>NC_136523.1:1607500-1735000 GCF_053919585.1 Euprymna scolopes
AGGATAATGACAATAGTATTCCGACGAAATAGAGAAATAAAAGAGGAACAAACCAAGTTATGTGTTCATCAATGTTTCGTCTTTATTTCGAGACTTCCTCTGGATGTAATGAAATGTATGATCCTATTTCATTCCAAAAAGTGAAAAACATCGTTGGAAATTAAAAAAAGAAAAAAGACAAAAGGGACATAGCGTTGTGAAAGAGAGTATTTTTCTATAACGTCATGTAGCCGTTAATATATTTAAAAAGGCATGATACAATTCATATTTATTTTGGAACAAATATATCCGTTACAACTCAAACACCGATGTGCAACCGAAATGAAATGGATGTATTTTTGTTATGTAATTTTGTTATGTTATTTATGCATTAATTATTATACGAGATGTTTTCTATGAAAGATATAGCCTGTGCCTAAAATTAAATTATGTTCTTTTAACGGACGTTTACTTATTAATGGCGATACATTATAGAAACCGCCACGTTGTTTGATTATGTTTGAATTTGCCAAAAGTGCTGATTCAACAAGCCTCCGGCACAGTTTATCTGAAATAAATTTAACTATTTTTGCTTGTTTGAAGTCAAAAGTATGATTATACTGCAATGAATAGAAGAATAATGCATTCAGAGAATTGCTATTTCTTATATCTCTTTTATGTTCATTGAACCTTTTCTCTAATCTGCGTTAGGTTTCACCAACGTATATAGGATTGAAATTTTTTGCAAGGAACAATGTATATACCTGCATTGGAAACTGGTTTGCTCCAGACATGTTTTGTTTTTTTAATGTTTGTTTTATAGTTTGTGATGGTCTTTGTATGATTGGAATTTCTAGTTTGTTTAGAGTGTTACAAATTATTGTATTATTGTTGAAGACACAGATTAAAAAAAAAATGGTTTCATACAAAGTGTTATTTCAGTCGCAGCTACACATACCTATGAAACTGTACTATCAAAGAGATACAGTAAATTTCACAGGGTTATGCTGTTATTTCAGATCATTTTAAATGATAGCAGCAAGTTTTAGTCTCCCCTCCACCGAGGCCAGAGATTTTGTGATATATATATATATATATGTATATATATATATATATATATATATATATATATATATATATACATATATATATATATCACAAAATATATATATATATATATATATATATATATAACAGCATAACTGATGAGCTAAAATGAGCGCGAAACTCGAGTCTTGGACTTCCGGTTCGTTGACGTTCATGGCTCTTGTGGGCTGCGACGTTGTTTGGCTGTGGAATTTTATTGAGTTATGTCTCGGAAGTAGAGTGAAAAGCACATCTTATTTTTCTTTGGATTATTATGGACCATCTTCTTCCAATTACGGGATTTCCTTGGATTTTACTTGTACAAATGGAAATTCTTTTAACTTTCTTGAAGTTTTACATTTGGATTTTACCGTCACTGGATTTTTTATCTTCTACCAGACTATCCATTCATGTGTAATCACCCTTTTCTTTACCATATTCCCTCTGCTTAACTTATTTTGTTTTCAAGTAAGATCTTTGACTTTTTTGTTGTTTCATCAAATACTTCTGCATGCAAAATCCGATCCCGCATTTTGCTAATTCCTACCCTCTGATGAGAAGGAGAGTATTTCTTCGAAACTCCGCGGATTAAGGACTATCCATTTATCTAGTGTTTCCTTTTCAGATTAAATATGTTTTTAACTCATTTCAAAGTGTTTTTTTTAACATATTTTATTAACTGTTTGCTCATATTATTAACTGTTTGCTCATATTATAAGCTCTATTTCCTATTTGGTATTATCGAGCTTTTATATCTGGCTGAGATAATTTTTTAAATATTAATTCTTTAATATTTATAATATACTTTAATTTTACCATCTTGGATCATTTTGGTAAATTCAATTGTAATTTTCATTATATATATATATATATATATATATATATATATATATATATTAGATTGTTAGATTTTAGATATTCTTGTTTCCAAGATACACACACACACATAAATACACACACACACACACACACACACACACACACACACACACATATATATATATATATATATACATATATAGGAAATTTATTACTGTGAGTCCAGAATTATTATGTCTCGGAAGCAGAGTGAAAAGCACATCTTATTTTTCTTTGGATTATTATGGACCATCTTCGTCCAATTACAGGATTATAGTATATTATATTATAATAATTCTGGACTCACAGTAATAAATTTCCTATATACTGCTCTGACTACACATTGAGCACTCTAGTCCGGTTTTTTGACCACTGGTATATATATATATATATATATATATATATATATATATATATATATATATATATATATATATATATACTTTTTAATTCAATTTTCACCCCAAACAAGGCACAGTGCCACTTTGAAGCAGGGGGCTACTATCAGGGACTTAATTAGCAGGGTCATTATGAAGGGAGATGAGTAGAAAGATGTTTGTTGACATTACACTTGAACTTCTGCATATCGTTGCAGTTGGGAAAGCAGAATCCCGGAAGGGAGTTCCAAAGACCCGCAGTTCTGGGGAAGAAACTATTGGAATAAAAGGCTTTCTTGCACCTAGGTATCTCTACTGTAAAGAGATGAGACTTAGTAGCTTGTCGGGTTTGTCGGGGGTAGTTACGTCGGGGAGGTACAAGTGTTTGCAGTTCATCAGAGCATTCACCATTGAAGTATTTGTAGAACAGGCAGAGGGATGCAACATCTCGTCGATGGGACAGAGGCTGAAGCCTAGTTGACAGTTCAGGACCTATCAGGTTGGCGACTCTCTTTTGAACCCTGTCCAGGAGCGAGAGACAAGAAGCAGATGCACCAGCCCAGATGTGACAACAGTACTCCATACATGGGCGAATGGTTGCCTTATAGAGGTATAGGATACTGTCAGGCGTAAGTAGTTTTCTAGCACGGTAGAGGGAGCCAACCTTCCTTGCAGCAGCCTTGGCAATGCTCTCAATGTATCTATTCCAGTTCATATTCCCTGTAAACGTTAGGCCGAGGAGTTTAAAAGAAGTACTTTCAAGTAATGTGTTCTTGGACATTGCTATTGGTGGTAGAGAAGGTTTCTTGTAGTTATTGAAGGAAACAAGCTTAGTCTTAGCAGCATTGAATGTGACCAACCATTTTTGTCCCCATTCCACTACGGATTGGAGGTCATCCTCTAGTGTTTCTGCCATTTCCTTGGATATGTGTTCATTTGTTTTCCCCTATATATATAATGTTCTTGTTTCCAAGAGTTCTTCATGCTTTCTTACTTCCGTGTATCGTAAACCAACATTTACACGTTGTGGCTCATTTTTTTTCCTGCTTTATTTTAATTAAGACTTTAACACTTAGGGCCTTGATGATTTGTTCCGAAGCCAATCTGGGTGACGAGCTTTACTAAGATCCTTTGCAACAATGGCTACACCTTGGACATTTTTGAATCCAAAAAGATTTCCAATTTTTACAAATCTAAAGAAACTGTAGTCAATATATGTCCTGTTTACCATCGTCTACCTTAGCTAGTACAACGGTGGTATTTTGCATCGAACCCACGCGCTGTTTTTTCAAACAGACCTATGTTGTCGCCATTTACAAAGATTTTCTCCCTCTCCACCATAATAATTCTATTATTTATTTTTTCAAATGCAGCGCGCACTATATTGGGCGGACATCGCAAAGATTAGATTTTCGTTTAAAACAACACGTACCATCAAAATTCGTTTTGCAAATTTTTCACCTTCGGATGTTCTGAGTAATTCATACGATTCTGCGAATTGCGAGCACCTTATAAATAATCGTACGTGTGCCACGAATATCAGTGCTGACATGTTTACGATCTTGAGCAAGTCGCACTCACTCTTTGGTCTAAAAATTCTGGAAACTATTTTTATTAAGCCTTTGGGACCTTCTCTTAGCAAGCTAAAAGAAAATCTTTTAGGAGTTAATTTGATTTCTATGTAATTTTTCCCCGCTTTTTGTTATTTTTTCATTTATTTATTTTTTCCTCCCCGCCATATTCATGACAATATATTTTAATCGCAATTTTCCCTGATTTAGCTCTGTTGAGCGAGGAACGAAACCTGGTTAGCTAGCCTTTATTTTCATTTTTTATTTTTTAGTCATTATGTTAATTAGTCTATATTTAATTAAATTTTGTGCCCCCAAAAGAATTTTCATTATTATATATAAATATATATTCATTATACACACATACATGATGATGATTGCTGTATCTTTCCAGATGATCGCCGTCACATTGAGTTCTCCCAATCCTGTCGTCCATGCCATCTCAGATGACTCTACATTCCCGCCACAGATTTGCACATCTTGATGCAGATGTGACATACAAATTGAACAATTTCCATTGAGTTGACTTCCTCTGGAGGTTGAATAGTATTCCTATGAACAATCACATGTCTTCTACAACCAGTAGTAGACTTGCAAACTTCGCTGCACGTTAAACAGATCGTTTGGTTCGGAGTAATAGGTGCACAGTTGACCTGAACAGGAGTTTTGTGCGACTTAAGGTGGTTGACGTAGCCAGCTTTTGACAAAAGCACTCGTTTCCAAGTGTCACATTTCCAGCTCTGTCTGCCATCAATTAAACCTTTGCGAAGCTCGCGCTCCAGATTACTGTTAGCCTGGTTTCTTTTCTCTAGAGCATAACAACTTTCACGTACCACTTCCGCCTTTGCAGAGTAAGTTCTTCCCATGTGTCGATGTCGATTTGTAAGACTTTCAAATTATTCTTTGTAGAGTCCCTGAAACAGCTTGTGTTGAGGGCACTTGCCATTTTCCAGCTCTTCGTAAAAAAATTGTTTTGGCAGCCTACAATCTTTCATTTGAACCAAGTGGCCCACCCAATGCATGTGAGATCTGATTACAAGGGTCTCAACACTAGAGCAAAATGCTCTCACAAGGATTTCAGTATCGGGTACTTGTGCTTGCCACTTGATGTTTAAGATACGTCTCAAGCATTTTTGGTGAAATCGTTCAAGCCATTTAATGTGCCTTTGATGCAATGTCCATGTCTCCGATGAATACAACAGTGTGGTTAGCACAAAGGTTTTGTAAACGCAGATCTTAGTCCTGTCTGTGATGCCATGATCAGACCACACTCTCTTCTCCAACCTTCGAAAAGCTACCTTCTTAATTCGCCTGCGGATTTCAGTGTCGAGACAGCCATCCTTCGATAGAGAACTACCAAGGTACACAAATGAATCAACTACTCCCAGCCTAGCACCACATACCATGATGTTCAGCTCCACGTATGACTGGCCCGGTGCAGAAGTGAACATCACCTTTGTTTTAGACAGACTGATCCTCAGGCCAAAGCCACTGCAGAAGTCAGCAAAGCTATCAATTATATGCTGCTTATCAATCTCAGTGTGCGACAAAAAAAAAAAAAAAAAAAAAAGAACAGCATCGTCCGCATACAGTAACTTTTTGGCCAAGACATGATACAGCTTGGATCTGGCATTAAATCTAAGATAAAAAATGCGAAACTTTGACATGATACCCCTATCGCAATCTCGAAACGCATGAGCAAGTAGAGCAGCAAAATATATAGAGAAAAGATATATATATATATATATATACATATACATATATATATATATATATATATATATATATATATATATATATATATATCTGCAATATAGAGAAAAGGGTAGGGACAGGAATATCATCTTGTTTGACACTAAAATGCTTCAACTTAACATCTTAAGCTTAAGATATCTTAAGAACAAATTTAAATCCAGAAAATCTTGTTTCATTGGCTTTTAATGACACGGATTAATTTTCATGCAAATCTGAAATATTTGACTATTATTATGCCGCTAAAATGCTACATCAAAATAAACGAGAAATTTATTGAATATTTATTAATTAATGTTTAAGATGTATCTTAAACTTGCAGCTATCTTTGTCGCCTTCACACAAAACTAAATATAGACCACGTTAACTACCGACAGAAAACATATCAATTACAAAAATACATCTTTGCTTAAATAATAATAATTTTTTACAAAAGAGATATTAAAAATATTTTATTTCTTCATTAATAAACCATGTTTCATCTTTGATAAACAGGACGGACGCTGCTTTCAGTTTTGGCCTTTTAGTTGTTATGACTAATATTGTATTATGACTAATATTGTATTATGACTAATATTGTATTATGACTAATATTGTATTATGACTATTATTGCATTATTATTCGAGGAATATAAAATATTGCATTGTATGTCAAAATTTATTTTTCATTCAACTTTTAGTATTTTCTTATTAACGAAAATAGATCAAACGTTTGTTGGCCCCCCGACAAAAGGAGGTGGACCTGTACATTCGCCCTTGTTCGTTCTTCCGTTCGTCCATCCGTACTGTTCTATATAACTACGTCTTGGAACTTTTTGAAATTTTGTACAAACATTAAACATGATATGAGTAAAAACGTAACAGAACAGATTTTCCGGGTAAACTCTTGTTACCCCCCCAAGGGTGTCTTTCGTATTAAAATGGCTAAAATTGACACTTTTGTGCTTCTTAAAAAAATGACGCCTTGGATTTTTATAAAACTTACTGAAAAGTTGTAACTAACTAATTTCTATATAATTTTGTTTGTCTATACTTTGCGATAACTCTTGGGTGTGCCCCAGGGGCTCTTTTAGGGCTCATAAAAACACTCCATTTTTGGGACTATTTTACCATATTTGTCCAGAATTTTCTGTGCAGTTTTGTATAGTGCTGAACTCCGATTTAAATATGTTAAGGCTTTGGGGACTTTTGGGGCTAACTGGGGGGACAAATGATGAACTTAGTCATTTCTTTTTTATTGCATGGTGCAGAACTCAAATTTACATATGTTAAGGCATAAAACTGCACCGTTTATTCTTATTTTTACCAAGATTTGACGTCTCCTTAGGACTTTTGGGGTTAAATGAGGGGAAGGGCAAATGCTGAACATAATTTTTATGCCTCGTTCACAGTGCACTCACGTGGGAGCATGCATGCTTCACTTGTTATTTTCAAAATAAAATTAACTTTGATTGATTGTCCTGAATAATTTAAAGAGTTTCTTGTTGCTTCACGGTTTTACTACTGTTAACTATCTTGCACTTTTACATTTACTTGCATTCCCGTAAGAGTTAGTCACAATGTTGTTTTTTAACGTGAGGGAAAATCCCTCTATGCAAAAAGTGATACGGATTGTAACAAAAATAAAAATTGGCACAATCTGGAAGGATTTCTCCTTCAATAATCTAGCAGAGAAAATATTAAATACAATATCTGAACAGACAATACACTTTAATCTATATTCTAGTTTGAGAGGTAAATAAAATAATAAAAATAATAAAGGTAAATCCTTCCGTTCCAAGTTGACTATTCGATATTTTCTTAAAAAAATTAAGTATTAACGTTGATAGTATTCGTTGTCGTTTCGGTTAAGTTCTCTATTGTTAACTACTTTGAACTTTTACCATTTGCTAGGTTGTCCTTATTTACTTCCTTCCCCACGAGGGCAGAATTAGACTCAATGTCGGTTTTTAATGCACAGGAAATCAATCTTCTCCAAAACCAGCACACCGTATTGGGACAAACTTAAAAGTTGTTGCAGACTTGAATAATTCTCCTTGACTAAAGACGTAAAATAAAAAGCAAATATAAAGAAAAAAAATTAATAAAGTCGGAAAATATTCATAAATAAACACCAGTTAATTTTTCTTATAATAATTTATTTAAAAAAATCCTATTTTAATCACGCCCAAACATGGATAAATCCGATTTAATCACCTAAACTACTTATAGTGAAATGGGTACTTTCATGTGGATTTTAGAGTTAGTACTCTAATCCTAATATTTCTTTTTTTTATTTTTCCCGGAAACGCCGGAACACGCTATATATATAGTCACCCGCATACAGTACTGTTTTGCTGTTTCACAGCTCATCAGTGCGGCTAGACAGGCAACTACCCCAAGCCAGGATTGAAACCCGACCGCCTGTACGATAGTCAAATCTTCTAACCATTAAGCTAATCGGCGGCTGCTGTGTGAGTCGTGAATTAACGATGTTTTGACATCATCCGAAATACCTAAGTTCGATTTGTTTACACAAAGAGCATCGCTTTTATACGCTAATGGTAATTCGTATATCACTTCTCAATATGCTCAACTCAAGATGAGGAGCATTATATATATATATATATATATATATATATATATATATATATATATATATATATATATATATATACAGGGTGCCCCCCCAAACGGGCCCCAACTCTAATTAGGCCCCGTTTCTTAGTGTTTTGTCCGAATGAAATGAAACTTTGGCCATAACTAGTTTATTATATTCAAACCATCACATCAAAACACAAGGGTCTTTGACCTTTTTTTCTCCGTTCTACAGCATATGTTCTAGATGGCCTCCATTTAGCTCCGTGCATTTCTTGAGGCGCAGCACGAAGTTGTCCATGACGTTCTTACAGACCGAATTGGTAATTGCTCTCATCTCCTCCCTGATGGCTTCCTTAAGTTCCGTGATGGTTCCGGATTTTCCTGCGTAGACTCTGTCCTTAAGATAGCCCCAAAGAAAAAAAATCTGAGGGGCTTAAGTCTGGGCTATGGGATACCTACTCAAAATCAATCTTGAGACTGATCACTCGGCCTCCGAAGTTCTCTTTCAACCAATCTCGGGACAGGGTTGAGGTGTGAGAACTTGCTCCGTCCTGCTGGAACCAGAACTTGCTCATGAGCGACGGGTAGATGGTCTGGAGCTCACTCTTGAAGGTTTTGAGGACCTCCACATACCGCTCCTTGTCACTGCTGCGCCAGATTCTTCGATGAAGATTGGTCCGATGATGCCCCTGGCCGAGATTGCAGCCCACACCGTGCACTTAGGAGAGTGGAGGGGCTAGGTGGCTACTTCATTGGATCTGGAGGCCCCCCGAAGACATTTGTCTTGGAGTTCGCCTTTCCATCAAGATAGAAGTGAGCTTCATCTGAGGTTCAAAGGAGGTTAAGGAAACTTGACGTCTCCTCGATTTTCTCGAGAATCTTGACTACCATAGCCCTCCTCTGCTTCTTGTCTGAGGCTGTAAGGGTCTGCAACGTCTGTATTCTGTATGGGTAAGCCCTGATATGGTTCACCAGCATTCTCCTGCAAGTCTCACGGGACATACCGAGGGACTGACTTCACTTATGCACAGAGCGTTTCGGACTCTGCTGAAGAGACTCTCTTACTCTTTCGACCAGCTCGGCTGTTCGCTTCTTGGGACGTTCTGAGCGGCTTGGGCAGTTCTCTCTGGCAGCATTGAGGTTCTCCACGGTCCCATACTTCTCGAAGTGGTCCACCCAGTTCTGAATTCTGCTTTTGGATGGAGCCTTTTCACATTCGAACTGACGCATGAAACTGTCCTGGGTTTTCTTAAACAAGCATGTCTTGTAGTAAAATTTAACACAGTGTATTCTTTGTTCCAGCTCCCACTGGGGTCTTGCTGTACTCACGGTCGTTGATTCTGCCATGTCCTGTAAAATAAGGGCAATCGGTGAATAAATAATGGATATCACATAAAGTGTACACGGGACCCGTTTTTGGGGGTCACCGTGTTTTCTAGTTTTGTCCGAATTATGATGAGGTGAAAAATGAAAACAAGAAGAGAATTTCAAAAAAGGCGTGTTGTGCCAGTTAGGCGCCACTAAAACATATTCACACATTTCTAGAAAAACTAACAATTTAAATTCCGCGATGCTAAAACGAAATTGTGTTACATTTTAAAATTTTCTTAACATAATCTTATTAAATGTAGGTCGTTGGGTTTTGATAAAGATAACTTCGAGTATTTTTAGTTTGTTTAAATATTAGTTTCGGAATGTATTATTTTTTGGTTTTATTACCTAGAATTTGTCTTAATTCGGTGAGGTAACAGTTATGTTTTTTGTCAATGCATGGTAAACCGGGAGCATAGAGTAGTGTTTGTAAAACCAATGCAGCTATTAGCTCTATTTTTCTTATTATTTGAGTTACATTCTCCCAGAGAAAATTTAAACTAATAAATAATATTGATACTTTCTAATGTTTTCAGAGAGAAGTTTATTTTACTATAAGAATTTGCACTTTAAATTTCTTACTAGCAAAACGTAAATTATTACGTAACATGACATGCTCTTCATTGTGAATATTATTAACTATAGCTTCATTAATTATTTTAGTTTTCAAATATTAATAAAGCTTTTTTTTTGCTGTAGTTCACACCTGGATTGTTTACGCTTGGATTTCAGCTACTTTATAGATTACTGTTTCAAAGTTGAATTAATTGCCTAGCTTATAGGTGGTTTGATGGATTTTTTATTTGTTATTGTCGTTGAAAATGTCTTTTATTTTTCGCAGAAAAATTATATATTTAAAAAAAAAATATTTTAAAATTTATATTAACCAGTGATGCATTAATGTTTATCCTTTGAAAATCAATGGATTAATATTTTTTTCATTATTATAATTCCGTGTTTGAATTTGATGGATCAATAAATATTGTAATTTATTCAATTTTATTTTCATCATCTATTTTTTTTCTATTTCTTCGATATGTTAGTATTGAGAACATTTAAATAAGTTTCAATAAGTATTAAATTGTTCATAGAATTAAAAAAAAAACACAGGAAATTATCGGTTAGGGCCATAAGATAACTGAGATATATTAGAACGTAGAGAAACGTAAGTACTTAGATTTTATTCGCTACATAAAGCAAAAGTAAAATTCAACAAAGGACATTTCAGTGTATTGATTGCTTTAAAAGTGTGAAAAATTAAATAATTTGAATTTGTACGTTTTAAAAACCAAAACAAAGCTAATCCATACATAATAAATATTTGGTTTCTTAAAATCAAGTTAGTTTCGATGATATAAAGTTTTCCTCATGTATAGAAACATTATGTCACAAGAATATCCGTACGGTCTTTCAACGGTAATGTTTGTGCAATGTTTTAATCAGAGAGATCGCGATGGAGCGCATAAAATAAACCAGCTTCATAAATTTCAATTTGCAAGTTTTAGAACTTATATATATATATATATATATATATATATATATATATATATATATATATATATATATATATATATATATATATATATAAGAGCAGGGCACAAAATGTTTTAAATAATAATAATAATAATAATAATAATAATAATAATAATAATAATAACAACAATAACAAAGGCTTTCGCTGGCGAGGGCTACTATTGACCGTAACCAATCTTTTTGAAATTTCCATCTCTATTTTTCTCGTTATGTACTGAATATTTATTAATGAAACCTATATGAAATATGCTCCTTATTAAATTTAAAGATTTAATAATAAAATTATGGGGTGTTCGTTCGCGCCTGACCTCCATAGAATGAAAATATGTCACAAAGTTTCACAAGTTTTTTTTTAATATAGATCCACAGAATATTGTGATAAGTGTTTCAGTGTGAACAGGTATGGTATAATAAACTATGGAGTTTATCTATTTTATTTTTACTTTCATCATATTTTGCTTTGGTTTTGATACCCCCAAATTCGAAGCTATATCTTTACAACCCTTCCTTTTCATAACCTATCATACTTTCATAAATCAGAGTCCATTTTCTGTAGGCTGTTTTTGAACCCCGTCAACGACGGGTACTTTTGCTAGTATATAAATATATATATATATATATATATATATATATATATATAATTATTTTATCGGTATTTTTAATAGTGTTGCCAAGTGAGAATTTCGAAACCAGCTAAGAATCTTTCTGTTGAACTCAGGAATCTTTCCGTCGAACTAGAAAATCTGCATAAAATTTCGAACGGACTTCCTTAAATCACGGGGCTAGTATGTTCTTGGCCTATCACCCATGACTGGGTAGAAATCCTAAGTAATTCCTAATTGTATTTTGAGTGTCACCCAAACTGAGGATTGAACCTTTAACCTATAGATGAGTGTAACTTTTAAAACTGAAATTTACCAAACACTGTATCCACGATGCCTCGAGTCGTTTCCAAATACTATTGCGATTACAGTATTTTTTATTAATATTAGTATGTTTTATACCATATTGTATTTTAAACTTTTATTTCAAGGCAAAAATAGTAAACATGAAATTAATTCTGACTAGTAATACAGTTTAAAACGAGTAAGGCTGTATAAATACTACTATTACATAAAAATGAATGAAATACAATTAAAAAGCAAAACTCAATTCTGTATAACTATGTATATATCCAGCATAACCCTGGAATATTTCTTATACTTTCATTTTTGTTTCGATCATTTTTCTATGGACAAATGTTAAAATGTTTGATTTGTTTACGAAGAAACAAAATGCACTGTATGGATTTAATTTAGTCAGGCAACGTCGGTTGAATGCCGCTGCTATCTATCTATGTCTGTCAATTCGGATGTATCTATGGACCCATCAATCTTAGCAGTGCGCGCGCCGGTCAATCACGTGGGTCATCAACGCGCCAAAAGACGTCATAATCGTGGAAGGTGGATGGTTATTGTATGTATAGGCGCAGAGACGGACTCATTCGTCCGACTCGCTGATTGGTGGCGATCGGTCATTTCCCGCCATTCCTCGCTCGTAAAAACTTTCCCGCTGGTTGGTCGGTGACTTTTAATCAACGATGGTCATGTTTTACGGAATAACTGAACACAAGGATTTATTGCCAATTCCTTCCCTTTTTATGATTTTTTTTTGTGTTGATTTTATCAACACATTACACGTTCTATTGCGAAGACATCGGAGATTTCTTTCAGGTCATGCATCAATGGTAAAGCAGGATGATGCCTGTCCCCTCACGGGGCAAAACATCCATGCAGGGGTCAATCGAAAACACTTGCGAAGAAAGGAAGACCCCAATGTTTGCTTTCTTGGTCGCCTTTATATTTATTTCCTTGAACAAAACGTATCGTCAAGTACCTCGATAAATCTTTCTCTCTCTCTACCTATTCCTCCTCAAACACACACACGCACATAATATATTAATATATATTATTTATTTCAAAACTACATATTACAGATTCCAGATATTACCATGGTTTCATTGTAACAGTTAGACTTTTACTGTTTAGAAAAATACCTTGTAACCACACGCACATAATATGAAAATGAAAACACTTCGAAACATGGAACAAGCGGTGATTATATTTTAGCTCTCGTATTCTTACAATCGAGCACTTTATTGATTTCTTTCCAAGATACACACACACATTTACTCTCTCTCATACATGCTATATATATAATATTTATTTACTTATGAAAACATTATTGACCGTATGTTTGTATAAATATAATATAATTACGTTCTGGTTGTTCATCGAGCACGTTTTGATAAACACAGGAGTTTCAGTGGATTTACATGTGGAACACTACAGCAATGCAATCAGTTGAAGATAATTAGAAAGTTATTATAGGTAATTTAAAATACATCGTTTGAAAGAAGAAAACAACTAATTTATCAAAGAAATGAAAGGAAATAATTGTTCGCTTGAGCTACTTTCTATGGCTATGGATCAATAATAAATTAGAATAAGCAAACAGACAAATGGATATTATTTTGTTGAAAACGGTTTATTTTTCTTTCACTTCCGGTTGAATGATAAACAAACAATACGCATACACTTGCCTTCATAGTTTGTTTTTCAATTAACTAAAGTTTTATTTACAAAACATATTTATAAAATATGATTTTGTAATTAAAAACTGCAAACATTTTATTATACAAAATGTATAAACGGGCGAAACAAATTAAAAAGAAAAGTCGATTTGCAAAACGAAAAACAAAACATGCCTTTTTAGAATCCTTTTAATTAATAAAATTTTTTACAAAACAAACAAAAAAGTTGTAATATTTTTATTAAACAAAATTTATAAACAAATAAAAATGGTGTTTGTGGTGTTTGTAAATAAGATATATTTTGTGGTGTTTATAAATAAGATATATTTTGTGGTGTTTGTAAATAAGATATATATTTGTGGTGTTTGTAAAAAAGATATATATTTGTGGTGTTTGTAAAAAAGATATATTTTTGTGGTGTTTGTAAAAAAATATATTTTTGTGGTGTTTGTAAATAAGATATATTTTTGTGGTGTTTGTAAATAAGATATATTTTTGTGGTGTTTGTAAATAAGATATATTTTTGTTGCGTTTGTAAATAAGATATATTTTTGTGGTGTTTGTAAATAAGATATATTTTTGTGGTGTTTGTAAATAAGATATATTTTTGTGGTGTTTGTAAAAAAGATATATTTTTGTGGTGTTTGTAAATAAGATATATTTTTGTGGTGTTTGTAAATAAGATATGTTTTTGTGGTGTTTGTAAAAAAGATATATTTTTGTTGTGTTTGTAAATAAGATATATATTTGTGGTGTTTGTAAATAAGATATATTTTTGTGGTGTTTGTAAATAAGATATATTTTTGTGGTGTTTGTAAAAAAGATATATTTTTGTGGTGTTTGTAAATAAGATATATTTTTGTGGTGTTTGTAAATAAGATACATTTTTGTGGTGTTTGTAAATAAGATATATTTTTGTGGTGTTTGTAAATAAGATATATTTTTGTTGCGTTTGTAAATAAGATATATTTTTGTGGTGTTTGTAAATAAGATATATTTTTCTAGGAAAGAAACTATCAGCGTAGAAGGCTTTCTCACATCAAGGGATCTCTACTGTATTTACGTCGAGGGAGTACAAGGGTTTGTAGTTCGTCGGAGCACACCCACCATTAGAATACTTGTAAAACAGGCAGCGGAATGCAACATTTCGTCGATGGAACAGAAGTTGAAGCTTAGATGACAGTACAGGACTTATCAGGCGTGCGAATCCCTTTTGAACCCTGCACAGGAGTGAGAGACTAGTAACACATGCACCAACTCAAAAGTGATAACATAACTCCATACATGGGCGAATGGTGGCCTTGTAGAGATACAGGATACTTTCAGGAGTAAGTAGCTTTCTAGCATAGTAGAGAGAGCCCACCTTTTTCACAGCAGCTTTGGCAATGCTCTCGATGTATCTGTTCCAACTCATGTTCTCTATTAAGCCGAGGAGTTTGAACGAAGTACTTTCAGGTAGTGTATCTTTAGCCATAGCTATTTGTGGTTGAGAAGGTTTTTGGTAATTATTAAAAGAAACAAGCTAAGCCTTAGCAGCATTAAACATTAGCATCCATTTTAGACCCCATTCCACTACAGACTAGAGGTCTTCCTTCAGGGTTTCCGCCATTGCCTTGGATATGTGTTCGTTCGTTTTCCTCTCGTGCCTGTTATAAAGCATGGTGCCGTCAGCGAATATACCCATCTCAGAGACTATTTTACCAGGGAGGCCATTTATGAATATCAGGAATAATAAAGGTCCAAGGATCGACCCCTGATTTACATCCGCATTTATATCATATTGTTTAGGCGTACAAGACAACCTAAGCGTAGGCAGACAACCTGGATTCTTCTCTTATTTAAGAAGGATTTAATTACGTTAAATATTCGTCCAATAATACCATAAGATCTGATTTTCATAAGAATAATATCGTGTCATACCTTGTCAAAAGCCTTAGATATATCTAGGGCTACTTCCCTCCCCTCCCAGCCTTATCTAGTGCATGGTATATACGTTCAGAGATTACAGTTAGAATACATGCAGTAGAACAGGCTCGCCTAAATTCATATTGATGGTCAAACAACTGTAAGGTGGTGGACTAGAGCTTGATTAATTATGGACTCAAATATTTTGGCGAAAAGAGGGAGGAGGCTAATTGGGCGATAATTTAATGAATCAGTTCTTTCGCAGAATTCTTGTAAACTGGTACGACAGAAGCAGTTTTACAGCAGTCAGGAAAGCATGATTCGTTAAGACATTTGTTGAAGAGTTTTGAGAAAAATGGAGCAACCCCAGCGGAGTATTTATTTTAATAGTACAGCTGGGATGAGATCAGGTCCACTTTCTTTTGAGGTGTCTAGATTTTTTATGGCATCATGCACTTGAGAAGGGGTGATTTTCAGATAATCTAGTGTGGTTTCTATCTGCAAAGGGGGAAAAATCAGGGACGGAGTGGTCTGCTGGGTCCAAAGTAGAGTTTGAGGCAAACTGACGGGCAATTATGCTTGTAAATAAATATTTAACTAATAATAATAATTCTGATTTCGTTTATCAGCGTCTCCCTGAAAAGGGATTGAATTCATTCCCAGAGGATTTCCCTCAATCCCAGCTTCAAAGATCAAGGGGTTTCCTAAGGATGTTGGTGGTACCTACAATAGCAGAAGTCTGAAACCGCCTAAAACATCGGGATTCGTAGTGTTTTCAATTGCCCTTCCAGACGACTTGATACTACTCTTAGCGTATCTACTACGATCTGGATTATTTGTGTTTTAACCCCATGTATACGCCTTATCTCCAAGGCCAATGGAGCATAATTGCTCCATTTCTCGTTCTCCTCCTCTCTCACATTCCTGTCCCATTCTGCAGCAACTTCCTCTCCTAAAGCCACTTTTTTAACAATCGGGTCCCTAATGCTTGCTCTTATGCTGCATAAACAAAAGCTTCAGTACTCTCAGCCAGATACCCAGCTCTAAGCCATTGCGATGATCTTTCATCAGCCTTAAGCATCCACTCCTCACTTCTAACCACATGCTCCTTCAACGACATCTCAGTTCTAACACAATCTTTTACACTTTTTAATCCGCTCCCACCGTCTTTCCTCTTTTGATACAGCTACTTCGAATGTTGAATATACCAAACATTGCTAAAACTTTTCTTGTTTTGATATCCATGGCATGCAACTCCTTCTAAGACCATTCTAAAATCCCGCACTGTATCTCAAAACACTGACTGCCCATGCATTCATCGCTATCATTAGGTTTCCTCGATACAATTTCGACTTCTAAGATACTCCTACCTTACTTTGTACTTCATTTCTCTGTTTATGATGCCTGCGCCCTCCAACACTCCCAAATACTCCTACCCTGTATCTTCTATTTCTTTCATGATTTCACCATTTACTCCCCGTTCATCACCAGCACCGCACATTTACTAATCCCAAACTCCATCCAAATGTCTTCCGAGTACGTCTCTATGAGCTCTACCAGTCTCTCCATTATTTTTTATTTTTACAAAATATCTTCAAATCATCCATAAACAGTAGATGGTCGAACGTCTGCAACCAAATCCAAAGTTATTCCCCAGTTTCTCTCTCTTCAAGAGGATGCTCAGTGGCATTAAAAAAGAAGTGGAGATAACGAATTTCTTTGGAATATTAATGCCAACCTGCCCCACCACCTCTCTGTTTGCTTTCAGCACCGTTTTCCATTGACCCAATCAATAGTGTTTCACGGATCCATGAATGTAAAAAAAAAACAAAAAAAAACGGTAATTTTTTTAACTGTGACCCCTTAATATTTATTGTTTTGGGCTCAAATCAAGTTATTAAGTTAGATCCATGTCCAAGGAACCAATATCTAAAATTTCAAGTGTTTAGACCCAAAATTGTCGGAGGAGTTTGGTAGATTTCTCAAAGGTCAAATTGTTCAACTTTGACCCTTTAACAGACAAATTTCTGGCCGAAACCCGATCACATCGATTTTCCCAAATCTCAGTACCCTGTATATCAAATTTAGAGTCTGTAGTCTAAAAATTGACAGAGTTATTGTGTAGGGAAATGTACACAGACACACAGACAGACACGCCCACTTATATATATATATATATATATATATATATATATGCATTAGCTTTATTAAATGCTAAATAATGATATATCTATCTATCTATCTATACTCCTATAAATTCGTTTTTCTTTCGAGTTTATTGATATCCGTATTAAAAACCCTCTCATTAAAATTAAAATACTCTATTAAAAAATAAAATTTTCTTATATATGGGTTGTGGAATTACTAGCTAATTTGCATATTCTTTTAAACATTCATTTTAATTAATTCCCTATTAGTTGCTTCGGTTTTCTAATTGGATGATCATCTTTAGTTAACTATTACGTGTAATTATATTCATGCAGATATTCTACATGATTTATACTTGCATAATATTTGCATAAAAAGTTTATAGTAAACACAAAATTGTTTCCATATATATTTATGTATACGTATATATTTTGTTTAACAAATTTTTCCTACCAAACTCCTCCTAGAGTTTTTAGTCTAAAGACAGGAAACTTCATATATAAGGTATTTGAATCCATGCAAAAATGTTATGTTTGGGTTTTAGCCCGGTAAAATCAGTGCAAAAGTGTGAAAATTAAAAAAAAATTAAATTTGCCAGGTGAAGGTCGAACGCCGGCATTACGAATGCATAACGTAGTAGCTATTTGTTTATGTTTTAATTTTTAGCCCTGTAGAAACATGTTTTCATAGCCCAGGCAGAGGCAAAATAAATCGTGACCTGAACGTTTTGGTTTCGATTCTCGGTGGTGGCGCATGAAGCCTTTTTTTAAATACTTTTTAAATCATTACTATATATTGCATCCAATCTATCTATCTATCTATCTATCTATCTATCTATATATATATATATATATATATATCTATAAAAGTGAACGTGTCTGTCTGTCTGTCTGTGTGTCTGTCTGTCTGTGTACATTTCCCTACGCAATAACTCTGTCAATTTTTAGTCTATAGACTCGAAATTTGAAATACCGGGTACTGAGATTTGGAAAGATCGATGTGACGGGTGTCAGCCAGAAATTTGGCTGTTAAAGGGTAAAATTTCAACGATTTGACCGTTAAGAACTCTACCAAACTCCTCCGACAATTTTGTGGTCTAGACACTTGAAATTTTAGATTTAGGTTCCTTGAACCTGGATCTAACTTAATAAAGTGATTTGAGCCCGAAACAATAAATTTTAAGGAGTCATAATAGGGGTCAAAGTTTTAAAAAATTAACCATTTTTTTTGTTTTTTTGCTTTTTTTGTACAGCATACACATCCAAACACCCGAGCAACGTCGGGCACCCCTGCTAGTATATATATAAAAGTGAAAATGTCAGTCTGTCTTTTCTCTATGGTTGTTAAGGAAGACTATTATATAGAAAGGCATTACTTTACATATTCACAGAACCTTATGAACAGTACATAGGGTCCGAAAAAAGCCGGGCAGAACTGCTAGTCTATCTATAAAAGTGACAGTATCTGTGTGTGTGTGTGTTTGTGTACATTTCCCTACACAATAACTCTGTCGATTTTCAGTCTACAGACTCGAAATTTGATATACAGGGTACTGAGATTTGGGAAAATCTTTCTAACCCGTTTTCGGTCAGAAATTTGTCTGTTAAGGGGTCATAATTCTACCAAACTAATCCGCCAATTTTGGATATAAAAAATTGAAATTTTAGATATAGGTTCCTTGGACATGGATCGAACTTGATAACTTGATTTGAGCCCAAAACAATAAATGTTAAGGGGTCATAATAGGGGTCAAAGTTTAAAAAAAAATTGACCTATGTGGTCTCTACCAAATTACGCAGACAATTTCTGGTCTAAACATTTGAAATTTGACATAAAGGGTATTCAGAGATAGGGCAAGCTTTTTAATCGGTTTGGGTCGAAAATGTTTAGTTTACAATATATAACCGTATGTATGTATTAATTTTTTGAAAAGGCTTGGCTGTCCTGACAAGTTTATAACCATCTTAAAACTCTTCCACGATGATATGAAGGCTGTGATCAATGTTGGGGGAAAGCTGGCTGATCCTATCTCAGTAGAAAATAGTGTTAAGCAGGGAGACATTCCAGCACCCACACTCTTTGCGTTGTATTTCACTATGGTCTTTCGGATGGCATTTGGGGGGTGCTCTGATGGTGTCTATATTCGTTACCGAACTACTGAGGGTTGTTCAACATTAGGCGCTTCAATGCAAGTACAAAGGTACTCACCAACACGATTCGTCACTTGCTCTATGCGGATGACTGTGATCTGGTGGCTCATACGCTGACTGATATGCAGCATCTTATGGACGCTTTTGTGGTTGCCTGCAGCGCATTGGGCCTGACCATCAATCTGAAAAAAAAAAAAAAAACTGTCTTAATGTATCAGCCTGCTCTGGGCATGCCATACTATGAGCCATCAGTTTATATCTGTCGGTCAAGGATAGCGGTTGTCTCTAAGGTTGTATACTTGGGTAGCACACTGAGTATGTTTGGTGTCCTGGATGATAAGGTATCGTTACGGATCAGCAGGGCAAGTAATGTCTTCGGAAGGTTGGACGGGCGTTTGTGGAGCTGTCATGGGATCTTGCTGCCAACCAAGATTAAGGTTTATGCCGCATGCGTTCTCTCTGCTCTTCTCTATGGTTGTGAAACTTGGACAGAATACAGGGAGCATTTGAGACGTCTCGAGCGAATCTTAGGTGTAGGTTGGCAGATGTATGTCAGTGATGTGGAGGTGCTTGATCGAACCCAATGCCTTAGCATTGAGGCTCAAGTTATTAAGCATAGACTGAGATGGAGTGGACATGTGGTGAAGATGTTAGACAGTCGACTTCCCAAACAACTCCTTTATGGTGAGTTCGCTGAGGGAAGACGTCTGGCTCAAAAGCCTAAATTGAGATTTAAGGATTGTTTAAGATCCACCTTAAAAAAATGTGGGATTGATGAAAGAACCTGGGAGAATCTTGCTTTGGATCGCGGAGGGTGGAGAAGGACCTTGCGAGGAGGTGTGGGCAAGTTTGAGGTGGATCGAACCCAGTATGAGCGGCTGAAGCGCGATATCCGGAAAGGGAGAGTGAAAGGAGCTGTGGATGGGAGGGGGAGCCAAATTGGTCTGGAGTGTGAGGTGTGCGGAAGAATATGTCTTAGCAGAGCTGGGCTGATGAGTCACCAGTCTACTCATCGGCGCAGAGGGCCACAAAGTAGTCTTGAGTTGCCAGAGTTAACATGTGTGTATTGCGGGCGAATGTACAAAACTACAGGCGGTTTGAAACGGCATTTGATCCTGCATAGAAAAGAACAGCAAGAATGTGCTGTTAGTGGTGCACATGTCTGTACAATGTGTGCTAAGGAATGCCAGAGTTTAGCAGGGCTTAAAAGCCACATTCCTGCAGCTCATCACTGCATGTTTTCGTGTTTCTATATACCTTTTTTGTGCTATATCGAGTGATGGCAATGTTCGAAAGCGAATTTGCTGCCATCATGTATGTATATATGTATGTATGTTTGCATGTCTGCCTAAAACTTTCGATAGTGGTAACGGATTTTCACAAGATCAGTATTGTTTTGAAGCTCGGCCCTTCAGACGAGACATACCTAAAAATTAGCTAAAAACCTTAATTTCTTCGCCCTCAACTGGACACTTTTCTACAGGGAGGGGTCGCTTTTTTCGCCGATATTTTCGAACATCATCCCCCTCTTTTCGATTGTCTAGCCTTAATTTAAACCTACGTCACTTCCGGTTTGACGGTGGTCGTAGCAGCAAAGACGTCACTTTTTTCCCGTTTTTTTTCCTCCTTCACGGTACGAGTTCGAGCCTGCCTTCCTATTACCACTTTTTTTTTTTTTGCTCAACTCACACCTCCAAACACCCGGATAACGCCGGGCACCCATGCTAGTACACACACACACACACACACACACACACACACACACACACACACACACACACACACACATATATATATATTAGCTTTATTAAATGCTAAGTATGAAACTTGTTTGAACTGAAAGCTCGATACATTTCGGGAATAATCTTAATTTATTCTAATTTAATTTATAATGATATAATTGTACGCACATGCGCGCACACGTATCTTCTTGGTTATACAATACAAGGAAAGTTGAGAAAGCCGTTAGAGACAGGCATTTCAGATAATATCTATATCTATTTATCGATATATATCTCTCTACATATGATATATGATTTATTTAAAGAAATAACAAAGTACATTAAACCCCGGGATACAACATTAAAAATTAGTAACAAAATACAGTACAGTAAATAATACACATGTATATTATCAAATAACATTATAAATAACACCGCAAGGTGGGGCAAATACCGTAACCAAGGGTCGGAAAAACATCGTATTCAACATTGTAACCTTAAAAACCGCATCCTTGAACCACCGTATCCCGGGATTATACTATACAATATTCGAAAATATTTTGCGCGTACAGACTATTTTCAAATATTGTACTTTATGTTCTTTTTTAAATCAATCACCTTGAAAATCTCATGAAATATAGACGAAACGTTGATGAATACATAAATAATGCTATTTTATTTGCTTTTTTATTTTCCATATATATAATTATAGTAATAATTCTTATATCAAAGGTATACGGTATCAACTAGTATCTTAATACGGTTGGATACATGATATGTTCCTATTTACAATGCCTCCCCACGGGACAGAGTTAGACACCAGGGTCGTTTTTTAACGTGGAGAAAAGGAACAAAAATAAAAATTGTCTCAGTCGTGAAGGATTTCTCCTCCACTGACAGAGAACAAGAAATTGAAGTGTAGCATCTGAAGAACAGATACTACACTTTGATCTTAAGGCCAAAATGTTTGACAAGGCCAAAATGTTTGACAATTATGCTTAAAGTTATATTTAAAAATGTCAAGATATATGTATATAAGGCAAAGATATAACTTTCATTTCCCATTTCTAGGGATTTGTAAATTGAAGGTAGATCAAGAGATTTTGTTAATATATAAAAATCAACCAATAAAACTACAACGATCGTCTTTTGGTCATCTCTCCTCTCTATTTTTTTTTTGTTTCTTATCTTTCTCATTTTCCTTTTTTAATGTTTTTATATCTTATTTTCATTTATCATCATCATCATCATCATCATCATCATCATCATCATCATCATCATCATCATCTCTATTTTCTAAATTTTTCTATTTTAATTTATTTTTTTCATTGTATTATATTCTCTTACATAAAAGGTTTTATATTCCTCCAATTTCTTACTTGTTTGTCCTTGGGACCTACCTCCGACTCTCCTTCTAGCCAACTACCACTTCCTCCGCCAACCCGGTTTATTTCCCTTCTCTACTAACAGCCTTTATCAACCATATTATTCCCTCTTATTTCACCCCCTTTCTCCCCTATTCCTAAGAAATATATACTACAGCCGTAATTCAATCATTTTTAAGTTAGTTACAAACCTGACTAGTTCATCTCATCTGATGAGGCCTGCACTGAGTTGGAATACATTTATAATGAGATTGGGCTAATTTTCTGTTGGATTTTTATTTAAACACCCTCACACGTATATTGGTATACTTGGACAGCATTTTTTCTCTTATGCGTGTTTCGTTGAATAGTTGGGATGATTCCTGTTTGTTTCTCTTGCGATGCGTCTCTTCCATTTGGCGGACCAATTTCGAACGTTCTGTCTGAGTGTAAAAGGATAATAATAATTAAAAATGATGATTATCTTTATATACTCGAACAAAACGTTCAATATTAGCCTTCCAAAAGAAAAAGACGCATCGCAAGAGAAACAAACAGGATTTCTGCTCTTCAACGAAACATGCATAAGAGAAAAATTCTACCCAAATCTACCAATATATATATATATATATATATATATATATATATATGTATACAGAGAGAGAGAGAGAGAGAGAGAGAGAGAGAGAGAGAGAGAGAGAGAGAGAATAAATGACGAAATGTTATATTCCAAAATTCATGTTGACCATCTTATAATTTATTCCTTTAATTCAGTTGACATATACACTTATAAGATGGTCAGCACCATGAATTTTGGAATATAACATTTTGTCATTTATTCTCTATATTGCTCTGTAATTACATTGAGCTTCTTAAATAAGGATGGATATATAATAAGAAGATATATTTCTACAGAAATATATATATGTATATATATATATATATATATATATATATATATATATATATATATATATATATATATATATATGTGTGTGTGTGTGTGTGTGTGTGTGTGTGTGTATGTGTGTGTGTTAAAAACACCTTGAAAAAGTTTTAAAAACATATTTAATTAGAAAAGGAAGCACTAAATAAGTGGATAGTTCTTAATTCTCGGAGTTTCGAAGAAATACTTTCCTTCTCATCAAAATGCGGGATCGGATTTTGCAAGCAAAATCCGATCCCGCATTTTGCTAAATCCTACCCTCTGATGAAAAGGAAAGTATTTCTTCGAAACTCCGAGGATTAAGGACTATCCACTTATTGTTTCCTTTTCAAATTAAATATGTTTTTAACTTTTTTTCAAAGTGTTTTTTAACATGTTTTATTAACTATTTGCTCTTATTATAAGCTCTATCTCCTATTTGGTTTTATCGAGCTTTTGCATCTGGTTGAGATTACTTTATAAATATTAATTCTTTAATATTTATAACATACTTTAGTTTTACCATCTCAGATCATTTTGGTAAATTTAATTGTAATTTTTATTTTATATATATATATATATATATATATATATATATATATATATATATATATATATATCTATATATGCGTGTGTGTGTGTGAGTTAAGGAAGATACGAATATTAATGCTCTATCGCTTTTCTCTTATAATTGTGTATTTGCTGAATAATACAAATGGGTTTATGATTTTTGTCGACTTCCAGTTGTGGTGGGCTGGAATCTGTGCCGATGGAGAAATAATTTTATCAATAAAGATCTGTTGTCTGGAAAGCGACCTACGCATACACTTTTGTTGATGTTGAATTCTTGGAAGTGATATATGCCTTAATTTTTGTTTATTTCTAAATTGTTGCCCACATACACACGCATTTATATATATATATATATATATATATATATATATATATATATATATATATATATACATATATATATATGTGTGTGTGTGTGTAAACATTTATTAAGTTAGGCAGACACAATTTAAAAATTATTGCATGTAGCATATATCTGACCTTTTAATAAAACCCACCAACCATGAAATATCTTATCTACACGCCAAAGAGTATTGCTTTTGATTGGGCAATATAAACTGCCTAAACTTAATAAACGCAATGTAAGCATTCAAAGTGAAAGAGGAAAGTCAACGAGAACAATATTTTATATTAGGGGCACAATTATTTGTGACCGGTCATTATTTATCTGCAGCCGCCATTTTAAAAATGGCCGACATTATCAAAATGGGCGACATTATTAAAATGGCCACCATTTGTATATTGACTTGTATCCTTTAGCAGCCGACAACCAGAAAAAAGGCGCCATTTTTTTACACAGCGCTTATTCGAAACTATCATTTTCAATTATTGTTATCTCGTGCGTTTTTAATCTTGTTTGTTTATTTGAGCGTCACGTCATGGTTCGCTTTTTACAAATTCTTTGATTGTTCATTTATTTACTTTTTTAGTTGTTTAATAGTTTTGTTCTTTTTTCATCGAATTTTCTTTCTTTCTTGTAAGGTAAAACATTTTTTATGTAATTTAAATATTTTTTCGTTTAGTTTTGATGCTATGTTTAATTGTTGGTATTTCATTTGTTTTAAAATCTATCTATCTATCTATCTATCTACTTCTGTGGAAATATTCTTTATTCACGTATATTGCCTTTTATTTTTATATATACCCATCCTTATTTAAGAAGTTCAATGTATTTACAGATCATATAATGAAGAAATGACAAAAGTTTATATTCCAAATTTCATGATGTTGCCTATCTTATAATTTATTCCTTTAATTCAGTTGACATTTACAATTCTTGACAGTATCTGTTTCGTAGCACAAAATGATTCATTTAATTATTATATTAATCAGTGAATATAGTTTGCCCTTACCTCATTAGCAGAAGTAGCAGCAATCAATCCACCACAGGAAATAAAATATATTTGGACATGATTAAAAAATCCGAAAATTGGAAGAGAAGATGCATATACCTTATATTTTCTTACTATTACGCCATTTGAGCGTAGAAAAAAAAAAGTCACTATATGCCATATATTCGTATTAACAAATTACATAAATTTAGGTATATTCTGCAAAAAATGTTCTATTTAGTAATTAATAAATTTATTATTTATAATTAACATCTCTCTCTCTTTCTCTCTCTCTCTCTCTCTCTCTCTCTCTCTCTCTCTCTATATATATATATATATATATATATATAAATGTATGTCTAAATATATGAGAATCGCAATATTTCCGTTTTTATTTTGTTTAATTGTTAGTCTGGCATTTGTTTTCAATGATCTATCTATCAATATATATATATATATATATATATATATATATATATATATATATATATATATATATAGTCATCCCCATACAGTATTGTTTTGCAGCTCATCAGTGCGGCTATACAAGCAACTACCTAAAGCCGGGATCGAAACCCGACTGTCCAAACGACAGTTGGAGATACTAATCGTTGCGCTATTCGGTTGCTGCTATATGGGCAGTGAATTAACAATGTTTTGACATCATCCATATATATATATGTGTGTGCGTGTGTGTGTGTGTGTGTATGTATGGGTATATAAATTTGTATATGTCTATATATATATATGAGGGCCGATCCAAGAGTTAAGACTTATTTTATTAGCTCCAAAAGTTGAAGAGTTTCGAAAACGAGAGAGACACCATTAAAATGAGCGACTATTTTTGCTCCAAAATTTATTTTCCTACATAATCACCATTATTCTCAATGGACTTTTGCCAACGATGAAGGATGACTCTGCATGGGCGTACGGAGAGCACTTTGTCATACTAGAGTCGTTACAAAATTACAGCTTCCTGTTTTGTTTTAGTAAAAAATGTTGAAGAATTTATTTTCTACATAGTAACCGTAATTCTACATAGTCACTATCATTCTACATAGTCACCATCATTCTACATAGTCACCATCATTCTACATAGTCACTATCATTCTCACTTTTGCTAGGAATTCAAATACGTATCTCTGCTCTGACATGCGTCCATGACAGGGATCACTTTCTAAAAATCTCACACCGTCAATGCCTGCAAGAGAGACATACAACTTTTAGGTCATGAATGCATAAGTTCAGTCATCATAACAATGCAATTTAAAATCCTCTTTCCTCAATTCGGGCGGAATAAAGAGAAGGAATTACTTTTGAAACGCACCTTATCTCTCTCTCTCTCTCTCTCTCTATATATATATATATATATATATATATATATATATATATATAGATACTTTTTCAGTTGTTTAATAGTTTCGTTCTTTTTTCAATATATCAAGTTATCTGTATACCCCCATCTCTCTCTATCTATATGTATATTTTTATATAATTCTTTATATATATATATATATATATATATATATATATATATATATATACTCCTATAAATTCATTTTCCTTTTGTGTGTATTGATATTCATATTAAAAACCCTCTTTCCTATTTATTTAAAAAGAAAATACAATTTTCTTATATATGGGTTGTGGAATTGCATTCACTAGCAAAAGATCTAGCTAATTTGCATATTCTTTTAAACATTCATTTTAATTAATTCCTATTAGTTTTTTCGGTTTTCTTATGGGATGATCATCTTTAGTTTACTATTACGTGTAATTATATTCATGCAGATATTCTACATGATTTATACTTGCATAAGATTTGCGTAAAAAGTTTACAGTAAACACAAAATTGTTTCCATATATATATTTATGTACACGTATATATTTTTGTTTACGCTATTATATCTATAAAAAGTGAACGTGTCTGTGTGTGTGTCTGTGTGTGTACATTTCCCTACGCAATAACTCTGTCAATTTTCAGTCTACAGACTCGAAATTTGATATACAGCGTACTGAGATTTGGGAAAATCTTTGTGATCGGTTTTCGGCCAGAAATTTTGCTGTTAAGAGGTCAAAGTTCAACGATTTGACCTTTGAGAACTCTACCAAACTCCCCCGACAATTTTGGATCTAAACACTTAAAATTTTAGATAAAGATTTCTTGGACATGGATCTAACTTAATAACTTGATTTGAGCCCAAAACAATAAATGGTAAGGGGTCATAATAGGGGTCACAGTTAAAAAAATTGAGCGTTTTTTTGTTTTGCTCAACATACACCTCGCCGGGCTTAAATGCTAGTATATATATATATATATATATATATATATATATATATATATATATATATATAATTCACTTATTTAAAAACAAATTAATTACTAAAAACAGTTTGGCTTTCTCACCATATTTAATAGATTTTTTCCTAATGCTAGAGTGGAGTCTTTTTCTAATTCTACACTTATTTATTAAAAACAGAGCAAAACTTAATTTAACTGAGATACTAATTATTTTTTATCCATGCTGGGGTCAAGAAATACCTGATGAATAAGCAACCGTATGATTACCCATCTCGGTGTGATGGATCCGTAGATCTTGTCAGGTCATCCATCTAGGAGAAGGAAAACTCTGATGTAAAAACTCCTCAATTCTGGTTGAGAATCTTCCTAGCGCTGTTGACACGAACGAGTTTTGCGAACTTTACTTGCTTAAGAAGTAGATAGGCTTCTTTATCTCTTAACCAGGCACTGAGGTACAATACCAGGCACTCACCAAAGTCACCTGACTAGGACACCGAAGGTCGTCCTCTACCCTTAACCCCAATTTGTTTATTTCTCTCAAAAATTGAGCAAACTGGGTTTGCTTGTATGCCACTTGTGCTCACTTTGCTGGTTTGGACCGGTCTTGTCACAGAGGTTGAGGGTACCTGATTGACAGTTTGCCTGGCTGCTGTTTTTCTAACTGATAGTACAGGTACCCTAACTTTGGTAGCGCTTAGATCGGCTACTCTATCTGATTGTATAATATCGCGATAGTTGTAGTGCTATGGCGCGCATAGAAAGGGGCCTTGCTGCTACCTCTGGTGGCTTTCACAACTTTTTAAGCAGGACACAGCTAATGGATCACTTGTGTATGTATACTTAGCATCAGAACTGGTCCACTTTGCCGAATACTCTTCCAAAACCTGAAATTAAACAATGACGTAATGAAATGACAACCCAAACAAATATCATGATCAAATGAGACCCAATAATTCCCCCCCTTCCTTGGGCTTAGAAGTAACCTAAATGATGTATAGTGGTACCTTTTAGTAAACTCTCCTGATATCTTAGCATTAAGTGAAACAAACCTACACACCTTAATCCCGTCTAACAACTTTTACATAACAGGATACCTCCCCCTCTGCCGTAAGGACTCGGATAGATATATGCACGGGCTTTGAGTCTATATCCGGAGCACCCTCCCGCTAACTAAAGAGTAACGTTTTGAATATGATGACCAGGCCTTTATGTGCTTTCAACTAGTCTTTTATCACTGCGTTAGTTACTTATATTTTCTCTACCATTCTCCCTCAAGTCAGGACTACACCCTAATCGATCATGTCTGATAGTATAGATGCAGCAATCTTTTTTTTTTTTTTTTTTTTTTTTTTATTACATTTTCACCCCAAACAAGGCACATTGCCACTTTGGTGTAGGGGGCTACTATCAGGGGAAACATCTACTGGGGTACTATGTAGGGATTAGGACAGCGAGATGTTGGTTCACGTTGCACTTGAACTTATGCATGTCGATAGTAACACTCAGGTACATGTGTTTGGTCACTTTAATATCCACCATAAAAAATTGGTTTCTCAGGTTGCACAGATGTAGCTAGATGTTGTACTTATAGCTTCTCTATAGTCCATTCCCTCATATAGACATTGATATTCATTAAATACATGCCTGATAATATTGTGCCCGAGATGGGTATATTTGCTGATGATACAATGCTCTATAACATGCAGGACGGAAGACCGGATGTACACAAATCTTTTTTTTTTTTTTACAAAGGCATCACCACATTATCAAGGCCCAGAGGCCACTCAAGGATAAGGGTTAAAGAGTGTACAGTAGAAGTTGGTCAATATAGTAATCATTAGTAATGAAAATTTGGTAAATTTAATAACTTATATGGAACGGCTCATCAAGAACTTATTTACCTTAGACTTGAACACAACCATATTGTAGTCAGCCGGAAAGCAGGAAAACGGAAGACAATTCCACAGGCGTGCAGTTCTAAGAAAGAAGCTTTGTTCATGGAATCTATGTTTAGGTTTAGGCACAGATAAAGAGTGGGGGAAATTATTGATAGTGTTTACAGCTAGACGAGTGTTTCTTGTGAAAGTTTGGCGAGGGGGGACCATAGATTGAAGCTCAGTTGAACACTTTCCATGAAAATAACGATACATCAGAGACAAACTCGCAACATCTCTTCTGTGAGATAGAGGTTGTAAGGAGGAGAAAAGGACATCTCCTACGAGGCTACGAAGTCTATTTTGAACTCTATCAAGGCAGGACAAGTCCTTTCTAGCAGCTCCTGCCCAGATGTGGCAACAGTATTCCATCCTTGGACGTACCTGGCTCTTATATAGATAGAGAATAGCATCAGCAGTGAGATATCTACTGGATCGATAGAAAGATCCCACCATTTTTCCAGCGGCCTTGGCAACAGATTTGATATACGTGTTCCATTTAAGATCAGGAGTAATGGTCAAGCCCAGAAGCTTGTCAAAACTTGAGGCCTCCTGAAGACGAGAGCCATTCATTTCAATTGATGACAAATGTGGATTAAAATGTTGATGATGTAAAGAGAGAAGCTTGGTTTTAGATGCATTAAAAGTAACCAGCCACTCCTTTCCCCATTGTACTACATGCTCAAGATCAGAGGAGAGAGAATTGGAGAGTACTTGCTCGTTTACTGTCTTAGATGTGGTACCATAAATGGTAGTGTCGTCAGCATAAATGTTTACAAATGATGTAAGGATATGATTTGGAAGATCATTAATGTAGATCAGGAAAAGAGTTGGGCCCAGGATGGATCCCTGAGGGACACCTAAATCTAAGACAATGGCAGAATCGTTAGAAAAAGACAGTAGGCTGTAAATAAAAAAGTCTTCCCAACCATCGATATCCATGACAAATAACATTCTATCTGAGGATTCTATCTTCAAACTCCTCGGATTAACATTCACAGGCGATATGAACTGGAAAATACATTGAGGACATTGCAAAAGCTGCTGCAAAGAAGCTGTGTGTTCCTCTATCGTGCTAGAAGACTACTCACATCTGATAGTATCCTGTATCTCTACAAAGCCACCATTTGCCTATACATGGAGTATTGTTGTCACATCTGTGCTGGTGCATCTACCACTAGTCACTGCCCCTCGGATAGGGTCCAAAAAAGAGTCTCCAACTTAATACGTCCCATTTTGTCAACTAAGCTCCAACCCCTGTCCCATCGCCACAATGTTGCATCCCCGTACCTGTTTTACAAGTATTTTAATGGAATGTGCTCTGATGAACTCGTTGCACTTGTGCCCCCCTCGACGTGCATATCCACAACAAACACGCTTAGCAACAAAATCTCACTCCTTCACTGTTGAGGTTCCTAAATGCCAGAAAGCTTTCTACTCTAATAGTTTCTTTACCCGAAATACTAGACTTTGGAATTCCCTTCTTGCTGCCTGCTTCTCTGAATGTACTGATATGCAAAAGTTTTTAATGTAACATAAACCAATATCTTGTTAATTTTCCTTAGGCATGGTCGCAAATAGTAGTCCCTTATATCCAAGTGGCGATAAGCCTTGTTTGGGGTGAACGTGAGTAAAAAAAATCGCACTAAAATCCACATTTTTATAGCTCTTCGGTGCTGCTAGACCATTCTAATTCAGAGATCGAACCCACAACTCTCTATTTGATAGTTAACAGTTCTGCTTCGTACGCTACAGGATAGTCGTAGACCTATCTCTAATGTTTTTTAGATAAACAGCACCTGCTACTTTTAACGTGTTTCGCATTATGTAAGTGGCAGGATATATAATTTAACAGAAGTGCTTGATCCAAGAAAAGTGAGGGGTTATCTATCTATCTATCTATCTATCTATCTATTTATCTATCTATCTACGCACACACACACACACGATTCCGATTAATCGTCCCAACACTAATATATATATATATATATATATATATATATATATATATATATATATATATATATATATATATATATATATATATATATATAGTCTTGGAAGTTTTTTAAAAACCTTTAAAACTAGAAAAAAAAATTGTCCTACGTTGGAACATTATTTTGTCAGTAAGGCAATTAATCTCCCGTATCGCTGAATAGTTTTACTTACGTGAACAATAGTACCAATGTTCTTAAAAGGGATCATCAGTTATTTACCATGAAACACTGTTTCGGTGATAAAAAAAAACAAAACAAAAAAAAAACAGTATATTAAAATCATGGCTCCCCAGCATTGTTGATCAAACAACACCCTCCTTAAAACATATGAGCAAAATTATTTTTAATACCGGATTTTTCTCAAGATAAATTTAAGCTAACCAATTCATGGCATTAAAAAAAAGTATATTTTTTACCTGTGTTCTCCGTTCCTTTCTCCACAAATTTATGTGCCTATTTACAAACGACTGCTTTTATATAGTGTTTGGTTTAATCCATTCTGCTATATCACTCACATAAAATTAATATACGAAAGTATAGATTTATGCGTAAACTTTAAGTATTTACTTCAAAAGTGCTCAATACGTAGGTAGAGCTAGTTAGTAAGTTATAAAATGTATATGGCGATTAAGCTACACTGAATATTCCGCGTTTCATCCACTTTAGGACTCTTCAGGCTAAAGTGGACGAAACGCGAAATATTCAGTGTAGCTTAATCGCCATATACATTTTATAACTTACTATATATATATATATATATATATATATATATATATATATATATATATATATATATATATATATATATTTGTGTGTGTGTGTGTGTGTGTGTGTGTTTATGTCAATGTTATTCCTGATCCTTACATGTTACCGATAAAATTCGCAATACTTTCTGCCTAAGTTATTCATCATATTTTATTCATGAATATCTCACAATCTTTTTTTTTGTCACTGTTTAAAGAATTTTTTTTAAATTAAAATTGGAATACAAATTTTAGACGAGGTTTAGTAGCATTATATCTTTCAATTTTCGTAAGAACACATTTTATAAAAGTGTTCCGTCTGGTGTAGTTCTCTGTCTGTCTGTCTGTCTCTTTTTATCTATCTATCTATCTATCTATCTATCTATCTATCTATCTATCTATCTCCTATACAATGTGCACTTCCCAACAAAGTTCTCAATAGAATAAACAATATTTCTGCAATCAACCTACGTATATTAAATAGAAATAAACTTCACTTTATGCTTGACATGCCCACCAGTTTTTTCACTCACGAATCCCCAATATTCTTTCTTTTTATCACCATTAAATGATAAGCACACCTGGATACGGCATGCAGAATTAATGGTATCTTAGTAAAGAGTAAGATAGACGATGACCAACGAACCTATTCCCACACCTTTGAAGGTCTCGTATCTAAAATTGTTTGTTTCTTTTTTTTTTTTTTTTGAAAATAAGTGATTAAAAGTATTGTACTTGCCTTGTCCTTAGTCAGAGGAGGATATATTTCTTTCAACTAGAGTAATATTTATTTATGTCTATTTCAAATCATTACGTATGGGAGAGGTTCCTATCGACCACACTAAAATCCCGCAATGTGTCTAACTTGTCCTGGGAGCAGGCAGATAAATAGCAGCAGCGCTATCGATTCGCAATTTAATTCTTACTTATCACTTGAAATCTTTGAAACGAAACTAATTGATATGAAAAAGAAGACAAAACTAATTAATAAGAAAAAGGAAACGCAACTAATTTGTCAGAAAATTGAACTAATTGATAACAGTTTTCTTATATCCGTCCATTTTAAGTTTGTCTTTCCATATCGTTTAGTTTTGTCTTTTTATCAATTAGTCGTTTCTCATTTTTTTTCGATTAGTTCTGTCTTCGTGCTTTTTAACCATTTTATTTTTAAGTTAAATTTATCCCAACCGAGGCACATTGTCATCGAGACGTAAGAAGTACTATGAATTACTCTTAATCACTGGAGAATCCTAAGTGGGGAGTTGTGCAACAAGATGTTTGTTCACATTACATTTAAATTTCTGCATGTTAGTACAGCCATGGAAACAAGGAACAAATAGAGAGAGAGAGAGATAGATAGATAGATAGATAGAGAGAGAGAGAGAGAGAGAGAGAGAGAGAGAGAGAGAGAGAGAGAGAGAGAGAGAGAGAGAGAGTTCCAACGCAAATCAGTTCGAGAAAAAAGCTATTAGAGTAAAACGTTTTCCGGTATCTGAGGATATCTAAAGTGAATAGGTGGGATTTTGTTTCTTGTTGGGTCAATCATACTTACACCGAAGAGGCAACCGCGCAGAAAGTTCACAGGGACACACTCCGTTAGTACCGTGATGTAACAATGCGGCGATGGTAAAGGGATTGGAGATAGCACAGAAACTATTAAATTAGAGGATGTTTAAGAGGGAAAGGTATAATACGCCATGCATAAACGAATGATGGTTTTGTTTTGATCAGCGTTTCTCAACGGGGTCCGTACCCCGTCACCAGGAGGGTGTTACGAGGCTTCAGGTGGGTGGTGGCCAAATTTACTGTATAGGGGGTCCCCGAGATTCTTTAAGGAGACGGCGAAAGACTGAGAGATTCTAGTAACATTTTGTAACCCTTTTCGTTGGAGTTCACAATTCATGTGGAAATTGATTGCACCGCACTAATTTTTAGTTGGAAAAATTAATTAAAGAATCAAACCCTGCAATGTTGATAAGTGTTTCCTGAATCTGATTGATTTCTGATTCACATTTTCAAAAACTCTTTGTCATTTATCGAATGGGTCCTGGGTCCTGGCAAGCGGAACTTAGCCGATAGACCATGATTACGATTTACTATCCAATTACACTTTCTGTACAAGGGTGATAATAACTGTCTTGAATATCAATACAGTAGGATTTATTTACAAAGTGCTGACAAAATTGTCTTTTGTTTACTTCGCAGAATATAGTTGAAAATTTTATTTATATTTTGAAATTTGATATACAACTTTTAATAATTTTGTTTTTGTCATATACATTTCATAAACGCAAACGAGTAAGATTTAGGTTTTAAACTGTTAATATTTATAAAAAAAAGTTTCGATTTTTTACATTCAGCATTGATGTAGAATCCGTTATAGTTTATATTTTACTATTCGTATTTGTTATAATAGAATGCATGTTACACAGTAATAAATATGATAAATAAACATTCTGAAATAGGAATAATATATTTGCATCTACATTAATAGTTTCTTGTTAAATCCTATTTTATTAGTGTTTTTTTTTCTATTTTTAGTTAATTTCCCCAAACCACAATGAACAAGCGAGAACGTAAAGAGGATACATCAAGTAGTATTGGTAACCATCAAAAGTTTAAACAAAGTTTATCAATATTACGACTACCTGCAATATGGTTTTATTGTTCCTATTTACAATGCCTCCCCACGGGACAGAGTTAGACACCGGGGTCGTTTTTTAACGTGGAGAAAAGGAACAAAAATAAAAATTGTCTCAGTCGTGAAGGATTTCTCCTCCACTAACAGAGAACAAGAAATTGAAGTGTAGCATCTGAAGAACAGATACTACACTTTGATCTTGACCCAAAGGCCAGGTATTTATTTGCTCCCCCACCGAGCAAATTAGGCACAAGGCCGATTTTTAATGTGAGGAATGAAGGGGAAATGGGGACCAACTCCCCGGGGAGTAGGGGAGCTGGATAGTGACAATTGGTATGAAGGGTTGCCCCTACATTGACCAAGGTCTTATCTGTGGGGTCGCCCCCACATAGGGTCTTTGCTTGCAGTATCTGCCGGAACAGATGGTATTTATTTGCTCCCCCACCGAGCAAATTAGGCACAAGGCCGATTTTTAATGTGAGGAGTGAAGGGAGGGGGAAGGGAAAACGGGGACCAGCTCCCGAGAGGTGGGAAATGGGAGCTGGTTAATGGTCAGGCATGTGGGGTTGCCCCCACATCTGGTCTTTGCTAGTCATAGCTAGTCATAGCTTGCAGTATCTGTCGGAATAGATACTACACTTTGATCTTGGCCCGAAGACCAAGTACATTGTTTCACTATCAGATAATCGACAGCCGATGTGCCTTTTTTGTTAGAACATGCTATCAAGCAAAGGAACATTTTTCAAGAAAGCATCCAGACAGAAGTACATGTGATTTGCCAAAATTACGGAGAATGGAGGAGCGTTTGAAAAACCACCTAGCTTAAAACTGTTTAAGAAACTCAACAGTTGCTACATTCAGAAGATCAAAAATAATAGCAAAATGTGGAAAACCGCACAGAATTGAAAAATAATAATAAATAATTAATAATAAAAATTAATAATAAATAATTAATAATAAATAAACAACAATAAATAATAATAATAATTAATAATTAATTCAGTTTCTGAAATTCTGACAATTATTCTTAAAGTAAATACAGATATTTTAAAGTCAATTCCTCTCAGTCTCATTGATGAATTAATGAAATGAGTGAAAATATCGAAAAGCATGGAAGTCCGAAAGACTGAATTCAAATTACAACTCGACGAATCAACTGTACGAGGGAACGAAGCATTTTTGATATCCTAGGCTTGTTTTATTAAAAATGACCAGTTCTTTGTAAGAAATGCTATTCTGTAAATCTTTGAAGACAGATACGAAAGGATAGACATTATATGAAGTATTGAAGATTTATTTTGAAAAAACAATGTTCCACTTAATAATATATCTTGCGTAACTGATGCTGTACCATCTATTACAGGTCATCAGACAGGTTTAGTGTCACTTATGAAAAATAAATACCTTGTTTATTCGCAATTCATTGTGTAATTGACCGACAATACCGCGTTGCTAGCTCTCTTTCATTCTAACTGTTATTATTTCTACTGTCAACAAAATTAGTACTCAGGCCTTAAATGCAAGACTATTCCATCAATTATGTGGAGAAAATGGTGAACATTTTGAAAACCTTTTTCTCCATACCGGTATGTTGGCTGTCCAAAGAATCTTGCCTGTGACGCATCTTTCAGCTTTACAATACCGTCATTGAATTCTATCGTACTAATAATGATTACCATTTAGTTACACACACGAAGAGCATTTTTTTTTTACACAGTGATCACCACTTATCAAGCCCAGAAGCAACTCAGGGATAAGGGTTATTGCAAGTACATTACGTTAGTGTGGAGATTTGATGAAGTGTTTACTTTAGGGGGCAGTTCATTAGGAATTTGTTAACGTTGGACTTGAAGACATCCAAGTTGTAGTCAGGTGGGAAGCAGGCAGACGGAACAGAGTTCCACAGGCGTGCAGTTCTAAGAAAGAAGCTTTGTTCATGGAATCCACATTTTGAGTTAGGCACAGATTAAGAGTGGGGAAATTTTTAACAGTGGATTCAGCTAGACGGGTGTTTTTCGTGAAAGATTGGCGAGGGGGAACAAGAGATTGGAGTTCAGACGAGCACCTGCCATGGAAATAACGATAAAACAAGGATAAGCTCACAACGTCTCTTCTGTGGGAGAGAGGTTGCAGGGTAGAGGAAAGGGCATCCCCCACTAAGCCACGAAGTCTATTTTGTACTCTGTCAAGGCAGGATAGGCTGTTTTTAGCAGCTCCTGCCAAGATATGGCAACAGTATTTCATCCTTGGACGTACTTGGCTTTTATATAGATAGAGAATTGCATCAGTAGTGAGATATCTTCTGGAGCGGTAGAAGGATCCCACCATCTTTCCAGCGACCTTGGCAACAGACTTGATGTACGTGTTCCATTTCAGATCAGGAGTAAAGGTCAAACCAAGAAGCTTGTCAAAACACGGGGTCTCACCAAGACGAGAGCCATCCATCCTAATTGATGCCAGATGGGGATCAGAGCGTTGATGATTTAAGGATAGGAGATGTGGCATACTTAGATACTTATATCAGATAAAATGAATATTTTACATTTGCTGCTGCAAGGAAATAAGTTTAACATAATACATGCAAAGAATACTACCAAAAGCTTTATGAATAAAATAAAATTGTATCAACAAACTTAGCCCGAAAAGAGTTTTGTCAACTTGTCGAATTTTGCTCAACTTGTGGGATTTTGCTCCTTGTCTAGTTTGTCGGGAGTATTTATGTCGAGGGGTTATTAATGCTTTAAGGTCGCCCGAGCACTTGCCGTTAAATTAAGTATCAAATAAGCGCGGGGATACTACATATCGGCGATAGAACAAAGGTTGGAGTTTTGCAGACAGTGCGGGAATTGGGACCTATTAAGTTGACGACTTTTTTGAAACCCTATATAGGTACGAGAGATTAGTGGCAGATGCACCAACCAGGATGTGACAATAATATACCATGTACGGGAAAATAGTGGCTTTGTAGGTGTGAATAACCTTCTAGCACGGTAAAGAGATTCCACCTTCCTTACAGCAACCTTCGCAATGACCTCATGTATTTGTTTCAATCCATATTGTTTGTGGATGTTTAGCTTAGGAGCTTGAGGAAGTACTTTCAGATAGTGTATCATTAGCCATATTTTCGTATTTTGTATCATTAGCCATATTTTCGTATTTTGTATCATTAGCCATATTTTCGTATTTTGTATCATTAGCCATATTTTCGTATTTTGTATCATTAGCCATATTTTCGTATTTTGTATCATTAGCCATATTTTCGTATTTTGTATCATTAGCCATATTTTCGTATTTAGGTACGCCGGATTTCATCATTCTCTCATTGGGCTGTTTATTTTATCGCTTTACAGACGTTTTTAAGTTCGCGTACACCTATATCTTAAACTTTTGGGGTTTGAAACGATTTTCATTGGTTGAAAATACTTTGAGTTAACACATTCCTGTGAAAACTTACTTGCTTTTGGAAGTGAAGAAGAGATCGAATACAAAGGAAGCGAAGAAATAAATGGGGTAGCAATTAGTGCCATTTGATTTTAGCATTCATTAAAATCGAATGTCGATTCAGTCACCAATAGCTGATCTTCCTCGCAGCAGCATTCGAAGGTGGATTTAAGTATTTTTCAACTCTGATGAATCACATCATAATCATTTCTTTGTGACATTAAATGAACTCAAATCGCCGGAACTTTAGGAAATACAGGAAATAGCAACCTTTGTTCAATTAGTCGTATAAACTGAATTTCAAACAACCATTATCGTGTTTCAGTATTTGGGGGTGATATGTCGTAATATGGATGAAATGGAATGAAAGAAATTTGAAATATTTGGAGGTTTTTAATAAACACTAGCGTGACTGACTTATATGTGAAACTAGTTATGCGTATCTTTTCGATGCTTTAAGCTGGTGTCACGCCCCAACGCTCACGTGCACCCTTCCTTTTTCTCGGAGTTGTGGGGGAGGGTATAACAAACTTAATAAGATAACAGTTCGAGCGAGTGATACAAATGAAATCGATTTTCTAAAGAAACCAAGGAAAGAATATATCTATCTACATGTATAATAGGCATATATATCTATATATATGATATACATGTATATATATATATTATACATGTATATATATATGTATATATTAAATATAAGTATAAGTATATATATATATATATATATATATATATATATATGTTTATGCATATAAACTTTATTCTTCGACTAGGGAATTGAAAAATAATCTTCGATCACTGAAAAAGTTTAAGCAGCACAATCATACGAAGTTCCATCTCCTTCAACAACATTTGTTTATACCTACCGCTCTATAACAAAGACTGTTTCTGAAAAAGGAATTATAAATGATTCTATCTATCTATCTATCTATCTATCTCTCTCTATATATATATATATATTTACATATATATATTTGTATATATATATTTACATATACATATATATATATATATATATTTGCATATAATAGTTATAGATGTCAAATATATATTAATGCAACATATTTCTATGAAGAGAATATTTTTTTTCAAGACAAAGCACTACAATTCATTTAATAAGATACGCTTGTGAATGTTCAATTTAAGTTGAAATCAAATAAGGAGCCAGAGAAGAGTAGATGTAAAGAGAAAGAGGAAGGCACTTAAGAAGACAGAAAAAGGAGAGAAAGGATGATGACGAGGGATTAAGAGATGATTAGATGAATGATGAAATGAGAGGTAGTGGGAGATTGGAAAAAGAGGAAGGGGGAGAATGATAATACAGAAAGAAGGAGAGAAGAGTGGATAAAAATCAGAGAGAGGAACGAAAGTCTCAAGAAAGAGAGATGGAAATAGATAGATAGATAGATAGACAGATAGAAAGAGAAAGAGAGAAAGAGAGAGAGATGTAAGCATGAAACTGGATTGAAATAACATAAGTCATTTAGTGTAAAAATATTGCCATATAAAATATTGCCATATAAAATATTACCATATAAAATATTGCCATATAAAATATTGCCATATAAAATATTACCATATAAAATATTGCCATATAAAATATTGCCATATAAAATATTGCCATATAAAATATTGCCATATAAAATATTACCATATAAAATATTGCCATATAAAATATTGCCATATAAAATATTGCCATATAAAATATTGCCATATAAAATATTACCATATAAAATATTGCCATATAAAATATTGCCATATAAAATATTACCATATAAAATATTGCCATATAAAATATTACTATAGAGAAATATTATCCTGTATAAAAATTACTTCAATATAAATATTATTGCTATATCAAAAATTATCACTCAGCAAAAATATTTTCCAATAAAAATATATTGTTACTATATAAAACCATTGCTATATAAAAATTATTACAATATAAAAATTGTTATTTAAATAATATTTCTACAGTAGAACATTACTACATAAAATATTAGTAATATATAAAAAATTTGTATATAAAAAGAATATATATTATTTTTATATAAATTAATACTATATAAAATATTATTGCCGTATAAAAATATTGCTGTGTAAAAAGTTATAGAAATTTATTGTTGCATGAAAATGCTTCTATATAAAAATGATTGTTCGATAAAAACATTGTTATATAAAAATATTGCTATATAAGAAATATTTCCATCTGAAAATATTGCTATATAAAAGTATTACTATATAAAAGTGATTTATATATTAAAAAATCATTGCTATATAAAAAATGATTGTTACATAAAAATATTGTTATATAAAATTATTGCTTCAAAAATAGTTACCATATAAACAACTATTGGTATATAAAAGAATATAAGTATAATATATATAAAAGAAATTGCTATATAAAAAATATTGCTATATAAAAGAAATTGCTATATAAAAGAAATTGCTATATAAAAGAAATTGCTATATAAAAAATATTGCTATATAAAAGAAATTTCTATATAAAAAATATTGCTATATAAAAGAAATTGCTATATAAAAAATATTGCTATATAAAAGAAATTGCTATATAAAAAATATTGCTATATAAAAGAAATTGCTATATAAAAGAAATTGCTATATAAAAAATATTGCTATATAAAAGAAATTGCTATATAAAAATATTGCTATATAAAAGAGATTGCTATATAAAAGAAATTACTATATAAAAGTAATTGCTTTATAAAAAATATTGCTATATAAAAGAAATTGCTATATAAAAAAATATTGCTATATAAACAAAATCCAACGACACAATCTACATTTCTAGCATATTTGTTATTCGATAAAAACTATGGATATTTGTCTTGTATCCTAAAATGTTTAAGTTTCCTCAATACCAGCATTTTTTATCAGGCAATCCAATCAACCTATCTCTAATTGGCTGATTCTAAGATTTGTCAAACACAATGACAAAGAAAAAATAGTAGCCACTGAATCGTTAATTAAATTCACAGTATTTCTGGAACCAATTTTCATACAAATAAACTTACATTTATGCATGACTTGTCCACAAAGTTTCATTCATGAATGTCGAAAAGATTCTGTTTAATTGCCGTTTAGTGACTCGCGGGAACATTTTGCTGATCCCAACATTAGTAGGAGGTGCAACATGAGTAGGAAGGGCGATCATTGAATAGGATTTACACTCAACGGATCTCAACCTCCTAGTTTTTTTTCATCTGGAACGCTATCTAAAAATAATATCTATCAGAGCAATCTTCAGACGATTGTTAAACTAAAGTAGGTCATGACTTATCAAGGCTAAAATTCCACTAGAGGGTAACGATTTATTTCTGTAAAAGATAGATAAATCAAATATTGTCAGAAATTCATGAAACATTAGGCAGTGATTGAAGTTTATTTGTATCAAAATATGGCCGAATACTGCAGACGTAGTATTTACATAAATCAACGTTTACTGCTGAAAAATTCACAAAATGTCAAATCTATACCAATCATAAAACATAACCATAAAACATAACCAGAAAATGTAATTTAGAAAAAAGGACGATTAACTGTTAACGACGCAACTGCTTAGAAAATGTAAAAATAAAACAGTGAATTCATTGCTCTCTTGCACTCCTGATAAAACTCCCACTTTTCCTCATAACAAAATGTTAACACAATTCACTTCTTATCCCATCCAGAGCAACACTACTGTTAACCATTTACGTTGACATATGTGACAAATGCCATTTAAAAATGTATCAATTAATCTTCTACTTGCATAAAAGCCAGATACGTCTTTGGAAGGAATACTGTTGAGGTGCCGCTCGGGGTACTCTTTATGGCAGAATAAAATAGTGAAATCTTGTGTGGATGTGATTTTTTTTCTCCCCTTTAGCCCCCTTTTTTTTTTACAGAAGAGAAGTCGCTAGCCTTTCTCTACTCTATCGTTATTTTCATAGTTGGTGTCCGACTCGTCTCTAATCTGTATTTCTTCCTTTTTAAACATTTACAGAAAAAAAACTTCAACCACTGTGAATATTGTCTTTTAGGCTGTGTATTTAAAACGAAACAGAACTTCTGTAAATAACTAAATATTGTTGTTTTAAGATCAATAACTATAAATTTTTGTCGAGCCGCCGACATAAATGAATAACTTCTGTCAATTTCACTCATAGTATTGCCCATTATATGCTATTAATAATTATCTTTAAGTAGCCTTCGGGTCTTCATATTATTTTAAACTTTCTTACATATTAGAGATCTTGCAACAATGTGAATTTTAACGAGGATCACATTTAGTGCATGTCAAAATAACATTAATCTCTACACAAAACTGTTCTGCAGAGACGGCTGACCTAAAATTGAATCAAGGGCAGGAGGTCAAACGAAAGAAAAAATAAGAAATGAACCAAACGATGTTTTCGAGTAGAGAGAAACTAAGTTTTCCAAATTAGTCTCTATGTGGAAACCGTGCGAATGAAATAACGTTAATAATGTAGAAAACTGTAATCTAAGGCGAATGTTACTTACATGTCTGCCCGTCTGAGTTAGTCATTTCACTTAAGTTAGAAAGTTAGGTAAATAATTAGTAAACAGAGCATTGCTATTTCTTTCCTGCGTCGATTCTCTATACATAAAATCGTGAAAAAAAATCTCAGCGACCATCTCCTTCAAGAAAAAGAAGCTAGTTGTTATAACAACCACTACACGGAATGACGGCGCCAGACCAGCGCGTATAAGTCCTCTGCAATGTTTGTTATTGAAAATATTATATTTCAGTTTGACAGATCAACGAATATGCTATTATAAACGTAAGCATAACAGATTGATGTATTCGTTAAACCTTCATCTTCTCTATATACTATGTTATTAGACACCGCTTATCAAAACCAAAAGGCCACTCAAGGATAAGGTCAATGGGTTTCTTAGGTGAATGGTTTAAAAGTAAAACACTGAGACTACACTGTGGGGATTGATAACAATGCTTTAAATTGATCAGAATTTAATTATTTTAGAAGATGAATAAACGAAAATTTGTTAACATTGGAATTTTAAACGACCATGTTGTAGTAAGTTGGGAAGCAGCCCAGTGGTATTGTGTCCCACTGACGGGTAATTATTAAGGTTGTAGAAAAAAGAAGACCAACTATCAATTTACGATAAAGAGAGAGAGACGTGCGGACATACAGAGCGCCAATTTAGTATGTCAAGTCGCACCTATAAAAGAAGTGTTTGGTGTAGATTGGAAATGTCAAATCAATGTATTCGACTCTTTTAGTGCTCGGTCTTATTTTAGAACCGCCTTGTTTTTCTCGTAACATTTCTTGGGTCGATTTCGCCATTGGGCCGTGATCAAGTTGTTGGCGCCATTTCTCTGCAGGACTCTTTGATCACTTGAATCAGTGTCTCGACAACCCCTCCCATAATACTTAATATATATATATATATATATATATATATATATATATATATATATATATATATATATATATATATATATATATATATATGTCTGTATGTATGTGTGTGTGTGTAAAAAGATATTTTATAATATATATATTTATTGAATATATTTACATCTATTATATCTTTTCATTTACAAGTATGTAAATATTTTCTTCAGCATATATTGGGTTAATGTTTATAAAATTAATGCTTCCGGAATTATTGCTTGTAAATTAATGTTTATAAATTAATGCTTATGAGTTAATGTATAAATAATTTATGTTTATAAATGTTTATAAAATTAATGTATAAAACTATTAGTTATAAATAATTGTGTTTTAATAAATGTTAATAAAATTAATGCTCATAAATTAATGTTTATAAATTAAGGTTTATAAATTAATGTTTATAAATAAATGTTTATAAAATAAATGTTTTTAAATAAATGTTTATAAATTAATGTTTATAAATTAATCTTTGTAAAATTAATGTTTAAAAATTGATGTAAAAAAATTAATGTTTAAAAATTAATGTTTATAAGTTAATGTTTATAATATTAATGTTCATAATTAATATTTATAAATTAATGTTTTAAAATTATTTTTATAAATTAATATTAATAAATAATAATAATAATAATAATAATAATAATAATAATAATAATAATAATAATAATAATAATAATAATAATAATAATAATAAACCAACCCCGGACAAGAACAACCATACTATAAATAAAAATACTAATAACGAACAAGATAAATGCAACTGTAGACACCGCACATTTTGCCCAGTTCAAAATAAATGTCTAACAAAAAGCGTAGTATATCAGGCAACAATATTTGCGAAAGAACCCCCGAATAACAAGAAATATTACGTAGGCATGACTTCATTAGATTTCAAAACCCGATACTATGACCACAAAAGTACATTCAGCAATAAAAAAACACCGTATAAAAACAACACTAGCGAATAAATACTGGGAACTCAAAGAAAGCGGACATTCGCCGGTAGTCGAATGGAAAATAATAAGACAAGCTACCACGTGTAGGCATCTAGACGACCCATGTAGATTATGCCTTCATGAAAAATTTGCTATCCTGTACTTTAAAGAACCCCTACATCTATTAAACTGTAGAAGAGAAATAGACAATTAACTGTGTTCACAAAATAAAATTTACTCTAGGATAGCGATACAAAATAGTTTTAAAACTAACAAAAATAATAGAAAATAAACAAATAAATAAATTAAATAAACATGAATATACATAAACGATCACACATATATGTATGTATATATATATATGTATATATATGTGCATATATGTATGTACACACATATATATTTATATATAAACTAACAATAAAAAAAACACTAACCTAGTTTTAAAACAGATCCTTTGTCTGATGAAATGCATGCCCATTGGCTGATAGGAAGGGGCGCGGTGGATACTAGAAAGCTGATTGGCTAACTAAAATCTCAATAGGAGAGGAGCATATAAAAACGATAAACAACCACAGAATTCGTGCATAAGCCTGAGGAGTCCTAGAGTGGATGAAACGCCGAATATTCAGTGTAGCTTAATCGCCATATATATATATTATATATATATATATGATAGTTTATGTGTATGCATGTTTATTTTATTTTTTTAATTTGTTTATTTTCTATTGTTTTTGTTAGTTTTAAAATTATTTTGTATCTCTATCCTAGAGTAAATTTTATCCTGTGAACACAGTTGTTCGTTTTTCTCTCCTACAGTTTAATAGATGTTGGGGCTCTTTAAAGTATAGAATAGCAAATTTTACATGAAGGCATAATCTACATGGATCGTCTAGGTCTCTACATGTGTTTGTTTATCTTACTATTTCCCATTCGACTACCGGCGAACGTTAGCTTTCCTTGTGTTCCCAGTATTTGTTTGCTAGCGTTGTTTTCATATGGTGTTTTTTTATTATTGAATGTACTTTTGTGGTATTAATATCGAGTTTTGAAATCTAAGAAAGTCATACCTACGTACTATTTCTTGTTATTCGGGTTTTCTTTCGCAAATATTGTGGCCTGGTAAACTACGCTTTTGGTTAGACATATATTTTGAAGTGGGCAAAATGTGCGGTATCTACAGTTGCATTTATCTTGTTCGTTATTAGTATTTTTATTTTTATTTCTAGTATGGTTGTTGTTTCCCGGAGTTGGTTTATTATCATTATTATTATTATTATTATTATTATTATTATTATTATTATTATTATTATTATTATTATTTCTACTAGTTACTTATGTGTATTAAAACAACAACAAAATAAACAATAACAAGTGGGCACCATGACAAAAATAATACGAACACAAAAGGCACATATGTAACTAGTAGAAATAATAATAATAATAATAATAATAATAATAATAATAATAATAATAATAATAAGTGCCTGCTCATTGGCAGATAGGAAGGGCACGGTGGATATAAAAATCTGATTGGCTAACTAAAACCTCAATAGAATATGCGTATATAAAAACGCGAGACAACCACAAAATTCTCGCATAAGCCTAAAGAATCCTAGAGTGGATGAAACGCGGAATATTCAGTGTAGCTTAATCGCCATATATATTTTATAACTTACTTACTAGCTCTACCTACGTATTGAGCACTGTTGAAGTTTACGCATAAATTTATACTTTCGTATATTAATTTATGTGAGCAAATGAAGTAGTTATATATATATACATATATATATATATATATATATAATTATCGATCATCCTAGAACAAAGCGACTTTGAATAAAATGATATTAGGTTTATCTCAAGAAAATCTAATTAGAAAACGATTCTATAAAAGATTGTGTTTCTTATTTTTTTATTCCTTAGTAAAACCTTCAAAATACGAATATTATCATTACAAGATGCAACGATTGAAGATCTGAATTATCTGCCACTTTTGCCTTTCTCTTCAATGTCATAAAACCATAATTGCTTTTACAATTACAGTCGTTCAAATATTATTCGTTACTTATTTATTTATGCTTTCGTATAAATAAGTTTTACAATTATTTACACGTGCATTCACTTATTACTGTTTAATGGTAAAAATTACATAAATGGCGTCTCTTTCTTTGTAAGTTAGCAATCAAATCGAGCACTGTAAAAGCGGCGGTCAAATGTTTATATAAATGGAATTCGGTTTCGGTTACAGATCCCATAGACCAGTCGGTAGAACTGTCGACTCTGAACTAGATAGTTGCGGGTTCGATGACTAGTTCAGAATGAATGCTAGTCTAGCCGCACTGTGGAGCTGTGATACAGCAGAACAGTCTGCCTTTGGATAAATAAATATAATTATTGTTATTTACTCAATTATCAATCTATTGCGTCATAATTTGTTTTTATTTTAAGTAATTTCACATATTTTTATCAATATGCTTTGCATGTAACTATATTATACACACACACACACTCACTCACGCACGCACGCACGCACGCACAGGCACACACACACACAGACACATATATATATGTATGAATAAAAATATAAAACTGAAAAAGTATATTTTAAATTTATATATTGTGCGACAGGATACTCATAATACTGAAGTTTCCTTAATCCGTGGAGTTTCAAAGAAATGCGTTATTTTCATCAGAGGAAAGATATTAACAAATGAACATTATGTTGGTATTGGAAATAATTGAAACAGCATCACATGAAAGCTACTCATAAGTGCAAAAAAAAAAAAACTTTTTGTGCAAAGAGTTTACAAAATGGCGGAAAAATTTAAAAAAATAAAAGGATATATTAAAAGTCAAGAATGAAAAAAAAGATTAAAAGATATGGAAAAATCAAGTAATATCAATACGAAAAGATAATAAGAGTAAATGTTCCCATAAAAAATTTGGCTTCTAAATATAATCTTTACTGACGGCGTATATATATATATATATATATATATATATATATATATATATATATATATATATATATATATAGTAATTTATAAAATATATATGGCGATTAAGCTACACTGAATATTCTGCGTTTCATCCACTATAGGATTCGTCAGGCTTATGCGCGAATTCTGTGGTGGCTTCTTGTTTTTATATATGTTGAGGATTTCTAGTTAGCCAATCAGCTTTCTAGTATCCACCGCGCCCCTTCCTATCAGCCAATGGGCATGCATTTTATCGAACAAAGGATCTGTTTTAGAACTAGGTTAGTGGTTTAAGGTAGACGTTTTCCTTCCTTTATATATATATATATATATATATATATATATATATATAAATATACCTATGTGTACACACACATGCACATATATATATATATACATATATATATACATATATGTGTGATCGTTTATGCATATTCATGTTTATTTAATTTATTTTTTTGTTTGTTTTCTATTGTTATTGTTAGTTTTAAAGCTATTTTGTATCGCTATCCTAGAGAAAGTTTGATTTTGTGAACACAGTTGTTTGCTATTTCTCGTCTACAGTTTAATAGATTTTGAGGTTCTTTAAAGTACAGGATAGCAAATTTTTCATGGAGGCATAATTTACATGGGTCGTCTAAATGTCTGCACGTGGTAGCTTGTCTCATTATTTTCCATTCGACTACCGGCGAATGTCCGTTTTCTTTGAGTTCCCAGTATTTATTCGCTAGTGTTGTTTTTATAAATTACTAACTAGCTCTACCTACGTATTGAGCACTTTTGAAGTAAATACTTAAAGTTTACGCATAAATCTATACTTTCGTATAGTAGGTTTATGTGAGTAAATGAAGTAGTTATATATATATATATATATATATATATATATATATATATATATATATATATATATATATATATATCAGAAGATTTTCATTGAATATGAACAGAGATTTTCTTTCATTAATTTTCTTGGTTATGCTCTCGATATATTGTGGTTTCGAGTGTCCTTGTTTTGGAAATTATTCTAGCGTTTTCGATTTTCTTCATCAGAAATTGGTATTTTATTCGTTTGATTTTATATATATATATATATATATATATATATATATATATATATATATATATATATATAATGAAAAGATGAGAGATTCAAGTAACATTGAGCACTTTGGATCTTTTACCATCATATGAATTTCTATTGAGATTTTTTTACCTGGAAACTTGTACTGGATTTACTTTCGTCGCGTTTTATCTTAGACAATTTGTTATTTTCTCTGCAATGTTAATTCAAGATCATTTTAACAGTCTATAAAGTGTGGACTTGTTCTGCTTATTGCCTTTACTGAAAATTTCTTTCCTTATTACTCCTCATTGTTTCGTTTTTACTCTTACTTATATTTTTTTTTACATAGGCATCACCACATTATCAAGGCCCAGAGGCCACTCAAGGATAAGGGTTAAAGAGTGTACAGTAGAAATTGGACAATATAGTAATCATTAGTAATGAAAATTTGGTAAATTTGATAACTTATATGGAACGGCTCATCAAGAACTTATTTACCTTAGACTTGAACACAACCATATTGTAGTCAGCCGGAAAGCAGGAAAACGGAAGACAATTCCACAGGCGTGCAGTTCTAAGAAAGAAGCTTTGTTCATGGAATCTACGTTTAGGTTTAGGCACAGATAAAGAGTGGGGGGAATTATTGATAGTGTTTACAGCTAGACGAGTGTTTCTTGTGAAAGTTTGGCGAGGGGGGACCATAGATTGAAGCTCAGTCGAACACTTTCCATGAAAATAACGATACATCAGAGACAAACTCGCAACATCTCTTCTGTGAGATAGAGGTTGCAAGGAGGAGAAAAGGACATCTCCTACGAGGCTACGAAGTCTATTTTGAACTCTATCAAGGCAGGACAAGTCCTTTCTAGCAGCTCCTGCCCAGATGTGGCAACAGTATTCCATCCTTGGACGTACCTGGCTCTTATATAGATAGAGAATAGCATCAGCAGTGAGATATTTACCGGATCGATAGAAAGATCCCACCATTTTCCCAGCGGCCTTGGCAACAGATTTGATGTACGTGTTCCATTTAAGATCTTACTTATATGCTTTTTGTTTACTACTCCTTCCCTTATTGCTCTTTCTCGATGCTCTACCTTTCTTTCCTTGTTCATATTTTTGTTTTGTATATCCTTCTATTTGTATAATGCCGGTTTCTCTCCTCTTCTGACGAGAAGCATTAGTTTCGAAATCCCATGGCTTAAAGACGTTTTTTTTACCTACTTTGTTATGATTTTCGTTTTTAATTATCTGAGTATACAATAAAATTATATGCAACCTTCATTTATTATCTTTTAATTTAATATATTAATTGCTCTTCTTAATCGTGTTGAGCTTTTATCTTGATAGATTTTTTTAAAGATAATACCCTTTTCATGTTCATTATATATATATATATATATATATATATATATATATATATATATATCACTTTAATTTAGATCAAGCGAAAATTATTAAATACGTGATAGATAGAGCTAAAAGAAGACTTTTAGAATCAGCACTAATATTGAATACTAATACTATTACGCAAAGAAAAGGCTTCTACCATTTAACCCCTAGCATAGGGAAAATAATAATCAAAGAGCAAGGTATCAGGGTGGATCCTGGCTAGCCGTTTTTCCTTGAATGTTTCAGGAAAATGAGTAGTTTTGCAGAAGAAAAAAAAATGTACATATTTATTTTAATGCATTTTTAAAAGTGTATATATAGACATCGAACAACCCAACCTTCCCATACGCACACATATTTGTCCTTCTCGACATGGGTAGGATTCAAAAACTTTCTTTTTCGCACGATCTATGACTTTTCCTTTTCTTACATTTTTATTTCAATTATCCTGAAGATGTCCTCTGAAATAAGGACGAAACGTTGATTTTTTAATAATTTCATTCGGTTTTTCTATTTTTCTTAAAACATAACGTCAACCACCGCTGGTATTTTTTAATTCCTTATACATATATATATATACATGTGTGTGTGTGTGTGTGTGTGTGACAGAAACTCTTGAGGCTACATTATACAATTTGTTATAGCTCTGAATTATCCACAATAAAAACAGAACAACAGTGTAAGTCAAGACGTGTATCAATAAAAGAGAAACAAAATGTTACAGAATGAGAAAAGTGTTGTGCATTCCATCGAGCAAGCGAGGTTAACCCCGGAACTAGAGTCTTACTTGGGATCGGTAAGAGTTCCGGTATATATGGACGGTAGTTGAGTCTATTCAGAGGGTGCACCCCCCCCACAGCAATAATCTACCAGCCGAAACCAGAAAAATTGCTCGCCTCTTAAGAACAGCCAGGAATATAAAAAAAGAGAATATTGGTCGCCTTAAATCAAACCTTCTTACACAACCACTTTCTGCACACACGCAGATATACACGAGAGTCGTTAAAAAGTAAGCCCTTCTATGTATTTTTAACTAAAAATCTAAAATGTTGAAGAGTTATGAATACAGGAATTGTACCATTAAAACGAGCAGCATTTTGTTTATTGTTGTTTTTCTACATAGTCACCACCATTCTAAATGCATTTTTGTCAGCCTCTCTTGATTCCTCGGTCGTAAATGTCCGGAACGCGATTTTTCACTCACATCTCTCCCGCCACTCTGAAATCGACGAACCTAATTATGCTGACGTAAACTGCATCGGCTTCGTAAACTCTCAATAGGCATTATTAAATGCTTATTGGTTTAATTTTTTCTGCACAAAGGAATTCAATGCATATTTCTGCTTGTGACGTACATCCGTGACAGGGTTGCTTTTTTTAGAATCTCACACCATCACTATCTGCAAACGAGAAATGAAACTTTCAGTTCTTGAATGCATCATCATTATCATCACGATCATCATCATAATGACAATTATTCGGACGGAATAAAAATGGGAGTGATTACTTTTTGAATTTATACCGTAGACACTTATATTAAATTTTGATCTAATCTATTTTATATGAATTTTCGATATTTACTTCAACAGCGCGCAATATGCGAGTAGGACTTAGTATAAGTAATAGTAGCAGTGATAGTGGTGGTGGTAGTAGTAGTAGCAGTGATAGTGGTGGTAGTAGTAGTAGCAGTGATAGTGGTGGTGGGAGTAGTAGCATGAATAACACTCCTTGGAAAGATAAAATTGATTCTCCGAACAGAGCAGCTTTGCATCACTTGATAATTCCCATACAAAGATTAAAAGCAATATATTGTAACTTAACCTTATATCTTGAATCCTTATTTCAATTTTGATCAAAATGTATTTCAAAGTTTTGATTTTAGAAATGTCCAAATTTTACTGCTTGAGAAGAAATGAAAAATTACGTAATTGGTGTCAAATAAACATGGATCAAATTTAAATCGTTCGTAAAATTCCTTTGGAATTTGAAAACTATTTATTAATTCATGTCTGATACAAATTTGTAAAATTTCACAAAAATCGAATTTCCACCAAAATTTTCAATCCTTTATTTTACCCCTTTGTATAAGACAAAATTGAACTAAATATAGCACACTTTTGCCTAACCGTGATACCAAATTCACAATTATCGGTTAAATGGTTTAAGAGTTAATTCTGCACTTACAAATATATATATATATATATATATATATATATATATATATATATATATATATATATGTGTGTGTGTGTGTGTGTGTGTGTGTGTGTGTGTTCTAGGATCATTTATTATGACTGAGTATATATATATATATATATATATATATATATATATATATATATATATATATATATAATCGGTGTCATCAAAAATGGTCGGAGAACAAAGCTGCTCAATGTAAAAAGATTTTCAGGTTTATCTCAACCTAATCTTCTCCTTAAACGATTTAATAAAAATTGCTTTTCTTATTTTTACTTTATTTCAGCCTTCAAAAAGCACTTTCATTACAAGATACGGCGATTAAAGATCTGGATTATCTCCCCTTGTTTGTGTGTAGCTCTTCAATGTCATAAAACCATAATTGCTATAACAGCCTTCATCGTTGATATGGCTATCAGTAGTGACTATAATTATATATTATAATCGTTAAAATGTCATTTTTTTTTATTTATTTATTGATCATTATTAGCATTAGCAGTTCGTATTATCACCAATTCGGTTTTTGTTTAACATTTATTTTTCTTTGTTTTAAATATTATCACGAATGTTATTGTCGTTGGTGTCATTACCGCTTCCTTTGTCTGGTGTGATCTTCTTCCAGACAGGATGGATTATCTCCCCTTTTTATATTTCTCGATATTTTTTTCTTTCAATTGGTTTTGACTTTGTTCTGGTGTTTATTGGCGCGTTCGCTTCGGCCATTTTCGCGCTGAGATTATTATCTTTGTCATTCTTATTCTGGTTCTTCCCAAACTTTGCTTTCTTCGTATTATTAATCTCTTCCTTTTGTTGTTGTTTTATATTTATTACGATTATTGTTAATTCAACCGATCAAAGTGATGAAAAAAAAAAAAAAAAAAAAAAGCCGTATCTTCGCTATAAAATATAAACTTGAAAGGAAAATAAGTAAACGGTTTAAGGAAAACATCATAGGAGTAATTTACACCCATCTATGCAAAATAAAACACAACAATAAAAAATCATTAAGAATAATATGAAAATATAAAAAACTAAACGAAAAGAAATAAAAAACGTTTAAACGCAAACGTATATCATATCAAAATATGACAGATAGCTATGAATGCACAAACATACAAACATTATATATATATATATATATATATATATATATATATATATATATATATATATATGATTATTTCATTTAATCACACGCGTGAATTTTCAGTATTTACTTCAACAGTGTTCAATACATAGGTAGAGCTAGATATTAAGTTATGAAAATTATTGCCATATATATTTTCATAACTTACTATATATATATATATATATATATATATATATATATATATATATATATATATATATAAATTACAATTAAATTTACCAAAATGATCCAAGATGTTAAAAGTAAAGTATATTATAAATATTAAAGAATTAATATTTATAAAGTAATCTCAACCAGATGTAAAAGCTCGATAAAACCAAATAGGAGATAGAGCTTATAATAAGAGCAAACAGTTAATAAAACATGTTAAAAAATACTTTGAAAAAGAGTTAAAACATATTTAATCTGAAAAGAAAACACTTGATAAGTGGATCGTCCTTAATCCGCGGAGTTTCGAAGTAATACTTTCCTTCTCATCAGAGGGCAGGAATTAGCAAAATGCGGGATCGGATTTGCATACAAAAGTATTTGATGAAACTACAAGTAAGTCAAAGATCTTACTTGATAATAAAAAGTGAAGCAGAGGGAATATGGTGAAGAAAAAGGTGATTACACGTGAATGGATATATATATATATATATATATATATATATATATATATGTGTGTGTGTGTGTGTATATATACATATACTTAAAGTGAATAATTCTATTTTAAAAACAATATATAAATACATACATTGAGTGGATACTTATATTTTAAAAGCAATATACATACATACCCCCAGATATATATATATATATATATATATATATATATATATATATATATATATATATATATATATATATATATATATATATATATATATATATATACAAAAATTCTTTTTGGGGTACAAAATTTAATTATGACTAAATATAGACCAATTAACATGATTATTAAAAAAAAAAAAAAATGAAAATAAGTTTAGCTAACCAGATTTCCTTCCTTGCTCAACAGAGCTAAATCGAGGAAAATTGCAATAAAAAAAAAATTCCATGAAAATAAAAATAACAAATAAGCGGGGAAAAAATTACCTAAAAATCAAATTAAGTCCTAAAGATTTTCTGTTTGCTTGCAAAGAGAAGGTATCAAAGAAATTAATAAAAATGGTTTCTAAATATTTTGACGAAAAGGTGAGTGGGATTTACTCGTAAACATGTCAGCACTGAAATTCGTGGCACACGTATGGTTATTTATGAGGCGCCGCAAATCGAAGAACCATATGTATTGCTCATAACTTCCGAATGTTAAAAATTTGCATAACGAATCTCTGATGGTACGTGTTGTTTTAAACGAAAATCCAATCTTTGCGATGTCTGCCCAATATAGTGAGCACTGCCTTCCCTTTGTAAGCAAAAAGAAAATCTCTTAGGACTTAATTTGATTTCTATGTAATTTTTTCCTGCTTATTTTTTTTACTTAGTTTTATTTATTTTTTCCTCTCCACCCGCCTTATTTATGACAACATTTTAAATCGCAATTTTCCTCTATTTAATAATGCGAGGAACGAAACCTGGTTAGCTAACCTTTATTTTCATTTTTTATTTTTTAATCATCATTTTAATTGGTCTATATTTAGCCATGATATATCTATCTATCTATCTATCTATCTATCTATCTATCTATCTATCTATCTATCTATCTATCTATCTATCTATCTATCTCTCTCTCTATATATATATATATACATACATATATATATATATATATGTATATATATATATATGATTACTTCATCTAATCACATAAATTAATATACGAAGATATGATTTCAGCGTAAATTTTTCACTATTTACTTCAACATTGCTCAATACAAAGTTAGAGCTAGGTGGTACGTTATGAAAATATATATGGCAATTAAGCTATACAAAATATTCCACTTTTCATTCTCGTGAGAATTCTTCAGGCTTATTATATATATTTATATGTAGAAATATATATACATATATATATATATATATATATATATATATATATATATATATATATATATATATATATATATATATATATATATATGAACCTAAATGACTGCCGGAACAAACATACGACGATTAGTCTTTTATGTTTTTTTTACATATTTTTTCTATCTAAAAAAGGATTGTTTAAATTAAGGCGTCACCACTATAAAAAATGAAACAAAGCATAAATATATATAGCAATTAAGCTGGACATAATTTCCCGAGTTTCACCCTCGTAAGGATGCATCAGAAATTTCTGTGTAGCTTAATCGCCACATATATATTCAAAGCTTACTGTATATATATATATATATATATATATATATATATATATATATATATATGTATATATATATATATATATATGAATAAATGTTACGACGAATAATATAAAATAAAAAAATGCATAAACGAGAACAGTAAATCTTTTTATTCTGTAAAGAAAAAAAATGGATGAAATCGTTACTAGAATAATTAGAAGATTAAAGAATGAAAATATTATTCGAATATCTGTAGGATCAAAAGGTTATGAAGAAACTCCAATCACACACACACACACACACACACACACACACACACACACACACACACACACACACACACACACACACACACACACACACATATATATATAATTGGAGTTTCTTCATACGATATATCTATATAATAACTTCGATTGGTGTCTATATAAGATCAAAGAATAATACATTTATTCATTTATGGAGAAATATGACTATCTATCTATCTATCTATCTATCTATCTATCTATATATATATATATATATATATATATATATATATATATATATATATATACTAGCAAAAGTAGCCGTCGTTGACTGGGTTCAAAAACAGATTACAGAAAATGGACTCTGATGTATGAAAATATGATAGGTTATGAAAAGGAAGGTTTGTAAAGAGATAGCTTCGAATTTGGAGGTATCAAAACCAAAGCAAAATATGATGAAAGTAAAAATAAAATAGATAAACCCCATAATTTATTATACCATACCTGTTCACACTGAAAAACTTATCACAATATTCTGTGGATTTATATTAGAAAAAAACTTTATTAAACTTTGTGACATATTTCCATTCTATGGAGGTCCGGCGCGAATAATTTTATTATACCATATTTCTTCAAACTGAAACATAATTATCAAAGTATACTTACGCAGATAGATATGAGAAGTCTTTATTAAAGTTTCTGCCTATTTCCATTCTATGGAGGCCAGGCGCGAATGCAGACCCCACAATATTATCATACTATCCCTATTTAAGTTAAAACATACTTATCAAAGTATTCTTATGTACATCTATATCAAAAACACTTGTAAACGTTTTTTTTTAATTTTAAAATTTTTTATTTCTATACTTTGCGAACGCTGACCCCACAATTTTAATGAATCACCGTTCTGCCAGATCAAACATATCCATTCCTATGTCTTGATACATCTTCTATCATTATATGTAAACAGTTTTTTAAAAAAACTCAACCATATAGGAGCCTATTCGTGACCACACACACACACACACACACACACACACACACACACACACACACACACACACACACCCACCCACCCACCCACAGAGCTTCATATTATAGATATATATATATATTCATATATATTCCTATATGAGTCTATGTTTATATAAATGTGAGCTTATAAATGTATTCATGCATATATATATATATGCATATATATATATATATATATATATATATATATATATATATATATATATATACATATATATGTATGTGTATATACATGCATATCTATATATATTTTATTTATTTTTTTATGTCAGTGGTTATATATATGCGTTTATATATGTCGTTACATGTTAGTTTTTAGATATAAATATGAATATATATGCACATACATATTTATGTGTATATACATGTGTAATGTAATACACACTTTTACACACGGGATCCACACGTTGTAGCAGAGTACATCGCAAGGAACGTAAGACAAAATTATAACTCAACACCTGTTTTTTTAAAAACGACATTTGTTTTCTTATTCTCCTACCACGGGTGACTTCTCGTTACGACGTCTATGATGTGATTGTCTTTTCTAACGTGCTGTCTTTCCTTTTTATGGTCTTTTTATTTTTCCTTACCATGACGTCATTTCACACACGGCTCGGTATTTGCATACGCGCGTCCGCGCTCTGTTACACATGCATTTATATATATATAAAAATTTATACGTATAAATATATGCATGTCTGTATCAGATCAGGTTGCTGTGTGCGTATATCGACACATATTATATTTTTTCTGGGAAATTTTGTATTTCTTAGCCTAATGAAGTTTTAAAGAACTTTTCTCGTACATTCTGCCGTCTCTCTTATTTTTTTTTTTCAATTTCAATTAAAATAAGCGTTTATATACAAAGAACATTACCCATAATACCCATAATAGTATCTGCTGCGCAGGAAGCCAATAGTTGTTTAATGTTTAAATCTTGCTTCATTACAGAACGAACAAATGAAGCAGTATCCACCCTAGACGGGTTGGACCGGATTCCATTGTAGGAAAAAGTTTCTATAGAGTATTAAATTCACAAGCGGTACCGTTGCGTGTATATCCCGTTTAAGAACGCTGACTATGTGAGGTGACTTTTCAGAATAGCCAAAAAAAAAAAAAAAAAAAAAAAAACGTGATGAAAATAAATACACAACAAATAAATATTACCAAAGTTACTCTTCTATCTACCTGCATAAGTTTTTTTTAATGTTATTTGAAAGTGTTTTTATAGTTAAAAATAAAGGTAGAACGAAAAGCAAAATGATGTTCTCATTTCAGCCATAGTCGAGCATCGAATTTTAAAATAAAAAAAAAGCTGCTCTAATAAATGTCATCGATCGAGCAAAAATGTATTGTCCTTCCAGTATTTTGCTTTTTTTTAAAATTTTTCAACCCTTTTTCTTCTATTTGTTATTTGTGAAACTACCCGATGTTAGTTTTTATTTCTTGTAGGAACATCGTCCTACATACTGTGGTATTTCTAAATGGTCACCCATTAAATATTGACCAGGATCAATGTTGTTTAACTTCGGTGATCTAAAGAGAACCGATATGTCAACGCAATTATGCCGTATATTTAATTCTACAAATCAATTTAATTGATTTTTATTTGCTTCAAAATGTTTTGGATTCAGTTTATTATCTTCTTATTATTTGGAATATACAAACTAGTTTTTCCATCTTGAGTGCTATTATCGCAACGTTTCCGCCAATATAACCCCCGACTTTCTTTAGGTCAACTACTGAGAATTATTTTTTATTGTATATTTTATTAGTGTTTTTTAATTGATTTCTATTGTATATTTTATTAGTTTTTTTTTATTATTTTCTATTGAATATTTTATTAGATTTTTTTAATGTATATTTTAACAGGTTTTTTTTTTATTATTTTCTATTGTATATTTTATTAGTTTTTAAAATTATTTTCTAATGCATGTTTTAATGTTTTTTAATTATTTTCTATTGTATATTTTATTATTTTTTTTATTATTTTCTAATGTATATTTTATTATTCTTTTTAATTATTTTCTATTGTATATTTTATTATTTTTTTATTATTTTCTATTGTATATTTTATTAGTTTTTCAAATTATTTTCTAAAGCATATTTTATTAGTTTTTTTTACTATTGTATATTTTATTATTTTTTCTTTTATTATTTTCTAATGTATATTATATATTGATTTTTTTATTTTTTATTGCGTATTTTATTAGTTTTTTTATCATTTTCTATTGTATATTTTATTAGATCTTTTACATTTATTTTTATTATTCGTTTTCTGTAATTCGTTTTTATTCGTTTTATTTTATTCATTTAAATTAATTCATAAAATATAATTCGTTTCAATTTGTTTATTTTATTCGTTTCGTTTTATTCGTTTCGTTTTATTTGTTTCGTTTTATTCGTTTCGTTTTATTCGTTTCGCTTTATTCGTTTCCTTTTATTCGTTTCGTTTTATTCGTTTCGTTTTATTCGTTTCGTTTTATTCGTTTCGTTTTATTCGTTTCGTTTTATTCGTTTCGTTTTATTCGTTTCCTTTTATTCGTTTCGTTTTATTCGTTTCCTTTTATTCGTTTCGTTTTATTCGTTTCGTTTTATTCGTTTCCTTTTATTCGTTTCGTTTTATTCGTTTCGTTTTATTCGTTTCGTTTTATTCGTTTCGTTTTATTCGTTTCCTTTTATTCGTTTCGTTTTATTCGTTGTCTCATTTAATTCTTTTAGTCATTTTTCTTTATTTATTTATTTTGATTGATTTCATTCTTTTATTTGATATATTTCATTCTTTTAGTCATTTTCTGTATTCGCTCTATTTGATTTGATTAATTTCATTCGTTAACTTAATTCGTTTTGTTTAATTTGTTTTGTATTAATTTTATTTGAGAAATTTCTATTGTTACTATAATAACAATTTTTTATTCGTTGTTAATTAATTCTGTTTATTTAATCAATTTTTTTATTCGTTTTGTTTGAATAAAAAGAAAATTACAAGAAGTTCTAGTTTTAGCGTTTCGTTTTATTCGTTTCGTTTTATTCGTTTCGTTTTATTCGTTTCCTTTTATTCGTTTCGTTTTATTCGTTTTGTTTTATTCGTTTCGTTTTATTCGTTTCGTTTTATTCGTTTCGTTTTATTCGTTTCCTTTTATTCGTTCTCTTTTATTCGTTTCGTTTTATTCGTTTCGTTTTATTCGTTTTGTTTTATTCGTTTCGTTTTATTCGTTTCCTTTTATTCGTTTCGTTTTATTCGTTTCGTTTTATTCGTTTCGTTTTATTCGTTTCCTTTTATTCGTTTCGTTTTATTCGTTTCCTTTTATTCGTTTCGTTTTATTCGTTTCGTTTTATTCGTTTCGTTTTATTCGTTTCCTTTTATTCGTTTCGTTTTATTCGTTTCGTTTTATTCGTTTCGTTTTATTCGTTTCGTTTTATTCGTTTCGTTTTATTCGTTTTGTTTTATTCGTTTTGTTTTATTCGTTTCGTTTTATTCGTTTCCTTTTATTCGTTTCGTTTTATTCGTTTCCTTTTATTCGTTTCGTTTTATTCGTTTCGTTTTATTCGTTTTGTTTTATTCGTTTCCTTTTATTCGTTTCGTTTTATTCGTTTCCTTTTATTCGTTTCGTTTTATTCGTTTCGTTTTATTCGTTTCGTTTTATTCGTTTCGTTTTATTCGTTTTGTTTTATTCGTTTCGTTTTATTCGTTTCGTTTTATTCATTTCGTTTTATTCGTTTCCTTTTATTCGTTTCGTTTTATTCGTTTCGTTTTATTCGTTCGTTTTATTCGTTTCCTTTTATTCGTTTCGTTTTATTCGTTTCGTTTTATTCGTTTCCTTTTATTCGTTTCGTTTTATTCGTTTTGTTTTATTCGTTTCGTTTTATTCGTTTCGTTTTATTCGTTCGTTTTATTCGTTTCCTTTTATTCGTTCTCTTTTATTCGTTCTCTTTTATTCGTTTCGTTTTATTCGTTCGTTTTATTCGTTTCCTTTTATTCGTTTCGTTTTATTCGTTTCGTTTTATTCGTTTCCTTTTATTCGTTTCGTTTTATTCGTTTTGTTTTATTCGTTTCGTTTTATTCGTTTCGTTTTATTCGTTCGTTTTATTCGTTTCCTTTTATTCGTTCTCTTTTATTCGTTTCGTTTTATTCGTTCGTTTTATTCGTTTCCTTTTATTCGTTTCGTTTTATTCGTTTCGTTTTATTCGTTTCGTTTTATTCGTTTCGTTTTATTCGTTTCGTTTTATTCGTTTCCTTTTATTCGTTTCCTTTTATTCGTTTGGTTTTTTTCGTTTCGTTTTATTCGTTTCCTTTTATTCGTTTGGTTTTTTTCGTTTCGTTTTATTCGTTTCGTTTTATTCGTTTCGTTTTATTCGTTTCGTTTTATTCATTTCCTTTTATTCATTTCCTTTTATTCGTTTCGTTTTATTCGTTTCCTTTTATTCGTTTGGTTTTTTTCATTTCCTTTTATTCATTTCCTTTTATTCGTTTCGTTTTATTCGTTTCCTTTTATTCGTTTCCTTTTATTCGTTTCGTTTTATTCGTTTCGTTTTATTCATTTCCTTTTATTCATTTCCTTTTATTCGTTTCGTTTTATTCGTTTCGTTTTATTCGTTTCGTTTTTTTCGTTTCGTTTTATTCGTTTCCTTTTATTCGTTTCCTTTTATTCGTTTCGTTTTATTCGTTTCCTTTTATTCGTTTCCTTTTATTCGTGTCGTTTTATTCGTTTCGTTTTATTCGTTTCGTTTTATTCGTTTCGTTTTATTCGTTTCCTTTTATTCGTTTCGTTTTATTCGTTTCCTTTTATTCGTTTGGTTTTTTTCATTTCCTTTTATTCGTTTCCTTTTATTCGTTTCGTTTTATTCGTTTCCTTTTATTCGTTTCGTTTTATTCGTTTTGTTTTATTCGTTTCGTTTTATTCGTTTCCTTTTATTCGTTTCCTTTTATTCGTTTCGTTTTATTCGTTTCGTTTTATTCGTTTCCTTTTATTCGTTTCGTTTTATTCGTTTCCTTTTATTCGTTTCCTTTTATTTGTGTCGTTTTATTCGTTTCGTTTTATTCGTTTCGTTTTATTCGTTTCGTTTTATTCGTTTCGTTTTATTCGTTTCGTTTTATTCGTTTCCTTTTATTCGTTTCGTTTTATTCGTTTCGTTTTATTCATTTCCTTTTATTCATTTCCTTTTATTCGTTTCGTTTTATTCGTTTCGTTTTATTCGTTTCCTTTTATTCGTTTCCTTTTATTCGTTTCCTTTTATTCGTTGTCTCATTTAATTCTTTTAGTCATTTTTCTTTATTTATTTATTTTGATTAATTTCATTCTTTTATTTGATATATTTCATTCTTTTAGTCATTTTCGGTATTCGCTCTATTTGATTTGATTAATTTCATTCGTTAATTTAATTCGTTTTGTTTAATTTGTTTTGTATTAATTTTATTTGAGAAATTTCTATTGTTACTATAATAACAATTTTTTATTCGTTGTTAATTAATTCTGTTTATTCAATCAACTTTTTTCATTCGTTTTGTTTGAATAAAAAGAAAATCACAAGAAGTTCTAGTTTTAGCGATGAAGTTTTGTAACAAATTTATTGACCAATTTTTAGCACAAACAGATTTTCAATATTTTTGACGTTCTTATGTGCAATTTCCTAAAAACAAACGGTTCATATTTTTAACTTTCGAATTTTTTGTGTTAAATGAATCAAACAATTTTGAATGTAAAGAATTCTAATTCATAGGGGTGAACGGGCTTAATTAAATGGAAAAGTAATGAAAAAGCTTGTGAAAACATTTTTATTTTTTTTAAGCGAATATGTTCTTAAATGTACAAAACCTATTACATGAATTAAAATATTATTTTTACAAATTCGAAAGCTTTAATAAATTATGCATACACATATAAAGTTGAGTTTTTGTCGCACTGGCATTCATATTAAAATTATACTTTTTCTAATAAAAATTATAAAGATGAATTTCTGAATACACTCACTCGATATGCGGGTGACTTGATGAAAATTAACTAATTTGCATATTTCTTTAAAAAACGAAAGTCCCTTTAGGATCAAAGAGTTTCTGCACCCTCTCTCTCTTTCACTATATATATATATATATATATATATATATATATATATATATATATGTATACAAGATCACTTTATATAAAGTATAGTTTTTCCTCGCTTTGACACTGATGTTAAAATTAAAAGCCGTATATATATATATATATATATATATATAGAGAGAGAGAGAGAGAGAGAGAGAGACAGAGAGAGAGAGACGCTATCGGGAAATTTAGGTCACGTGATATAAGATGGCCAGTCTAATAGTAAATGGCATATATATATATATATATATATATATATATATATATATATATATATATAAGAGAAAGAAAATTAAAACTGTAAGTTTAACTTTACAATCAAACTTTATTGTTCGACTGAATACTCCAAAAAACAATTTACAAAGTTCTTATTCCGCAGAGTTTCAAAGAATGCTATTCTTATTATTTTCATCAGAGGACAGAAAGAAATCAGCAAATTATCAGAATAGCATTCTTTGAAACTCCTCGGAATAAAGACTTCGTAAATCGTTTTTGGAGTATTCAGTCAAAAATTAAATTTTGATTGTAATGTTCAACTTATAGTTTTAATTTTCTTTCTCTTATAATAAGCTCTACACTCTATTGCGTATTGAGCTTTCTTATTCGGTCGGAATTAAATTAAATTTAATTAAATCTATATATATACATACTGGTATTTATATTAGTTTGAAGTTTACCTTTAAGTATTTCAAGTAAACACGACATCATTTTTATTTGATTACTATATATATATATATATATATATATATATATATATATATATATATATATATATATGAAGTTACGTTTTTTCTCGCTCTTTATTGATATTAAAAGCCTATTTCTATTAAAAATTACTAAAATGAACTTCTTAATACAGTCAGTTTTGGATATGCGAGCGACTACATAAAGGTTAACTAATCTGCATATTCCTATTGACAAACAAGCGTTAATTAATTATTCATTTTTTATTGTTTTATTTCACTACTATGTTGAATTCTATTCTATTTATGCATATTTCTACATTCTGAATAATTGCGTGAAATTTAAGATAAAAAAGTTCACGGACATAGAAAATATATATATATGTGTGTGTGTGTTTTTATATATATATATCTTCTAATGCCGACCGAGAGAGCATACGTATTTAAATATTATAAAAAATGGACACAACAATTTTTTTTTTAATATGAAACAAAAATTTTTGTTTCATTACTTACGATTTAATTTATGTAAAGAAATATTTATTTCCTATTTAAAGATTTTCAGTATATTTTATTTAACTAAATAATTTTTCCATTATTTTTATTACATTGTTAGGTGAAGTTTCAGAATAGTTACCCCCTCCCCATATTAAGAATGGCTTTCAGCATGATTCTTACAATAGCAGTATCAAAGATTTTTTTTTCCTTATTTTAAAACAAATTATTAAAAAAAGATACAAGACCATTAAATTCTTTTTCATTAAATCGCTATTTAGGTGAAGGTTCAAAATAGTTAACCCTTCTCCCCATAACCGTTTTTTATGCAGTAAAATACTTTGTTTCAATAATTATGGTTTAAATAAATATTTATTCCTTAATAAAAAATTTACAGTATATTTTATTTAATTGAAGAAATATTTATTGTTCATACATATATTTTCCCTTATTTTTTTTACATTGTTAAGTGTAGTTTCAGAATAGTTACCCCCTCCCCATATTAAGAATGTCTTTCAGCATGATTCTTACAATAGTGCTATCAAAGTTATTGATTTTTCTTATTTAACAAAAATTATAAGACAGATACAAGAGCATTTTAAACATTTTTTTCATTAAATTGTTATTTAGGTGATGGTTCAAAATAGTTAACCCTTCTCCCCATAACCGTTTTTTTATGCAGTAAAATACTTTTTTTTCAATAATTATGGTTTAAATAAATATTTATTCCTTATTAAAAGATTTGCAGTATATTTTATTTAATTGAAATCTATATCAATAATTCGACTTAAAAATATTTGTGAATTTCCAAATCTTCATTGAATAAAATTCAAAATAAATAGAAAAGTCTATTGCATATGTAAAAGTTGACGGTTGCTTATTTAACTTCATTAAAAGCTATCAAAGTCAACCAAGAGCTGCCCAATATTCTGGCTTAATGGATCATTTAGCAAGGAATGAAGATGATTATTCTGGTCTACCAGTTATTCTACCATCTACATTTACAGGAAGTCCTAGGAATCTACAACAGCTTCATCAAGATGCAATGACAGTTTTCTGTGACCTATTCATTACTCACACATGTAATCCAAAATGTCCTGAAATATTAAACAACTTGGGGTCATCAGAACTTTCACAAAATCGATGTCAACAATGTCACAGTTTTTTTAAATTCACAGTCTGACTCCCAAGAACCTGCTGACTGACCACTATTCTCACTCCAAGCAGCTGATCAACGTCCCTGTCACCGCCTCAATCATCATCAGTACTTCCTGACAATATCATCAGCATCAGTTACGATCGCATTGACCTTCAATAAAAGTTTAAACTAAAGTTCTTTGTTCTACTTGCTTCCATACGTTCATTTTTGTAATATAACAATAAGGAATTTCTTAGTGATGTGTTTTAAAAGATTTTAACTATCGTGGAATTTCCACGGCTCCTGCTAGTTACGCTTAATTCTATTTACGCATAGTTTCTACATTCTTGCCTTGTCCGTGTGCGTATGAAAAGTCTCTACCAAATTTCTCTCTGAATATTTGATCTACAGAGTTGAAATTTGATATATAGGGTATTTGGACCTGTAGCACACTTTCAATTGGGAAAATAACTGTTAAGAGGTCAAGATTGAAAAAACAAAACATTGATCTTGGCCTGACGTAAATCGACTATATCCATTTTTTGGCGCATGCGCTAATAAAACACCATTACTTTTTTTTGCGGGTTTTGTATACGTATGGTTTTAAGTCATACGTTAACGGATAAGGCTAAAGAGTTTTGGTTTCAATTTTAGCTGATGGCAGACAAGTCAATTTTTTTACTTCTGAAATCATTACTATATGTTAGATACAATGTAATAATCGATAAATACTAAATCTGCACGAATTAAATTATAATATTTAGGCATATTTTACGACCGGAAAACGCCAGGCAGCCTGCTAGTATATATGTATATATGAAAGAGTAAGAAAGAAAGAGACAGAGAGAGTAATCATTTCTATATCACCCCCCGCTTCGGCGGCACGGGGGACAAGATCAAAGTGTAGTATCTGTTCCGGCAGATACTGCAAGCTATGACTAGCTATGACTAGCAAAGACCAGATGTGGGGGCAACCCCACATGTCTGACCTTTAACCAGCTCCCATTTCCCACCTCTCGGGAGCTGGTCCCCTTTTCCCCTTCCCCCTCCCTTCACTCCTCACATTAAAAATCGGCCTTGTGCCTAATTTGCTCAGTGGGGGAGCAAATAAATACCATCTGTTCCGGCAGATACTGCAAGCTATGACTAGCAAAGACCAGATGTGGGGGCAACCCCACATGCCTGACCTTTAACCAGCTCCCATTTCCCACCTCTCGGGAGCTGGACCCCCCTTTGCCTCCCCCTCCCTCTCTCTCCACATTAAAAAACGGCCTTGAACCTAATTTGCTCAGTGGGGAAGCAAATAAATACAACCCCCCCCGCGATCACTCTATCAGCTCCGTTCAATTTTAGTTATATTTCCAAACCCACTTTTAGGTACGAGCGCATTTCAAATATATTTCTCATATACATCTATTCTTTTTGTTCGTGTTTACAAACGTTTAAATAATTCGTTTCAATATACAAAAGGCACTTCTGGCGACAATAGAAACGCACGTTCGTTGCAACGCGGCCTTTGTTGTTGGTCGAGATTTTTGTATGTGGATGTGCAAACGAAAAAAGTGTGAAGAGCTTAGAGACGTTGTTGTTGCTGGAGATAAAAGCATCAATATTGACCACATTTTTACGGTGTCTGTTTATCCATCGAATTTGACAAAGATTGAGTTCTGAACGGAGAGAGAATGGGGAAAATAGCGAGTGAAAGTGTAAAGAAAAAAATGAAGAATGGAAGAAAGGATGAACTATAATTAAAGATACAAGAAGGGGATCGAAGTGGAGAAGGATGAGAGGATAGGCGGGAAGAATTCGGAAAAAGTAAACTGAGAGAAATTGGAAAGTAGAAGAATTGGAGGAATTAGAAAAGCATGAAGGAGAAAAATAGAAGAATGAAAGAAATTAAAAAAGCAAAAAGGAAAAAGCATGAAGGAGAAAAATAGAAGAATGAAAGAAATTAAAAAAGCAAAAAGGAAAAAGCATGAAGGAGAAAAATAGAAGAATGAAAGAAATTAAAAAAGCAAAAAGGAAAAAGCATGAAGGAGAAAAATAGAAGAATGAAAGAAATTAAAAAAGCAAAAAGGAAAAAGCATGAAGGAGAAAAATAGAAGAATGAAAGAAATTAAAAAAGCAAAAAGGAAAAAGCATGAAGGAGAAAAATAGAAGAATGAAAGAAATTAAAAAAGCAAAAAGGAAAAAGCATGAAGGAGAAAAATAGAAGAATGAAAGAAATTAAAAAAGCAAAAAGGAAAAAGCATGAAGGAGAAAAATAGAAGAATGAAAGAAATTAAAAAAGCAAAAAGGAAAAAGCATGAAGGAGAAAAATAGAAGAATGAAAGAAATTAAAAAAGCAAAAAGGAAAAAGCATGAAGGAGAAAAATAGAAGAATGAAAGAAATTAAAAAAGCAAAAAGGAAAAAGCATGAAGGAGAAAAATAGAAGAATGAAAGAAATTAAAAAAGCAAAAAGGAAAAAGCATGAAGGAGAAAAATAGAAGAATGAAAGAAATTAAAAAAGCAAAAAGGAAAAAGCATGAAGGAGAAAAATAGAAGAATGAAAGAAATTAAAAAAGCAAAAAGGAAAAAGCATGAAGGAGAAAAATAGAAGAATGAAAGAAATTAAAAAAGCAAAAAGGAAAAAGCATGAAGGAGAAAAATAGAAGAATGAAAGAAATTAAAAAAGCAAAAAGGAAAAAGCATGAAGGAGAAAAATAGAAGAATGAAAGAAATTAAAAAAGCAAAAAGGAAAAAGCATGAAGGAGAAAAATAGAAGAATGAAAGAAATTAAAAAAGCAAAAAAGAAAAAGCATGAAGGAGAAAAATAGAAGAATGAAAGAAATTAAAAAAGCAAAAAGGAAAAAGCATGAAGGAGAAAAATAGAAGAATGAAAGAAATTAAAAAAGCAAAAAGGAAAAAGCATGAAGGAGAAAAATAGAAGAATGAAAGAAATTAAAAAAGCAAAAAGGAAAAAGCATGAAGGAGAAAAATAGAAGAATGAAAGAAATTAAAAAAGCAAAAAGGAAAAAGCATGAAGGAGAAAAATAGAAGAATGAAAGAAATTAAAAAAGCAAAAAGGAAAAAGCATGAAGGAGAAAAATAGAAGAATGAAAGAAATTAAAAAAGCAAAAAGGAAAAAGCATGAAGGAGAAAAATAGAAGAATGAAAGAAATTAAAAAAGCAAAAAGGAAAAAGCATGAAGGAGAAAAATAGAAGAATGAAAGAAATTAAAAAAGCAAAAAGGAAAAAGCATGAAGGAGAAAAATAGAAGAATGAAAGAAATTAAAAAAGCAAAAAGGAAAAAGCATGAAGGAGAAAAATAGAAGAATGAAAGAAATTAAAAAAGCAAAAAGGAAAAAGCATGAAGGAGAAAAATAGAAGAATGAAAGAAATTAAAAAAGCAAAAAGGAAAAAGCATGAAGGAGAAAAATAGAAGAATGAAAGAAATTAAAAAAGCAAAAAGGAAAAAGCATGAAGGAGAAAAATAGAAGAATGAAAGAAATTAAAAAAGCAAAAAGGAAAAAGCATGAAGGAGAAAAATAGAAGAATGAAAGAAATTAAAAAAGCAAAAAGGAAAAAGCATGAAGGAGAAAAATAGAAGAATGAAAGAAATTAAAAAAGCAAAAAGGAAAAAGCATGAAGGAGAAAAATAGAAGAATGAAAGAAATTAAAAAAGCAAAAAGGAAAAAGCATGAAGGAGAAAAATAGAAGAATGAAAGAAATTAAAAAAGCAAAAAGGAAAAAGCATGAAGGAGAAAAATAGAAGAATGAAAGAAATTAAAAAAGCAAAAAGGAAAAAGCATGAAGGAGAAAAATAGAAGAATGAAAGAAATTAAAAAAGCAAAAAGGAAAAAGCATGAAGGAGAAAAATAGAAGAATGAAAGAAATTAAAAAAGCAAAAAGGAAAAAGCATGAAGGAGAAAAATAGAAGAATGAAAGAAATTAAAAAAGCAAAAAGGAAAAAGCATGAAGGAGAAAAATAGAAGAATGAAAGAAATTAAAAAAGCAAAAAGGAAAAAGCATGAAGGAGAAAAATAGAAGAATGAAAGAAATTAAAAAAGCAAAAAGGAAAAAGCATGAAGGAGAAAAATAGAAGAATGAAAGAAATTAAAAAAGCAAAAAGGAAAAAGCATGAAGGAGAAAAATAGAAGAATGAAAGAAATTAAAAAAGCAAAAAGGAAAAAGCATGAAGGAGAAAAATAGAAGAATGAAAGAAATTAAAAAAGCAAAAAGGAAAAAGCATGAAGGAGAAAAATAGAAGAATGAAAGAAATTAAAAAAGCAAAAAGGAAAAAGCATGAAGGAGAAAAATAGAAGAATGAAAGAAATTAAAAAAGCAAAAAGGAAAAAGCATGAAGGAGAAAAATAGAAGAATGAAAGAAATTAAAAAAGCAAAAAGGAAAAAGCATGAAGGAGAAAAATAGAAGAATGAAAGAAATTAAAAAAGCAAAAAGGAAAAAGCATGAAGGAGAAAAATAGAAGAATGAAAGAAATTAAAAAAGCAAAAAGGAAAAAGCATGAAGGAGAAAAATAGAAGAATGAAAGAAATTAAAAAAGCAAAAAGGAAAAAGCATGAAGGAGAAAAATAGAAGAATGAAAGAAATTAAAAAAGCAAAAAGGAAAAAGCATGAAGGAGAAAAATAGAAGAATGAAAGAAATTAAAAAAGCAAAAAGGAAAAAGCATGAAGGAGAAAAATAGAAGAATGAAAGAAATTAAAAAAGCAAAAAGGAAAAAGCATGAAGGAGAAAAATAGAAGAATGAAAGAAATTAAAAAAGCAAAAAGGAAAAAGCATGAAGGAGAAAAATAGAAGAATGAAAGAAATTAAAAAAGCAAAAAGGAAAAAGCATGAAGGAGAAAAATAGAAGAATGAAAGAAATTAAAAAAGCAAAAAGGAAAAAGCATGAAGGAGAAAAATAGAAGAATGAAAGAAATTAAAAAAGCAAAAAGGAAAAAGCATGAAGGAGAAAAATAGAAGAATGAAAGAAATTAAAAAAGCAAAAAGGAAAAAGCATGAAGGAGAAAAATAGAAGAATGAAAGAAATTAAAAAAGCAAAAAGGAAAAAGCATGAAGGAGAAAAATAGAAGAATGAAAGAAATTAAAAAAGCAAAAAGGAAAAAGCATGAAGGAGAAAAATAGAAGAATGAAAGAAATTAAAAAAGCAAAAAGGAAAAAGCATGAAGGAGAAAAATAGAAGAATGAAAGAAATTAAAAAAGCAAAAAGGAAAAAGCATGAAGGAGAAAAATAGAAGAATGAAAGAAATTAAAAAAGCAAAAAGGAAAAAGCATGAAGGAGAAAAATAGAAGAATGAAAGAAATTAAAAAAGCAAAAAGGAAAAAGCATGAAGGAGAAAAATAGAAGAATGAAAGAAATTAAAAAAGCAAAAAGGAAAAAGCATGAAGGAGAAAAATAGAAGAATGAAAGAAATTAAAAAAGCAAAAAGGAAAAAGCATGAAGGAGAAAAATAGAAGAATGAAAGAAATTAAAAAAGCAAAAAGGAAAAAGCATGAAGGAGAAAAATAGAAGAATGAAAGAAATTAAAAAAGCAAAAAGGAAAAAGCATGAAGGAGAAAAATAGAAGAATGAAAGAAATTAAAAAAGCAAAAAGGAAAAAGCATGAAGGAGAAAAATAGAAGAATGAAAGAAATTAAAAAAGCAAAAAGGAAAAAGCATGAAGGAGAAAAATAGAAGAATGAAAGAAATTAAAAAAGCAAAAAGGAAAAAGCATGAAGGAGAAAAATAGAAGAATGAAAGAAATTAAAAAAGCAAAAAGGAAAAAGCATGAAGGAGAAAAATAGAAGAATGAAAGAAATTAAAAAAGCAAAAAGGAAAAAGCATGAAGGAGAAAAATAGAAGAATGAAAGAAATTAAAAAAGCAAAAAGGAAAAAGCATGAAGGAGAAAAATAGAAGAATGAAAGAAATTAAAAAAGCAAAAAGGAAAAAGCATGAAGGAGAAAAATAGAAGAATGAAAGAAATTAAAAAAGCAAAAAGGAAAAAGCATGAAGGAGAAAAATAGAAGAATGAAAGAAATTAAAAAAGCAAAAAGGAAAAAGCATGAAGGAGAAAAATAGAAGAATGAAAGAAATTAAAAAAGCAAAAAGGAAAAAGCATGAAGGAGAAAAATAGAAGAATGAAAGAAATTAAAAAAGCAAAAAGGAAAAAGCATGAAGGAGAAAAATAGAAGAATGAAAGAAATTAAAAAAGCAAAAAGGAAAAAGCATGAAGGAGAAAAATAGAAGAATGAAAGAAATTAAAAAAGCAAAAAGGAAAAAGCATGAAGGAGAAAAATAGAAGAATGAAAGAAATTAAAAAAGCAAAAAGGAAAAAGCATGAAGGAGAAAAATAGAAGAATGAAAGAAATTAAAAAAGCAAAAAGGAAAAAGCATGAAGGAGAAAAATAGAAGAATGAAAGAAATTAAAAAAGCAAAAAGGAAAAAGCATTAAGGAGAAAAATAGAAGAATGAAAGAAATTAAAAAAGCAAAAAGGAAAAAGCATGAAGGAGAAAAATAGAAGAATGAAAGAAATTAAAAAAGCAAAAAGGAAAAAGCATGAAGGAGAAAAATAGAAGAATGAAAGAAATTAAAAAAGCAAAAAGGAAAAAGCATGAAGGAGAAAAATAGAAGAATGAAAGAAATTAAAAAAGCAAAAAGGAAAAAGCATGAAGGAGAAAAATAGAAGAATGAAAGAAATTAAAAAAGCAAAAAGGAAAAAGCATGAAGGAGAAAAATAGAAGAATGAAAGAAATTAAAAAAGCAAAAAGGAAAAAGCATGAAGGAGAAAAATAGAAGAATGAAAGAAATTAAAAAAGCAAAAAGGAAAAAGCATGAAGGAGAAAAATAGAAGAATGAAAGAAATTAAAAAAGCAAAAAGGAAAAAGCATGAAGGAGAAAAATAGAAGAATGAAAGAAATTAAAAAAGCAAAAAGGAAAAAGCATGAAGGAGAAAAATAGAAGAATGAAAGAAATTAAAAAAGCAAAAAGGAAAAAGCATGAAGGAGAAAAATAGAAGAATGAAAGAAATTAAAAAAGCAAAAAGGAAAAAGCATGAAGGAGAAAAATAGAAGAATGAAAGAAATTAAAAAAGCAAAAAGGAAAAAGCATGAAGGAGAAAAATAGAAGAATGAAAGAAATTAAAACAGCAAAAAGGAAAAAGCATGAAGGAGAAAAATAGAAGAATGAAAGAAATTAAAAAAGCAAAAAGGAAAAAGCATGAAGGAGAAAAATAGAAGAATGAAAGAAATTAAAAAAGCAAAAAGGAAAAAGCATGAAGGAGAAAAATAGAAGAATGAAAGAAATTAAAAAAGCAAAAAGGAAAAAGCATGAAGGAGAAAAATAGAAGAATGAAAGAAATTAAAAAAACAAAAAGGAAAAAGCATGAAGGAGAAAAATAGAAGAATGAAAGAAATTAAAAAAGCAAAAAGGAAAAAGCATGAAGGAGAAAAATAGAAGAATGAAAGAAATTAAAAAAGCAAAAAGGAAAAAGCATGAAGGAGAAAAATAGAAGAATGAAAGAAATTAAAAAAGCAAAAAGGAAAAAGCATGAAGGAGAAAAATAGAAGAATGAAAGAAATTAAAAAAGCAAAAAGGAAAAAGCATGAAGGAGAAAAATAGAAGAATGAAAGAAATTAAAAAAGCAAAAAGGAAAAAGCATGAAGGAGAAAAATAGAAGAATGAAAGAAATTAAAAAAGCAAAAAGGAAAAAGCATGAAGGAGAAAAATAGAAGAATGAAAGAAATTAAAAAAGCAAAAAGGAAAAAGCATGAAGGAGAAAAATAGAAGAATGAAAGAAATTAAAAAAGCAAAAAGGAAAAAGCATGAAGGAGAAAAATAGAAGAATGAAAGAAATTAAAAAAGCAAAAAGGAAAAAGCATGAAGGAGAAAAATAGAAGAATGAAAGAAATTAAAAAAGCAAAAAGGAAAAAGCATGAAGGAGAAAAATAGAAGAATGAAAGAAATTAAAAAAGCAAAAAGGAAAAAGCATGAAGGAGAAAAATAGAAGAATGAAAGAAATTAAAAAAGCAAAAAGGAAAAAGCATGAAGGAGAAAAATAGAAGAATGAAAGAAATTAAAAAAGCAAAAAGGAAAAAGCATGAAGGAGAAAAATAGAAGAATGAAAGAAATTAAAAAAGCAAAAAGGAAAAAGCATGAAGGAGAAAAATAGAAGAATGAAAGAAATTAAAAAAGCAAAAAGGAAAAAGCATGAAGGAGAAAAATAGAAGAATGAAAGAAATTAAAAAAGCAAAAAGGAAAAAGCATGAAGGAGAAAAATAGAAGAATGAAAGAAATTAAAAAAGCAAAAAGGAAAAAGCATGAAGGAGAAAAATAGAAGAATGAAAGAAATTAAAAAAGCAAAAAGGAAAAAGCATGAAGGAGAAAAATAGAAGAATGAAAGAAATTAAAAAAGCAAAAAGGAAAAAGCATGAAGGAGAAAAATAGAAGAATGAAAGAAATTAAAAAAGCAAAAAGGAAAAAGACAGAGTGAATAAATGAATGAGTCGGATGAAAAAGCGATAAAAGTTTAAATAAAATATGGATGAATGTGAGAAATCTACGAAGAAGAAGAACGAGGGGAAGTAGAATAAAAGATAAAAGGATGAAAGGTTTTTGAATTCTTGGATATGTAAATGATCTCGTATTAATTTCCTTTACCTCATATTTTATATCCCCCCCTCTCTCTCTCTCTCTTTATATATATATATATATATATATATATATATATATATATATATATATATATATATATATATATATATATATATATATATCAGAGAGGCGGTAGCACTCTCTATATAGGGATGGCCCGTACACGCCTATATACGCTTACAAAACAAAACTATCCAAATCTCAACTAAAATCAACTTATATGTTTCAAAAAGCACATATTCTTACAGAGAAGCGTCTTACGAATCCAGCGAGTGTCAGAACGTCGGTTAAAATGTCCAAAGAGAGAGAAAAAAACAGGGTACAAAAATGGCCAATTGTTCTTCTTTCTTCTTTCTTCTTCTTTCTTCTTTCTTTTGAGACGATGTATCTCGGTGTACGAACGGTCTCTGACAACAGAGAAGCGTCTTACGAACGGTCTCTGACAACAGAGAAGCGTCTTACGAATCCAGCGAGTGTCAGAACGTCGGTTAAAATGTCAAAAGAGAGAGAAAAAAACAGGGTACAAAAATGGCCAAATGTTCTTCTTTCTTCTTTCTTCTTCTTTCTTCTTTCTTTTGAGACGATGTATCTCGGTGTACGAACGGTCTCTGACAACAGTTCAAGCATCAATCGACTGCTCTTTACACGGAGAAGTGCAGTGACCCATCGCTTTTTAGCTAACTCCATAATTAAATAAGATTACGTGTAATATATAATACATTCGCATACGTTTTTTGTATTTGTTCACAATGTGCTTAAATTAATTTTCATACTGAAAACGAACTTTTATACACTGACATTCCAGCATGATTCCTATATATATGCTATTAATTCAAAGGAACATTCAAGTAGTAATCTCATTTGCATATTACATTACACAAAATCTATTTTAATAATTAGCTCGATATTTTAGTTTTAATAGAACTGTTTTAATTGATGTGTTTATAAATATTATTTAAAGTCGATTTATTTAATTTATATTTAATTTAATTGCTTTATAATTGTACCGACATTAGTAGTGTTTAAACACACACACACACACACACACACACACATCCACACACACACACACATACACACACACACACGCACACACACACACACGCACACACACAATTTTCATGATTCTATGTGATGTTCCTTTGTGTTTAACATTTGTCACCGTTTCTGTTTGTGTCTGTAGTTCATTTTTGGCGTTAGTCTCCACATTCAAGGGGTTTCCTTAATATTTCTGCAGTTTTCCTTTTTGTTGTATCTTCTCAGCCATCCCTCTGATTCAAATCTCTCCCATTCTTTTTCCAAAATTTTTCGCTATTGTTCCTAACGCTTCTACTATTAGCGGTGTTATCTTGATGTTCTTCATTTTTCCAGATCCCTTTAAGCTCTCTGGCCACTTCTGAGTATTTTCTCCGCTTCTCCGTCTCCTTGATCTTTTCTCTGTGGTCTGTTGGAACGGCAAAATCTACAATGTGGCAGGGCTTTTCCTTCTTGTTAGCAATTATGATATCTGGTCTTCTTGCTTGGATTGGTTTATCCGTTTTTATATCTATGTTCCATAGGGTCTTGTGACTTTCATTTTCCAGTACTGCTGCCGGTATGTGCTTATACCATTTGTTTTAGGTGTTCAAGATACAATCGTCTGTACAAGTGCCAGTGTACTGCCTTGCCAACTTGATCGTGTCTATTTTTATATGCTTTTTGTGCTAGTTTGTTGTATTCACTTACGTGGTTTATTGTATCGTCTCTTTATCCGCAGTTTACATTTGCTGTTTTCTTGTGTCTTGTCAGTCTTTGCCTTTAAGTAGTTGGTTCTACTTGCGATATCTTGTGCGGCTGTTATTAGGAATTCAGATTCCCTGTTTAGGTTCGCTTCATTTCCAAATGTTTTCGTTAGTCTCACGTTTTGTAATCCTTATGAATTGCCTGTGTAGTTGTTTCTCTCCTTCTTTTCTTTCCTCGTCTTATTTCTCTCTTGTTTGTTTCTTTCGTATCTCTTGCTACAGTAAACATTCTTTCGGTGTTCTGCATTATGTATTTTTCTAATCTTTTTTGTGTTATTTACACAGCCTTCTATACTAACCCTAACCCTCTTCCTCCTTATTTCCTGTTCTCATAGAAATGGCCAGTATCATGGTGTAGTGCATTGTGCATTGTCATGAGTTTCCTGTCTTTTGGTCGTGATTTCTCAGTTCTTCTTTGGTCGAGCTTATAAACGGTCTAGGGTATTTTACTAGTGACACTGCCCACGTGTTTATTACTTTGCTTTGATGGTGTCTTCTTCCAGCACTCCCAAATGTTTGTCGCTATCCTGTTCTCCTAGTATTTCCATCTTTGTCTGATTCGGTAGTACTTCTGTTTCTTCCAGTTTTCTCTTCCTCATAGTCAGTAGTGCGCACTTTTCCATACCGAATTCCATTCGGATATTCTGGCTAAAGATTCTGGTCGTGTTTATTAGCGGCTTTAGTTCTGTCTTTGTTATTGCAAGTAGTTTTAGTTCATCCATGTACATCGTTGGTTCATTTAAATCTGTGTTAGTGAAGTTGTAGCCGGCTGGGCATTTTCTTAGCATGTTGTTTAGGGGCATCATGGCTATAATGAACAGTAATGGTGATATGGAATCTCTCTTTGTATTTTAATTTCAGATACGTATTGTCTATCAACTGTTAGTTCAAGTCTCTGTTCTCATTGTATTTTCTATCAAATTGATTATCTTTCCGTGTAATTTATACATTCTCATACATTATTATTATTATTATTATTATTATTATTATTATTATTATTATTATTGTTGTTGTTGTTGTTGGTTGTAATAATAATAATAATAATAATAATAATAATAATAATAATAATAATCTCTGTATTGTTTCTAGTCGTCCTGGACTTCTTCTTGACACTGGACTCAAGCAGTGCTGGTTAAGGAGAGATGTGGTTGAGGATTGTTCAACCCTTGCCTCACAATTACACGCGCAGCTTCCCCTACAGGGGGTATCCTTTGTCTTTCGAGACTGAACAGAGGCATTATTATTATTATTATTATTATTATTATTATTATTATTTTAAGATTGTCTTAACTTTTGGATCATTTTAGTTGAATTTTTTGTAACATTAGGTCAATTTTTTAGACTTTAGACATTCAAGTTGACACATTTGCCGTTCCTAACAGACAAGGCTTTTGCAGAATTTGAAAAAAAAATGTATCGTCAATCTGTTAATGCTATTTATTGTTAATTTGTCGTTATGGTCCTAAACGTTCCAAATTACCAAGGAACCTCTCTCCCACAGAAGAGATGTAGCGAGCCTGTCTTTATTTTATCGTTACTTCCATGGCAAATGCTCGTCTGAGCTCCAATCCCTGGTCCTCTCTCGCCAATCTTTCACGATAAACACCCGTCTAGCGTAAACCGCTGTCAAAAATTTCCCCACTCTTTAACTGAGCAAAAACCAAAATGTAAATTCCATGAACAAAGCTTCTTTCTTAGAAGTGCACGCCTGTGGAACTTTCTTCCGTCTGCCTGTTTCCCACCTGACTACAACCTAGATATTTTCAAGTCCAACATAAACAAATTCATGATGAACCGCCCCCTTAAGTAAGACACTTTATCAAAGCTCCAATATTAACGATTACTACGATACTATTGATTACTGTACACGCAATAACCTTATCCACGAGTTGCTTCCGGGCCTTGATAAGTGGTGACTTCCATGTAAAAAAAAAGGAATTTACCTTAACTATTTCACATTTCCATAGTCAAACAAATTACCATTCTTTTCAGTGTCTCTCGCTACCATTCTTTCAGTGTTTTACATTATGTATTTTTCTAGTTCTTTTTTGGTGTCATTCACACATACAAACCAGTCCCCTCTTTCTTTTCCTTTTCACGTAGAGTCGGTCAACATCGTCCTTCAGGTGTAGTGCGTTGTGCATGGTCATGAGTTTGCTGGTCTTCTAATTGAGCTGTATCAGTTCTTCTTCATCCTATGAACGGTCCAGAGTATCTTACTAGTTTCTGCTATACGCTTTTGTTTCTAGAAGTTTTCTTGTTCTCTTGAGGCATTCCTTTCCAATTCCCGCTTTCATCTATGTTGCTTTGATGGTGCCTGCTCCCAGAATTTCCAAGTATTTATAGGAGTCTTGTTCATCTAATGCCCTTATCTCCGTTTGATTGGGTAGTTCCATGCCGTCTGTAGTCTCCAGTTTTCTCTTTGTTGTTGTTGTTAATATGCTCGTTAAGTTCACAGAATTGTGATGTTTTACACCGGTTTATTTTAAAGAGCGAACTTTTACACCAAAGCTAGTGAGAATATTCAAAGAGTCAATTAGATGGCAAGCACTTGGCGTATAATGTTTTCTATGCCCAGCAGAACAGAAGTACGGTGATGTTGTACTTGATTTCTAATGAAACTTTACTGAAGATCATCTGGAATTGAGCTGTTATTATTATTATTATTATTATTATTATTATTATTATTATTACTATTATTATTATTATTATTACTATTATTATTATTATTATTATTATTATTATTGTTGTTGTTGTTAGTGTGGTTATTATTATTATTATTATTATTATTGTTATTATTATTATTACTATTATTATTATTATTATTATTGTTATTGTTGTTGTTGTTGTTGTTAGTGTGGTTATTATTATTATTATTATTATTATTATTATTATTATTATTATTATTATTATTATTTAACTCACTAGGAGTTAGTTTTCACATAGGGCGTCATCAGTGATTGTTCGCTAATATAACCAGTGGTGTTACCTGGAGTTTGAGTGACAACGAGTCTCTCCAAATATTTTCGATAACCAATGCAAAAGAATTTTGCATGATTACAACAGCAATTTACCATTCATTCCCAACTAGCACCGACCGTTGAGGTTCTCTAAAGTTTGAGTTAGAATTAGCCTCCACAAGATCGCAGTACTCTCCATACCATTTCAGTGGAAGTGTTGATGTTACTTTCCCGCCTTAGTCTTAAAACCCTCCTTGACAATTCAATTTACGTAATAGTTTATGCTGCTGCAACTTACGTGTTTGTGTGCTTTTGTGAGAGGTTGGTTAACAGTATTTCTGTCAGTTTCAGTGTAACCTTTTCTATATTATTATTATTATTATTATTATTATTATTATTATTATTATTATTATTATTATTAAAACAATAATTTAGTTGCTATTCACTATTCACTATTCATTGTTTTGTCGCCTTATAGGTCACATCAAAATAGCTGTCAAAAAACCTAAACAATGGATATTCCGGAAGAAAATACCAGGAATGTGAGTCGGAAAAAAATCTTCTTTTCAAAATCTCTAACCGTTTAGCTTACGTTATGGTCTCGTGCACCAACCAGAATTTGCGAGAGTTGGGGCGATAGTGGTCGGAAAATACGCGCGTGTCAATTACTTCAGTAAGAAAAGAAACTACGATGCAATATCCCTATAAAGGAATTATTATTATTATCATTATTATTATTATTATTATTATTATTGTTATCATTATTATTATTATTATTATTATTATTATTATTATTATTATTATTAATAATAATAATAATAATAATAATAATAATAGCTTGCAGAACACATGGAAATTCCACGGTGGTTGAAAACATCATCAAATAAGCAAACAATAGAATGTGTTTCAACAGAGTAATCAGTGCAATATTAGTTCTGATCAGACCGTGAATTAAAAAACAAATATTTTGTGGACAAATATGGAGAACTACTTGAGGTATATTATTAAAAGAAGTAACACTATAGTGAGGCATGACTTTTTTCAAGATATTATGATTTAATCGAAGTGACTTGTAATAATCTGATAATATTTGAAAAGAAAAACATGTTACATGTAAACTTTTGCAATAATTTCATAGTGGTAAGAAAATGCGATTTGTGGGATTTGGTTAAAGAAAAAAATAAAAGTGTAGGATGTTGGCAGATGATATGGCAATACTTGCAAATATATATTTTATGAAATAAATATTCTTAATTCATTTTGAAGTTGAATGTGTGTGAATTTGTTAGATGAATTAAAGTGTTTTAGATCGTAAATTACTTCCGCCATTTCCGGGACTGACGTCTTATAAGCCCCTCTCTTAGAAAATATATGAAATAAGGTGATGTTTACATCATAATCTGCTTCAGCCATTACCGGAAGTTACACCATACACTCCACTCTTCAAACATATATGAAATAAAGTGATTTTCAGGTAGTGAACTGTTTCAGCTATTTCCGTGACTAACTCGTTATACCCCTCCCGTTCCTTCCACCCGCTTTCACAATATTATGAGGAGAAATAAAGTACTTCTACAGTATTCTACCTATATGAGAAAATGAAAAGTCATACTACTCAATGATTTGATGTGATTTTCGGTTAAAAAAACTTTTATGGACGTTACAAGAAAGATTTTTTGTGTTTTTTTATATGTATTACACTGTACAAGTACGTTATTTCTTGGGTAGATTACTATACAAGTACCTTATTTAAAACTTAAATTACTCGATCATTTTACGTAACTTTCGGTTTTTCTAACTTTTTCATACGTCACGGCTAAAGGTTTGTTTGTTTTTCATATAGGTACTAATACTGTAGAAGCACCTTATTTATTAGTTAAAAATCATACTGCTCGATGATTTTGCGTGATTTCCAGTTTTAATCACTTTTATGTACGTCACAGGTAAAACTTCCTTTGTTTTTCATATGGTACTATACTGTAAAAGTACCCTTTTCTTGAGTCGATTACTATACAAGTACTGTATTTCTTATTTAAAAATGAAACTCTTCGATTATTTTATATAATTTTTTATTGTGCTAACTTTTCCGTACCTTACGGCTAAGAATTTATTTGTTTTTTTTTTTTCATATGGCTCTTTGTTTTGTTTTATTAACGTCTATAATTAGCCGTTTGGGATATTCCACTTTCCTTTTAAGGGATGGCAAGATGATACTGGTATTAATATATAGATATAAGAAGAAGAAGAAGAAGAAGAAGAAGAAGAAGACTTGTATAGAACAGTAATAGTTATTAAAGAAGTGAAAGGAGAAGAAAAAAAATTAGAATTATAAATTATTTATCTCCCTCCACACGACGACATGATGTGACACAAGAGTCGGAGAGAAAGATTTTAAAAGTCAGCGCCCTAGAGAAGAACATTATTGACTGCTAATAAAAATAAAAATGATAATACTACTAATCTATAATAATAATAATAATAATAATAATAATAATAACAATAATAATAACAATAATAATAATAATAATAATAATAATAACATTAATAATAACAATAATAATAATAACAATAATAATAATAATAATAACAATAATAATAATAACATTAATAATAATAATAATAATAACAATAATAATAATAATAATAACATTAATAATAACAACAATAATAATAATAATGATAATAATGATAATAATAATAATAATAATAATAATAATAATAATAATAATAATGATAATTCTGATTTCGTTTATGAACGTCTCTCTGGAAAGGGATAGGATTCATTTCCAGAGAATTTCCCTTTATCCCGGCTTCAAACCAGGAGCTTCAAAGATCAAGGGTTTTCCTAAGGATGTTGGTGGTATCTACAATAGCAGAGGTGGCCGCCTAAAACATCGGAGATTTGTAGTTTTTTAAATTGTCCTTCCAGATGACTTAATACTACTCCTTATCTCCAAGGCCAATGAAGCATAATTGCTCTACTTCTCGATCTCCTTCTCTCTCACATTCCTGTCCCAGGGTATTGAAAAGTCTACAATCTGCCAGTTTTTGAGACCTTGTCAATGACGACCAAATCAGGACGATTATGTTCCAATTGCTTGGTCGTTATGACATTTTTATCCCACCATACCTCTACCTTGCCATTCTCACTTGTTCTCACTTCATCAGGCACCTCCTCAAACAATTTTCCAGCACACATCACCCGGAGTCCCATGCGATCGTGTCTCTCTGGGCCAGTCCACTACACCCTGCTGCAAGGTGCGCAATTGACTCTGAGGTCTTACCACAAATCCGGCATTCTGCAGCAACTTCCTCTCCTAGAACCATTTTTTGAACAATCGTGTTTTTTTTTTTTAATTTTCTTCCTTTGAAGATTGTAATGCTGGGTATGGGGCAGCCAAACCAGCTGCCAACATTGCTCCGCTTTTTTATTGAAACCAACCGAGAGCTCTTTTTAGTATCCTCGTTGTTCTCTTAAGTGCAATTGTCTGAATCTCTTTTGCACTTGGTTCACCAGGAATATTAGTTAGGTAGGACTTCAGGTTCTTCTTCATAAGTCCTGTGGCACCTATGATAACTGGTATGATCGATATCCCCTTTAGGTTCCAGTTTTTCGTGTTCCTAATGCCTGCTCTTGTGCTGCACAAAATATCAGCCAGATACCCAGCTCTAAGCCATTGCCATCAGTCACTTCTGCTATATCCTGGAAGAACCTTCCATGCATTTTCTTCCTAGCCAGTTCCTCTGCCTTTTCTCTATCCATACGTTTCACATAATCAGCCTTGGTCTCACATACCTCCACTTCATTGGCCACAACCTTAAGCATCCACTCCTCGCTTCTAACCACATGCTCCTTCAACGACATCTCGGTTCTAACATAATCTTTTACACTTTTCAATCCTTTCCCACCGCCTTTCCTCTTTTGATACAGACTTGCTACGCTACTTCGAATGTGAAATATACCAAACATTGCTAAAACTTTCTTGTTTTGATATCCATGGCATGCAAATCCTTGTCAGACTATTCTAAAATTCCCGCACTGTATCTCAAAACACTGACCGCCTATACATTCACTACTACTACTACTACTACTACTACTACTACTACTACATAATAATAATAATAATAATAATGATGATGATGATGATGATGATGATCTATTATTATTATTATTATTATTATTAGTAGTAGTAGTAGTTGTAATAGTAATGTAATGTAATGAAATTTCCATTAAGCCTGGCAAGAGAATTTATCGTTAGACTTAATCGTGCCAAACAAACAGAAAATCTTTTCATATTAAAGTCTAATAGACCGACGCAAACTCTATCGAAAAAGTTAAGCGTAGCAGACAATATCTCCTATGAATTCGTAAATCCTAATGATAATGTGGTTTCAAACGGAATCGTCATCGACTGAGCAACGTACAAAGTCTCTAAAAAATACATTCATTTCTTAAAATCACATGTACGGCATGAACAGAAACTGCAATCTTAGGAAGATCTTTATCAGTCCAGTAATCATAGTAGCACCCGAACTCATCAAAAAGGATCCCAAAACTACCTTGTAAAATATACCCGGTGAACCAAATGCAAGAAAGAGATACAAACAATTGTAATTAAAGGGACTGTTAGAATCTTTAGTAAAACTTGTCGAGAGGGCTCTGTTTTGGGGTTGCTTTGAAAATGGAACGGAAATTTTAAATTCGTTCCGTTTTAATATTTTTTTTAAAATTGCGCATGCGCCAACAAAATCGAAAACTCACAGTTCACATTCGAAATGCCAAATTTTATAAGATTTCAGTTCTTAACATGGGGAGGTTGGGTGTGTTTATTCTGAAAACCGTTCTTAACATGGTGAAGTTGGGGGTGTCTATTCCGAAAGCCGTTCTTATATGGGGAGGTTGGGGTGTTTAAGCCAAAAGCCGTACTTCGTTGTCAGACTACCCGAAAACCTATAAAAGTCGGCATTTCGAATGTGAACGGTGAGTTAGACTTAATACAAAGAATACCAAATTTACTTTTTCGTTTAAAAATTAAATTACTAGTATCGTAGTAACCAGTGCCAGGGACAACTGGATCCGACGGCTCAGGGAATCGAGTTTAAATTCCCGGGGTCCTACGCTCTTCAATTGCCTACCACGTAACATCAGAGAGATCACGAACTGTAAAACAGAATCGTTCAAGTCGGCGCTGGATACCTGGCTGAAGTCTGTACCAGACGAACCTCAGATCCCCGGTTATACCGCTATGAGACGCAGTGAATCCAATAGCTTACGCCACATGCTTGTCTGTGTAAAGAGGGACAGCGAAACGGTGCAGCGGTCTATTGATTCGACGCCTCCTATACCGTCCCAACTGGAGGCCGCTTGCCGCAGTGACCCTGGAGGGCTCTGACCGCCGAAAGACATCACACACACACACACAAAAAAAAAAAGTATAAAGACCTCAAATCTCTCCATGTTAAGAACGGCTCTCGGAATAAACAATAACCCCCAACCTCAGAAGCCGTACTTAACATAGGAAGATTGGGGTGTTTATTCCGAAAATCATTCTTAACATGGTGAGGTTGGGAGTGTTTATACTACACTGGGTTAGGTCGTAAAGAATACAAAAAAAAAAAAATTATATAAAAAGTACGATTGTTGAATTTTATTCTTACGATTACTTTCGATTGTATTGGCTGACAACCTGATGTCGTCAAGTTCGAATCCATTTCGTACCACAGAAACAACATCACTTAGGATGTTGGCCACTTTTGTGAGTACCCGATTTCTGACTAGAAATAATTATAATTACAAAGATACCAGGATAACCAATGTCAACAATAAAATCATTTGATTCATAAAATATGAATGAATGTAATAAAATATGCAATAGACATTTTTGAAGAATAATTTAAAAAAATTAACTTCAAATCGAGAAGGCAAAAAAGTTCACACTATGGAAAATTGTTATTTGAATGCAACTTTAGAACATTAATTCAACACAAATACAACAGGAATAAACTAGTTAATATTTAGTAACATAGCCCTTCTGCAATTTAACAGCCTGCAAATTTTAGGGCAATCTCTATAATTAATCCGCGGCAATTCTCCGGTAAAAGGGCATCCCACTTTTCTTTAATTTTTATCCAAAGTTCTTCCAGATATGAAATTTTATCAATACGTAGCTGTTGCTTGATGTAATGCCATACATTTTCGATAGGATTAAGGTCTGGAGATTGTGCAAGCCAAACCAACCATGGAATATCATGCTCTTCAAGAAACCTCTTGTCATTGCCATCTGTGTGAATGGAAGCATTATCCTGCATGAATATACTTGGTCGAATTAATTCAAGCGACCATTGGCACTAATAACGCCCCACACCAAAAACTGAATCGTCACCACCTTGCACGGTTGAAACTGTGAACCTATTCTTCGTCCTTCCTTCGACAGACGTACTGCCTACCATCACTGCGTAGCCTATTGAACTTGCTTTCGTCGTTAAAAATCACTTTCGACCGATATGAATAGTCACGATTTTTATTGCATCTGACGAAGTCAAGACGGCGCTTTCTGTTCTTTACAGAAATCATTGGCTTGCATCTTAGAACACAGCCTGGCAAATTAAATTCCTTCAATCTGTTCTTAACTGTAGAAAGAGAGCACTTATTAACAAGATTACACTGTTGTTGGGTTTGGGGAGCCGTTTCAAATCTGCTTCTGGCGCTGCGGATCTTGATAGCATTGTCTTCCCCGTAAGAAGTAACTCCAGGGCGACCAAATTTAGGGACATCAAGAACACTGCCGGTGTCTTGGTGCTTTTGCAGTCATTCGTACCGTTTTCTCATCACATTTCAATCTGCGGCCGATTTCACGATTGGATAAACCAGAAAATTGAAGATTAATACGCTCCTGACGATCAGTCGACGTATATAGACTAAATGTTACGTTGTATAACCTGGAAACAACAACAATTACGATTAGAGATGCTAAAAGATGGATATTTTACGATTAGAGATACTAAAAGATGGATATTTTACGATTAGAGATGCTAAAAGATGGATATTTTACGATTAGAGATGCTAAAAGATGGATATTTTACGATTAGAGATGCTAAAAGATGGATATTTTACGATTAGATATGCTAAAAGATGGATATTTTACGATAAGAGATGCTAAAAGATGGATATTTTACGATTAGAGATGCTAAAAGATGGATATTTTACGATTAGAGATGCTAAAAGATGGATATTTTACGATTAGATATGCTAAAAGATGGATATTTTACGATTAGAGATGCTAAAAGATGGATATTTTACGATTAGAGATGCTAAAAGATGGATATTTTACGATTAGATATGCTAAAAGATGGATATTTTACGATTAGAGATGCTAAAAGATGGATATTTTACGATTAGAGATGCTAAAAGATGGATATTTTACGATTAGAGATGCTAAAAGATGGATATTTTACGATTAGAGATGCTAAAAGATGGATATTTAAAATCTGGTTTTAAGCTCATTAGTTGCTGCGAATTCTTTTTTTTTTTGCCTTTTCTATTTGAAGTTATTCTTTAACTTGACGTAAACACTAGGATACTTCAATAAAAAGTCAAATATGGACAGGAAAAATTATAGAGGAATAAAAGGCAAATCAAATGAGGTACAGGGTTTTTATATTCAATTTAGCTTAAATTTGCGGTTTTTTTAAAAAATGACAAGTGCGCACTTTCTTTTTGGCGGTACTGTATATGAATAGTGGGATAGATAAATGAAATAAAATAAAGTAAGAAATATAAAACAAATAATTAATATATATTAATTAAATGTCGACTTAAGTATTAAGAGTAAATAATTATATGTTTACATAACAATTTGTCAGTATAAATATACAATGTTTTTGTGTTAGGATGTATTAATGTGATGACATTTTAGGCAGTAAAACTTATCCTTTAGCTGGTTTTCAATGATTATTTCTCCTATTGAATTAGTGAGATAATTTTAAATTCAATGAAGGGTATGAATAAAACAGATGTTAAAAATAATTCATATTTTAAAACAGTTTACTTTTTATTTATTATATAAGAATTTAGGATTATAATGTCAAATGTAACGGCCGTTACTCCAAGAAAAAAAAATCTTGGTTTGTCGTTGTAATGGGACAAACTAAATGATGAATATTACATAAATAATGATTTTGCTTAGTGCTAGTTAATTAAATAACAAATATTTTAGTAATATTATCAGAATAAGAATTTATATGACTACATCAATTTTAAAATGGACATTTATTTACGAGGGAAATAAATATGTATTGCTGAACGGTTATGGTATGTTATGTTAATAACTTTAGTTTCGTAAATTCAGTTAAAAACTTTTCATTGGTTAATTGAATCTGATTAAGTTTAAGGTGTTCTTCTTATTAATATTTTATGAATAGCACCCCCTAGAATTAGTGAATAACTTCTTTCTTTAAACTTTAAACCTAAATGAAAAACTTACAGAATTATGGTTGAAATCTAATGGATCAAATATGGATAAAATAACTCTTCGCGGGCTGTTAACGGAACTTTTTTCCCCCAGAAGATGTCTATATTCTCTGTGATAAATACGAGTTTTTTTTTTAAATTCTTATGACTTTGCGAACTTTAAAAGATTTCCATTTACTTTTATCAATATTTTATCTTTCACCATATTCCAAGGAAAAAATTTCTTCTTCTTCTTCTTCTTTTTATATACTTTGTCTTTGATACGTTTCATCGGCCATGTCTTTTTGCGGACAATTGACAAGCTTGTTTCTCCAACCACAACAACAAATCTCGCTGCTTTTCAGAGACAACACACACACACACACACACACACACACACACACACACACACACACACACACACACACACACACAAGAACGAAAACATATATAAAGAAATAAATCAAGAAATTGTTCTGCGGTGTTAGCAGGAAATGCCGGATGAAATGTGGTCCTACTTGTTTTTTTTTTCCTATAGCTAAGAGGAAGATGGTGTGGTTATGTAGGGACTTTTTGTTATATCAGGATGAAGCCTGACTGACATCCTCTTTTAGTGAATGCTTCCCTCGGTGCTGGTTGGGTGAGGTTCGTTATTGCGAAGAAAGACATCGACTTGTCTTCGGGTCTGACAAACGGACACGTGAGAAGTCATCAATATCTTGATTAAAAGTTGGTTGCAGTGGTGATAGGGTAAATGGGGCGATGAGGTCTCCGCAAGCCTATTAACTTCCGGTCGACTGAGACGGATATAATAATAATAATAATAATAATAATAATAATAATAATAATAATAATAATAATAATAAACATCCCCATTAAAAAATATGAATATAGGAATATGAGTGGTTCGATACCGTACATAAATATAGTTATTAAAAGACAGCTGATTCGCCCTATCCCGACTTTTGAATATAGTTAGATGTGGTGCGTTTAGTTTATATGAGATTCAAAACCAAGCCATTTAAATAGTCGTCAGATAGGGCACCAATATGCTATCAGAAATGCAAGAAAAAAAAAATAGAGAGAACTTTTATATTTGTTTTTGTTTTCGGTGCCAACAGACACAAGAGCACCATTTTTTTATGAATTGCAACAGATGTTCTAATTTTTGAAGAAATTCAAATTAGTTGCCAAGCTTAAGATGTCAACGTGTCATAGAATTGAAACAAGAAGAACAGAGGGAGGAAAACTTGATTGCCTAGTCTGATAGGTGAAAATAGGTGGGCGGAGGATGTCGCAAAAGGTTTTATATTCGCAAAGTCACTTTATACATATATTCACAGGCACATATCGACATAAACATACATAATACATACATACATACATGCATACATACATACATACATACATACATGCATACATACATACATACATAAATACATACATACATACATGCATACATACATACATACATACATACATGCATACATACATACATGCATACATACATACATACATACATAAGCATGTACACATCTACAAATGCATATACATACGGATACATGAATTATCAATAAGCAAAGGCAGAGACACACATATCTACAATAATTTAAATAGAAATAACATTAAAAATGAAATTAAATGAAATACAATAAAATTACAAAAATCAAATCAACAATCCTCCAATATTATTGGAATTAAAATAATATGTTAAGGAAAGAAAAGCAGAACTGAGAAAAAAGTGCATTCCAAACCAACAGATAAAAATAGAAATAGAGTGATAAGAAAATATATTAAATAATCAAAATTTAATCAATTTGGACGGTATTTAATAGTTAAAAACATGTGGTGTACAAACCTTTTTAGGAGGCGTTCGATGAATTAGAACCTATTTGAGTTGTGAAATAAGAGGTTTATATAAATTATAAATTATAGTAAATCAAACTGATTAGTTTTTTTCATGATGGATTAAAGGAAAATTTGAGGGAACAAAGGGCTATAGATATGCATAAAGAGCAATCTATTGTAACTGATGAATAGATAATAAGGCAGATGATTGAGGAAAATGCTACGTTGGTAAAGGAATGTGGAGAGTGGAGTATCAATTGCAAAGATCAATATTAATCTAGAAATGTAAGAAAAAAAAGAAAACTTTGTGGCATAGATTTTCTATGGAAATATGTAATATTTAAATAATTGGAAAGTTCCAGCGGAGAATAGGGAATTATAATTCTGAAATTCAAAAAGTCTATCGGGGGGGGGGGGTAGAGCGGTAGCTCTAGATATATCTAAGGCTTTTGATAGGGTATGGCATGAAGGTTATCTCAGGAAAATCAGTTCATATGGTATCACTGGAAGAATACATGACATAATTAAATCCTTCTTAGATAAGAGAAAAATACATGTTGTCCTCGACGGTCGTCCATTTAAACAATACGATATAAATGTGGGAGTGCGCCAGGGGTATATCCTGGGACCTCTGTTATTCCTAATATTCATAAATGACCTCCCTGACAAAATTGTCTGTGAGATGGGTATATATACTGACGACACAACACTCTATAACAGACACGACTGGAAAACAAATGAACACATATCTAAAGAAATGTCAGAAACACTAGAGGATGACCTCCGATCTGTAGTGGAATGGGGACATAAATGGATGGTAACATTCAATGCTGCCAAGACTAAACTCGTTTCCTTCAATAATTACAAGAAACCTTCTCTACCACCAATAGCAATGGCCAATGACTCTTTATCTGAAAGTACATCCTTTAAACTTCTCGGCCTAACGCTCTCAAGAAACATGAGTTGGAACAATTACATCGAGAGTATCGCCAGGACCGCTGCGAAAAAGGTAGGTTCTCTCTACCATGCTAGAAAGATACTAACGCCCGAAAGTATCCTATACCTCTATAAGGCCATCATTCACCCATGTATGGAGTATTGTTGTCATATTTTGGCTGGTGCATCTACCACTAGTCTCTAGCTCCTAGACAAGGTTCAAAAGAGAGTCGCCAATCTGATAGGTCCTAAACTGTCATCTAAACTTCAGCCCCTGTCCCATCGACGAAATGTTGCATCCCTCTACCTTTTCTACAAGTACTTTAACGGTAAATTCTCTGACGAACTGCAAGCACTTGTGACCCCTCGACGTAAATACCCCCGACAAACCCGACAAGCAGCTAAATCCCATCCCTTCACAGTAGAGATCCATAGATGTAAGAGAGCCTTCTACTCCAGTAGTTTCTTCCCCAGGACAGCTAGACTTTGGAATTCCCTGCTGGGTCCCAGCTTCCCAACTGTACTGACATGCAGAAGTTCAAATGCAACGTGAATCGACATCTTGCTGCCCAACTCCCTACACAGGACCCCTGATGCCCATGTCCCTGATAGTATCCCCCTACACCAAAGTGGCAATATGCCTTGGTTGGGGTGAAAATGTAATAAAAAAAAATTAAGAGAATTATTTCTAATTGGTATGGATGTCATTCAAAGGATATTTAGTTTCACTGAGTGATTTCGAATTGGTTGTATTTGAATATTTTTATGTGTTTGTATTGCAAAATGACTTCATTTTTCGATTACTATTTATTTATATTACATATTTGTTCTGATGGGGAAGTAATTATCTACATAACCTCCGAAATGCAAAGATTACAGGATTTGGAGCCTGGGGCGTATGGTTTTGAAAGGTTAAGTATAACTCAGTCAATAGAAAACGAAATGCTATTAGACCTAATAATCTGGTTGAAGTTGTTAGAGATGCCCCTTTTATATTATTATCAATAATTTCACTGTATAACTAATAACATAAAAGTACAATGTATAATCTATTATATAACACAGTAGATAATATCATATGTACTACAATATATAATGTACTCCATAATATATTATGTGATACACTAGAAGTATAGTATAATAAATAACACAATACACAGGATAATAATCATTAAAAATACAATATATCATGTAATACAATAAATTATACAATATTTAATACAATATATTATAATAATATTAACAATAGTAAATATATAATAAAATATATAATACATAATATAACACAATGTAACATATTCAATAAAATACATAATACAATATATAATAGAATATGTAATATAACATATAACACAGCATATAATACAATGTAATAGTTAACGCAATACATAATACACTATTAAATAAATATATAGTATTTACATATATAATGCAATATGTAATAGGATATATAAAATGCTATAACATACAATATTGAATATAATAAATAATATACTGTATAATTTTGTATATAATGAGATGCATAATATACTATGCACTACAATGCATAATACAATGTATAATGCAGTATATAATATCTAATAAAATCGATAGTATTATATACAATACATCATGCAATTAATAAAATAATCAATAAAAATACACTACTTAATAAAAAAAAATACAATAGATAATACGTTATACAATACTGTTATATCCCGTTTTGACGGTATATAATAACATGACAAAATACGCCGAGTGGAATGCGTAACAAAAAGGTTTATTCGTACTTCGAATAAATACACAATACAAAATGGCTGCTCGCCTTGAAGTTGATATACGCGTAAATAAAGGTAAAGGACAAAGGTAACTTTACGTGTGTGAGCGGAACGCTCGTCCTGGGAGCTTGGTTAATCCTGACTACACTGGGAGAGTGTAAGACGCGAGACGGTCGGGCCAGTGCGTACCACTGAACTGACTCCAAGACAATACCAGACGCTCTTTTATACACCGTTTCGTATACGGTGCTATCCGTAATTATGTCCCTTATAACAAATACAATACTAAATACAAGACATACTACAATAATTAATTCAATGTTTAATGCAACATAAAATAAATAATACAATAAATAATAAAATATATAATATAATATAGAATGCAATATATAATACAATATATAATACAATATATAATACAATATGTAATACACTTCGTAATACAGTATATAACACAATGTATAAGATACTATATAATACAGTATATTATCTAATATCTAATCTAATATATAAAAGGCTATAAGTCTGCCTTCATATTTTCAAACTCTATCTCTCCGGAAACTAAAAGTCACACAGCGGTGATAGGGGCCTCAAATAATTGGATTTTTCATAGACCGTTCTTTTATGGGGTTTTAGCCGGGTAAAATAGCATAAAGGGGTCAAGAATGGGTCAAAATTAAAAAAAAAAAAAGGTTATATATTTTGTACAGTTATTTTTTTAATTTTTAATCAGTTTATATTGCATGCCATTTTTATACAGTCACCAGCTTTGAATGCAACAATTATTTACTATAATAATAAAATACTTACCGACACTAGTGTTTCATCCTTTCGGGAATCATCAGTACAGGTTGTCACGATTAATTGAGAGATTCGAACCCTGGCAACAGAAGTCATGTCTGACTATATTAGCAATGATCCGAACCATTCGGCTACCAACAACCGCGAGAGATACAGTTGAAAATAAACATTTATTCTTATTACATGTTTTAACGTCAGTCAGAGTGATCTAATCATTGTATGACGATCTATGTATATGAGCTAAGTTGACCGACTTTATTACAACTGAAAGTGCTCAACGGTAAGAAACAATTTCCTAGAGGGCTGATATAATTATTTACTATAATAATTAAATACCTACAGACAGGAGTGTTTCATCCTTTCGGGAATCATCAGTGCGGGGTGTTACGATTAACACCAGTCGAGAAATTCGAACCCTGGCAACAAAAGTCAAACCTGGCTTCATTAGCAAGGACCCGAACCATTCGGCTACCGAGAGATACAGTTGAAATTGAGCATTTGTTCTTTTTAGATGCTTTTAACGTCAGTCAGAGTGATCTAGGCATTATATATATATATATATATATATATATTAGATATTTATATTCATTTTAAGTTTACATTTTTACTAGTTTTAAATTGAATTTCCTTCTGTTCAATTTAAGATCCTTCTGAGTTGAGCTTTTTTATTCTCCCCAAACATGTTCGACAAGGAATGCATCACACTCTCTGAAAAAATTTCCTATCCAAGAATACATCTTTAAATTTGTTCAGGCCCTTTACACTTTCCTTAAAATATGAGGTGGAAGGCTTATCAATATCATTTAAACTCCACTAAGAATTTTAAATAATATAATTCTTCTGTTTCTCAATCTCACCCGGAATCCTTAAATAATCATCTTCCAATTAACTCTTTATGGGAACAAAAGAGGATTAAAAGGATAGCAACTAATGCCTATGGACTTAAAATTACAGCCAACCTTTAACATAACCCCCATCTTGATGAGTTCGAAAATTCTATGCTAAATTTAATTAAGAAAATCAAATTAAAAAAAATTACCATTCCAATCTACTAGAAAAATTAACAATTTGAAGTAAAAGTAAAGAAAAATAAATATTTATTTGTCCCCGCCGATAAGATAAAAAATATTATAAGCTCGACTACCCAATATATAAAAACTCATTTATAAAGAGCTCCATAAATCTTATAAAATAGTTCAGAAAATACTCTGGATCGCATAAACTTAGAGGCTAAGATATTATTGACCTCTATGAATATCGATAATGCCACCGAAATACTGTCACCAGATACACCTAGATTTACCCTTAAGGACCATAAAACTAATTTTTACAACAGCCTATCTATTAGATTGATCTGCCAATCTAGTTCTGACTTAGGTCCAGTAAGTAAAAAAATCTTAGATAGAATTATCCCCCAAAAGTTACCCCCTTTCTGGCAAAACTGAGACACTGTAATTAACTGGTTTCTTGCCATAAAACATAAATATATCCTCAATTTTATAACCCTAGAATCAACAACTATTACCAGTCCATTTCTCCTATCCTGTTAAATAAGGCCCTTATTTTCGTTAAAAGAAACTCTGATTTAATAAATTTGGAAATTAATTTAATCCGCTTAGCTAAAAAGTCTCTTATACACTTCAATAATAAATTTTGGACTAGAAAAGACATCCCCAATAAGTTCAATATCCTAATGGGTCCTTCAGATTTTGCTGAGGTAATGGACTTAGTACGACTTTACCTTTTGAAAGAACATAAACATCATTTTAAACACACCAAGATGATGTCCTATTCGTTACAGGAATAGCTTTTTTAAAACAATTTTTGGCTATCTATAACAATTGAACCGGACAAAAAACTTCTAATGTTCTTGATACCACGTTTAACCTTAATACAGAATCCTATCATAAGCCCAATTAAAATCTTTTGTGTGTTCACAAGTTTCTAATCACTCTAATTCTATTATAAAATCCTTCAATCTCTAGAAGAATTTCTTCTCCTTCTGCAAACAAAAATCTTTCAACCAAAATGCAGCGTATAATGAACATAACATTACTAAAAATAAATCAAATTCTTGAAAACAATCTATTCCGCTGAATAATAACTTTAATAACCAACCGCTTTACCAACATAGCTCCACTCTGGCCAATAATCGTAACAGGCCAAATCCCCGCAGCTAAAATATCAAAATAAAAATTTCCAAATAATTTTTTTAAATTGTAGAAAATTCTTTTAAGCAATTACATAGATACAGTGCCATATGTAATAAAAATTCAATTAAATTTCCTACTCTACAATGCCCAATTCAGCACAGACGATAATAGCTCCAAAACAACAGAAAATCAATTAACCCAGACCACCCATTTACCCATAATGGCAAAAGCTAACTGCAATTGTAGCAATAAGCGAGACTTTACCAACGTAACTTAAAAACGATTGCATCCATGGGATGTCATCTATTCGTGTACTGTTACTGAGTTACCACGAAATACCCCTATAATAGTTTAAAATGATACTCCCATGACATAAACCCCCCATCCAGCAACTACTCAAAATAAAACTCCAATGAGTCGACCGACTGTTCCACCAACCGTTTCACCCACAAACAACCACGTTACAACTAAAAAAATAAATAATATCAATATTGATGAATATAGTGATAATAATAATAATAATAATAGTAACATAATAACATAATATTATTAAGCCGCTTTACTTTTTTCAAAACACTTATAATATTCTAAACTTCCCTCGAAATATAGATTCCAACATCCTAATACAAATTGAATCTATTGCTAATAATAACAACTTTGAATTAAACCATAATCCTACCCTAAATCCTAAGAGAAATACATAAACCATTAACACTACGCAAACGCCAGGCAAAATATATAATTTAAATGATGTTGGCGCTACTTCAACTTTGATAAAGGTAAGAACATCTTAACACCTTTCTTTCTCACTTTTTTTTTACTGCTTCTTATTATTCTTCCTCTTCTTTTTTCTTCTTTTTCTTTTTCATTGTTCCTTTTTTCTCACTTTCCCTTCCTCAATTCAATTTTCAGAACTTTAGTTTTCATTTCACCTCATCCTAAAATGGCTATCACTTATCCATTTGCTAAAATGGCTTTGTTTTTTCCTATTTACATATTTAAAAAATTTTTTTTTTTAAACTTGAATTTTACTACTTCGTGATCTAATGGGTTTTCTGGAAGCATGAATTTACCTGGGCATTTGTAATTTTGTTTCCCGTTCTTATGGATTATCAATGGACTGCATTGGATTTTACCTCCTTATTCAATGGATTTTTAGACTTCTACTTTTTTCCCTTGTTCCTGCTTTGCTGTGTATATACTGAATTAACATACTGCGTATGTGACAAAGGATTCATCTGAATGTGTGTACATGTCCCTGGACATACAACACAAATACATAAACTGGTTCTACTGGTCAGCCTTTTTCCGGGAGGTTATTTTCTCATCTTGAGGGAGTGTCTTCTTGTGTTGATCTCTAATATGCAATACTAAACCCTATGTATTCCAATCTGTAGGTTCGGTCTTATGAAACACTAAGCAAGGATTACAAAAGGCAACCAAATATCGCCATACACACAATGTTTGGCAATTCAATAATAGAAAAAACAAAACAAAAACAAAATATAAAAACAAAAAAACGCTTGTGTTTTGTATAAGTGAAGACATTGATGGACGCCAGGATGCGTTTAAAATGGCCGACGACAAGTCAATAAAGAACAATAAAGAGTATTTATGGGATTTAATATTTCCTTGGACGACAATTCCGGAACGGAAAGGAGAAACATCCTCGGTTCAAAGAAAAATAAATCTTTCATGATCTGTTACCTTCTGTATATTGTTTCCCCTCAACAATTTCATATATATATATATATATATATATATATATATATATATATATATATATATATATATATATATATAGTGTTCCGTCAACAATTGCAATATTTAAATGTGTCTATGTATATGTTTGTGCAAATGAGCAAAGAAACAGTATATATAGAGATAGATATAAATAATACACATATATGAAAAATGAATTGAATATTGATTCGTTTAATAATTGCACGCAAATATATATATATATATAATTAATGGCGATTCTTTAGTATATATATATATATATATATATATATATATATATATATATATATATATATATATATATATTGTATTTATTTGCTTCTCCACCAAAGCAAATTAGGCACAAGGCTGATTTTAATGTGGGGTAAAAACCAGAAAGTAGGCAAAAGGGGGCACTCTGGTTACCCAAAATAATAATTGTCGCAGTATAGAGGGGTTCCTCTCCATTGACTGGGCCAAATTACCTTAAATGCAGCATCTGCAGAACAGATACTACACTTTGATCCCGGCAAGGAGACCAAGAACAACAGGGTATTTATTTGCTCCCGCACCGAGCAAATTAGGCACAAGGCCGATTTTTAAGTGAGGAGTGAAGGGGAAATGGGGACCAACTCCCCGAGGAGTAGGGGAGCTGGATAGTGACAATTGGTATGATGAGTTGCCCCATACATTGACCAAGGTCTTATATGTGGGGTTGGTATTTATTTGCTCCCCCACCGATAAAATTGGGCACAAGGCCGATTTTTAATGTGAGGTGTGAAGGGGAAATGGGGACCAACTCCCGGGGGAGTAGGGGAGCTGGATAGTGACAATTGGTATGAAGGGTTGCCCCTACATTGACCAAGGTCTTATATGTGGTGTTGCTCCCAAATATGGTCTTTGCTTGCAGTGTCTGCCGGAACAGATACTACACTGGCCCGAAGGCCAAGAACAACAGAAAAAAGGCAAGCCTCTTTTCTGTTTATTTGAGGCTTGCCTTTTTTCTGTTGTTCTTGGCCTTCGAGCCGGGATCAAAGTGTAGTATATGATCTGCCGATAAAGTAAGAAAATTTACTGCTGTACATAAAAATTGAATAAATTACAATGTTTATTAATTTAGCAAAAATTAAAACGGGGAATTTTAATCCTTGTCCGATGAATTTTGGAAAAAAACTTCGAAAATATATGAAAATCCTCTTCTTGAACTAAAAGGCTATTTTAATCGAATTAAATCGAATAAAAGAGTAAAAGTAAAAATCAAATAACAGATCAATTAATTAACAAATCAAGACACCTAAAAAGCATGGGGACCAGATCTCATCCTGGCTGTGCTATTAAAAATGCTCCGCTGAGGTTACGTCAGTTCTCTCCAACCTTAAAACGAATGCGTTAACGTATCTTGCTTTCCTGACTGCTGGAAAACTGCTTCTGTAGTACCAGTTTTCAAGAATTAAATAATCGCCCAATTAGCCACCTCCCGCTTTTCGCAAAAATATTTCAGCCCATAATTAACCACGCTATAGTCCATCACCTTACAGCTGCTAAACTTTTGACTGACAATCAATATGGATTAAGGCAAGCCCGTTCCACAACTGTAATTTCTGAACGTATATACCGTTCACTGGACAAAGCAGGTGAGAGTAGAATTAAAGCCCTCAATATATCTAAGGCTTTTGACAGGGTTTGGCACGATGGTCTTCTAAGGGAAATCAGATCATATGGTATCACTGGAAGAAGACATAATGCAATCAAATCTTTCTTAAGTAAGAGAAAAATCCTCGGCGGTCGTACCTCTAAACAATATGATATAAATACAGGAGTACCTTAGGGGGTCTATTCTAGGACCATTATTATTCCTGATATTCACAAATGACCTCCCTGATAAAATTGTTTCCGAGATGGGTATATTTGCTGATGGCACCACTCTCTATAACAGGCACGAGAGGAAAACAAATGAACACATAACTAAGGAAATGGCAGAAACACTAGATGAAGACGTCCAATCTGTAGTGGAATGGAAACAAAAATAGATGGTCACATACCATAACTAAGATGGTTTCCTTCAATAATTACAAGAAACCTTCTCTACCACCAATAGCAATTGCCAAAAACACATTAGCTGAAAGTACTTCCTTTAAACTCCTCGGCCTAACGTTCACAGGGAACATGAACTAGAATATATATATTGAGAGCATTGCCAAGGCTGCTGCGAAGAAGGTAGACTCTCTCTACCGTGCTAGAAAGCTACTTACGCCTGAAAGTATCCTGTACATCTATAAGGCAACCATTCGCCCATGTATGGAGTACTGTTATTACATTCATGACTATTACATTAAACTAAATAAATGCTATATTGTAGTGCAAAATCCCTATTAAATATATAGTTAGATTATAGCGCGAAAAAAATATTTTATTCTATTTTCGAACGAAGCATAATGGTTAGCATTAAAATGAGTAATGCGTTTTAGATTGTTTTTTTTTTTTAATAATTAAATCACACCACATTTTTTTTATTCTAACAATGTTTCGTTTGAAAAAATATGAGTCATGAAATTGCATTCATCTGCAAAAAATCTAATTTGCATATTCTTTTAAGCATTCACTTTAATAAATTCTCGATTAGTTTTTTCGATTGGGATAATCATCTTTAGTTAACCATTACGTGTAATTATATCTATGTAGATATTCTACATGATTTATACTTTCGTAATATTTGCGTAGACACAAACATCTTTCTATTTATTTATGTATACGTATATATATATATATATATATATATATATATATATATATATATACTTGTTTATTGTTATATAAACATGCTCACATCCCGCTGCTACAAATAGCCACTTGTTTCAATCAAACAACAGATATCATCAGGCAGCGACTTGACTATTCAAAAGTTCAATGAATAATAATGAGATTATTCATTGAACTTTTGAATAGTCAAGTCGCTGCCTGATGATATCTGTTGTTTGATTGAAACAAGTGGCTATTTGTAGCAGCGGGATGTGAGCATGTTTATATAACAATAAACAAGTATTATCAGCTCTTTTTATTGAGCACTATCTAACAACCTCGTTGAATTCATTAGTCCATTACTTTTGAATATAAAAAAAACCCCGAGTATATATATATATATATATATATATATATATATATATATATATATATATATATTTAAATTTTGCTTATCAAACTACTGTCAGTTTTTAGTCTACATACATGAAACTTAATATATAGGGTATTCGAACCCATGCGAAACTTTATATTTGGGTTTTAGCCGGGAAAATCCGTGCAAAAGTGTGAAAAATTAAAAAAGTGGAATTTGCCAGGTAAAGGTCGAACGACGGCATTACGAATTACGTAACGTAATTAGCTATTGGTTAATGTTTTAATTTTTAGCCTTGCAACAAACATGTCTTCATAACTCAGGCATTAACGTCAAAGGTAAAAGTAAATCGTAAGCTAAACGTTTCGGTTTCAATTCTCGATGTTGGCACACGAGTCATTTTGTTTTAATTTTTTAAATCATTACTATGTATTGGGTCGGATATACTATAATAATATATACGAAATCTGCATTAATCAAAATATATTTAAGCGTATTTTACGAACGCGTAATTCCGACCGGTCTGCTAGTAATAAATATTGAGGTAGATTAACACGAATCATTATTTTATCTAATGACAATCCCATTGATATCAACTAAGATTTTTTTTTTTAATTATGATGAGAAATGGAGTTGGTATTTTGTACCTATTTACAATGCCTCCCCAAAGGACATTTGAAGAAATTATAAAAACTTTAATATATAAAGACTTTAATATATAAAGACTTTAATATATAAATACTTTAATATTATAAAGACTTTATTATATAAAGACTAATATTATATAGTAAAAACGTTTTGTGATAAAACCACGTACGCTCCTCGCACACTCGACATCGCCCACCACAACATTGTTTTCGTAGTCTTCTACTCTTTTATCTTCTTTTCTGTCCGTGTAATCGTCTTTCACATTGGCAGCTGTCAGGGGAGCGCGCACGGATTCACATGTATAAAGAATAAAATAAAACAAAACACAAACTCCAATACATTCTGCAAATACCAGTTGCACTTTGGATGCATGTGTGACACCATCGACCCTCTTAACGCTACGTTCTGTCGAGACCGTGTTCGTCAGTTAGTGTCAGCTCACTTTGATCTCCTTAAGCTCTTTCGATCTGGTCCAAGCCACGACCGGCGTTCAACTGTGTCTAACTTGCAACTGTCATCAAACGTCGCAAGCCAAAAATTGCCCGCAAACTATTCCCAACCATTGTAAACTGTCGCAAAATCAACTGCCACACCTAAAACTGCACGTAAGCTAACTTCAAACACATTGACCTTCATTGGTCAGTGCTTTGTCTCAAATCACTGCCACACCTTGATTAACAGCTTCCTTTGCGTACCTTAGTAAACAGCTTTCTCTCCATTTTTCTACTGATGAGCCTATTTCTTCTTTTATTCCCTATTTCTGATTCTCTTTCTCCCGTATGTTCCTAGCATTTAGGATGAGTGGCGGAGAACGTCGAGAATATTACAGTTTATGCAAAAAAAAAAATACAAACTTTGTGAATTACTCAACTTAACAAAACGATTTGTAAAAATTTTACAATTAACCATTACTTTATTCTAGAGATATATCGTAAAATACAATTAGGGAAATATATTTTCAAAAGTTAATTTATCGGATTCATACCAACAAATGCCATTCGGAGTGTACAAATTTGTTTATTATAAGCACATACAAAATTTTGTACAAAATTAACACACTATCTTTTCGTATAAAATTACTCGACCTTGATTTAACACAATAAATCAAAACAAACAAACAAACAAACAAACAAACAAACAAACAAACAAAAAACACTCATGCAGTAGGTGCCGGAAAGCCTTATACTTAAATAGTTTATTCCCTCGAATTGCTAGACTTTGGAATTCCCTCTCTGGTCCCTGCTTCCCTTACTGTACTGACATACAGAAGTCCAAGTACAATATGAACAGACAGCTCACTGCTCAACCACCTACTTGGAGATTTTGACCCTTATGTCCAAGTGGCATTATGCTTTATTCGGGGTAGAAATAACAGTAAAAAAATTTGTGCCTGGAATATTTCAACAAATGATGAACGTCACGTTCAATGGTTTCGATTAGATGATATTTTGATAAAAACCGAAAATATCACATTGAACACGTAAACATAGTATTTAGCAAATTAAAGAATATGACTTTAAGCTAAAAATTGATCAAAGCGATTTTACAATATTCGGGACACCTAATTGATGTTGATCGCCTCGTCTTTTTAATTTAGACGAATAAACTTCTCGTGCATAGAATGACAAAAAGAAGGCGTTCGCTATATTCTTCAAGGTCATATTGGAGAGAATTTACTTATGGAGAGAAAGAGAGACTAATAACTAAAATTATTTCCTTCTTAAGAAAAATGAGAGAAGCAGACGGTAACATTCAACTTAGACTATCAATTTTTACGTCGGACTATGTTTTGTTTGTAGGGCTTCCCCGAGAGAACTTATTAAAATCCTTTGTTTCCCTCGCCCAAAAACGTGACGTCATCATATCCTCACGTTGTTCGATTATGTTTTCTCTACGGAGTGACTTGTTGCTTACCTGGCTTCCTCACGTCACTGTTTGCAGCTAGATTATCCTGACATGCACTAAAGTGACCCTCGTCAAAATTCAAACTACTTACTAGCGTAGGGTCTTAATGTAACAATAGTATTTGCAGAAAATGTCATACATTTTATAAGAAAGTAGAATTATTTTGAAAAAGGAATATCACCTATCACTATTAATGTGTGAGTCTAAAAAGGATAATACCGCGATTCGACTTCAAGGATTTATTTATCTAAACTGTACATTTACAATCGTGTAACAGTTATGGCGGATGTATGCAAATGCCGAGTCGTGGGCAAAGTTACGTAACGACGAGGAAGAAAAGAAAAATGATATTAAAAACATGCGCGCAAACTAGGAATCACGTTCGAGAATATCAAAATTACATTTCAGAGGATCACAATCACGTTATGGACGTTGGTGACGTCACAGCTGTAACAAGAAGTAACGCTTGCTGGGGGAATGAGGAATAAAGCTATTTTCTTAAAATCTGAAGCAGCGAGTTGAATTTCTTTCATATTTCTTTGTCTTTGTCTCCTTTGTCTACGACGTGTTTGGCCCCAACAGTGTAAACGCGTGCAACGTTACAATAGAATCCCACCGAAGAAATAGAACAGCTTGTTCAGACTAAGTGATTCTTTAGAGAAAATAGTCATTTTTTTCCTTAATAGGGCTATGACAACAGCATATTCTTTTCATTGTTTTAACTCCCGAATACATATCCGACACAGTTAGACACAGTTAATCAATCGAGAATCACATCACTCTGTATAAAAAGCATATAAGATATCAACGGATACACACTCGAGAGTCAAAACAATGAAAAGAATATGCTGTTGTCCTAGCCATATTCATTAAGTACAGCAATGAAGATAGAAACATATTTTGCAACACGTTAAAGGAATTATTAATAACTGCGAAGAGATTTCATTCAAAATTCTATTTGTAAATTTATTTAAAAAAAAAAAAGAAACTATGAAGCAGCAACAAATAAAACCTCACCCAAAGTCAATTCTATTCTTAGTGCAGAGAACGCAACAAAACAATGATCGTTTTACCGTTTTATTTTGCTGCTTTCACAGTTTGAGTTGTCCACATTATAAAACTCTGTTCTCTCCGCGTTTCTATTTGAAGTTCGATTCGTCATTTACAACTAGGAGGATATTTATCCTTATCCGTCATCTGACAAGTCCAGGTCCCAAAGATAGATGTCAAGAGACCCCTCCCCGGAAAAGAAAAGCAATCTTCGGAAAATTAAGCAGGAACATTCAACATCTTGGACATTCTACAATCAATCCGTCATTACGTACGCAACTGACCCCGGTTTTCGATCTTAAACAGATATTAACTCACAAAAGCAGAGAAATGACTGTAAGGCGTAGTTGCGCGCAGGCATTGCTGTAGAGAAAGAAAAGGATAGTCTTAGCAATAAACGGGGGAAAAAGTCCGTCATTAACAAAATCAGTATTGTAAAGATGTGTCCATCAAATCTTTGCGTCTGGCCAACAGACAGACAGACTCTTTTATAGAGATGTATGGACGCATTGAAAATGCTAATTTTATATAGTAACTAGTGGAGATACCTGGCACTGCCCGGAGCAAAATTAATCTGTTTCTATTAAAGACTACTACCTCTCGGTATCTTTCTCTTCCCAATCTTCTCTTTATCCTCTGCCCAGCCCATTCCTCTCAAGGTGGACACACACACACACACAAACACACACACACACACACACACACACACACACACACACACACACACATATATATATATATATATATATATATATATATATATATATATACTAGCAAAAGTACCCGTCGTGGACTGGGTTCAAAAACAGCCTACAGAAAATGGACTCTGATTTATGAAAGTAGGATAGGTTATGAAAAGGAAGGGTTGTAAAGAGATAGCTTCGAATTTGGGGGTATCAAAACCAAAGAAAAAATATGATGAAAGTAAAAATAAAATAGATAAACCCCATAATTTATTATACCATACCTGTTCACACTGAAACACTTATCACAATATTCTGTGGATCTATATTAAAAAATCTTGTTAAACTTTGTGACATATTTCCATTCTATGAAGTTCAGGCGCGAACGAACATCCCATAATTTTATTATACCATATTTCTTCAAACTGAAACATAATTATCAAAGTATACTTACGCAGATAGATATGAAAAGTCTTTATTAATGTTTGTGCCTATTTCCATTTTATGGAGGCCAGGCGCGAACGCAGACCCCACAATTTTATTATACCATCCCTATTTAAGTTAAACCATACTTATCAAAGTATTATTATGTACATCTATATCAGAAACACTTGTAAACGTTTTTTAAAATTTAAAATTTTTTTTATTTCCATACTTTGTGGACCAGGCGCGTACGCAGACCCTACAATTTTAATGAATCATCATTATGCCAGATCAAACATACCCATTTCTGTGTCTCGATACATCTTCTATCATTATATGTGATCAGTTTTCTATAATAGTCAACCATATATGAGCCTGTTCGTTGCCAGACACACACACAGACGTTCAGCTTTATATATATATATATATATATATATATATATATATATATATATATATAGGTTCCTCGAGTAATACATCAGCATTTTTTTAAAAATTCGTACACGATAACACTGAATCCCCCGATCAAACCTGGCGCAGTTGATCCTCAGAGAATGAATTATTTTTTTTTAAATTTTAGATATTATTTATGCAGCACGCCACTGATCAAGAATATGCCAACTTTGTGGGTGTTTGCTTTGTAGTGTTTCAATTTTAGCTGGACATAAAAACACACATACAGACAGACAACTGGCCTTTAGGATATGGGTGATTTAAACTTTCTGTTCTATGATTGATAATAATAGTAGAGGATTAGAAGCAATTAGAAACTCCTATCCTTACATCATCAACGCTCTGATCCCCAGCTGGCATCAATCGTGATGGATGGCTCTCGTCTGGGTGAGGCCCCATGTTTTGACAAGCTTCTGGGTTTGACCTTTACTCCTGATCTGAAATGGAACACGTACATCAAGTCTGTTGCCAAGGTCGCTGGAAAGATGGTGGGATCCTTCTACCGCTCCAGAAGATATCTCACTACTGATGCAATTCTCTATCTATATAAAAGCCAAGTACGGCCAAGGATGGAATACTGTTGCCATATCTGGGCAGGAGCTGCCAAAAACAGCCTATCATGCCTTGACAGAGTACAAAATAGACTTCGTGGTTTAGTGGGGGATGCCCTTTTCTCTACCCTGCAACCCCTCTCCCACAGAGGAGACGTTGCGAGCCTATCCTTGTTTTATCGTTATTTTCATGGCAGGTGCTCGTCTGAACTCCAATCCCTGGTCCCCCCTCGCCAATCTTTCACGAAAAACACCCGTCTAGCTGAATCCACTGTGAAAAATTTCCCCCACTCTATATCTGTGCCTAAATCAAAACGCGGATTTCATGAACAAAGCTTCTTTCTTAGAACTGCACGCCTGTGGAACTCTGTTCCGTCTGCCTGCTTCCCTCCGGACTACAACTTGGATGTCTTCAAGTCTAATGTTAACAAATTCCTAATGAACCGCCCCCTTAAGTAAACACTTCATCAAATCTCCTCACTAACGTAATGTACTTGCAATAACCCTCATCCCTGAGTGGCTTCCGGGCCTTGATAAGTGGTGATCACTGGGTAAAAAAAACAAAAAAAACAAACAATGGATATAAAGGGAAGAATTCGGCTTCTTAAGAGGAACGTACTTATTTGTTGGAATTAGACTTGATTCAACTAGGTTATTATTAACATGGAATCAGTCTCTTGGTATCGTGTTTACAGATAAGAAGTACTTGGAAATAAATTCTGTTAATGAAAGTGTGATTTAGCGCTTTCCTTTCTTTCTCTGTGTGCCTAGGAAGAAAGGCAACAATTTTGAAGATGTGGTAACGAAGTTATTTTTTACCAAAGATGGGCGCTCAGTTGTGAACTACGAACATATTCTTTTATAGTAATGTGCGATGCATAAAAAATCTACTTTTCATACTGATCTATTATATAGTTGTTTGTTTGTATGTATATGTGTCAGAGTAAAAGTTAAAAAAAAGAACAAACAAACAAAAAAAAGAAAACAAAACAAAACCAAAAAAAAACCCCACAAAATACCCACAAAGTTGATAATTTCTTGATCAATAGTGTCCCGGATGAATACTATCTAAAAATTTAAAAATATTCATTCTTTGACTCTAAACTGGCACAGATTTCGTCAAAGAGTATTTTTAACGTTACTCTGATGTTTAAGCAAGGAATTACTTCCCTTATGCCGACCCATTCTTCGAGAAAAAAAAAAGAGTGGATAGAAGAAGGTGGAAGAAAACAGGAAGGAGTCGGAGAGAAAAATACAGAAGAGATAGAAGTTTTAACAGCAACATGCTACACTTTTCAACCTCCTATATACCATAAAGCGTAAAAGAATGTACTCGATAGAGTAAAGAACGATTAGCAACGTCTTTTTGTGAGAAAGGAAATGTAGAGAAAAGATCGGCTTCACTAAATTATTTTAGTGTGACAGACATACAAAAAGAGCATTTATACACTTATCAAGGCCCGGAAGCCACTCAGGGATAAGGGTTATTGCAAGTACATTACCTTAGTGTGGAGCTTTGATGAAGTGTTTACTTAAGGGGGCGGTTCATTAGGAATTTGTTAACATTGGACTTGAAGACATCCAAGTTGTAGTCCGGAGGGAAGCAGGAAGACGGAACAGAGTTCCACGAACGCATGGCAAAAAAAAAAAACTTAAAAAACAAAAGGGTATTCAAAGATGCGCCCGTTTAATATACGCCTTAAAAGACGAAAACGCCATTTCGCATTTGCGCAGATGCATTTAAAAATTGAATCTGCACGTTTAGCAAGAGTAATCAATTCTAAATTGAAGCAAAACAACAAATCAACAAAGATAATATGAAATACTGATGTGGGTCAAAAACTCATATACTCATGACAAACATGACAGACCAAAGAAAGTTTATTCAAAAGCTATTTACAGTTTATCAAAATTATGTTTGAAATAGCCACTTTGTTAAAAATGTTACTTTGTGTTTTATAAATTATTAGCAAATGTGTTCGGCGTTGCTCAGTATTAAACGTAACGTTAAATTTCTTTAAAAGAAATGAAGTGAAAAAACGGAAAGATGCATGTAGATTTTATAAATTATTATGAAATATTCTGTTTTTTTTTTTTAAATATTATTCTATAAATTGTTGTGAAATAGCCTGATTGTTAAAATCTTTTTTAGTATTTTATTAATTACGAGTTTACGCAAAGTGCACGGATCTCTTCATAAATCACGCATATGAACTGATTAAAGATTAAAAATAAACTAAGAGGAATATACAAAATGTATAACGATTTTTTTTTTTCAATTTTAACTCTTTTTTGACCACTTTAAAACTATTTGGTTAAAGTGGTTACAGACCCATAAAAAAACGGTCCAAAAAATCCAATCATTTAAGGCTCCTAGTGTCGTTCTACGTCTTTTAGTTTCGGTAGAGATATAGTTTGAAAATATGTATACAGACAGACAGACAGACAGCCTTTTATATATTAGATTATTAAAAATCTGTTTGGTAAAATGTTTTTTTTTACATTTGATATTTTTTTATGAAATTTTCTGTTGTTAAAAGTTTAGTTCATATTTTATAAATTATTATGTAATAGCCTGAGTGTAAAAATATTATTTTCTATTTCATAAATTATTATAAAATAATCTGTTTGCTGAAATGTTATTTTCTATTTCATAAATTATTATAGAATAATCTGTTTGCTGAAATGTTATTTTCTATTTTATAAATTATTATGCAATAGCCTGAAGGTAAAAATCTTATTTTCTATCTTATAAAATATTATGAAATAATCTGTTTGTTGAAATGTTATTTTATATTTTATAAATTATAATGAAATAATCTGTTTGTATAAATGTTATTTTATATTTTATAAATTATTCTGAAATAATCAAAGGAGGAGATCTGCTCCCGGTGGAGCTGGGCGATAGGTTCAAGTCTTCTCAACAACTTTTCCTTGACCTGACGTTGCCCCTCAACGCCATACTGAAAAGTACCGGACTAGTGAGGTATTCAGGGTGACCCCGTTGAAGGACCCGAGACGAGGTAACGCCGGAACACACGTTCTCCGATTGCAGCGGACTCAGCCGATACTGGTCTTATGTCAACGAGGTGACGGCTCGCATCGATCCCGGGCAACCTCATGCCATACGTTATCCACAGCGGAGAGTTGCCGTGAGATTGGGAGAAATGAATGGCGTTTCTTGTGATCCTGGCTGTGGCCAGAATGTTGATGCACCCAAAAGAATGCAAAAATAGATGCACCCAAAAGAATGCAAAAATAGATGCACCCTAAAGAATGTAAAAATTGATGCACCCAAAAGAATGTAAAAATAGATTCACTCAAAAGAATATAAAAATAGATGCACTCAAAACAATGTAAAAATAGATGCACCTAAAAGAATGTAAAAATAGATGCACCCAAAAGAATGTAAAAATAGATGCACCCAAAAGAATGTAAAAATAGATGCACTCAAAAGATATAAAAATAGATGCACTCAAAAGAATGTAAAAATAGATGCACCCAAAAGAATGTAAAAATAGATGCACTCAAAAGATATAAAAATAGATGCACTCAAAAGAATGTAAAAATAGATGCACTCAAAAGATATAAAAATAGATGCACCCTAAAGAATGTAAAAATAGATGCACTCAAAAGAATGTAAAAATAGATTCACTCAAAAGAATATAAAAATAGATGCACTCAAAAGAATGTAAAAATAGATGCACCTAAAAGAATGTAAAAATAGATGCACCCAAAAGAATGTAAAAATAGATGCACCCAAAAGAATGTAAAAATAGATGCACTCAAAAGATATAAAAATAGATGCACTCAAAAGAATGTAAAAATAGATGCACCCAAAAGAATGTAAAAATAGATGCACTCAAAAGATATAAAAATAGATGCACTCAAAAGAATGTAAAAATAGATGCACTCAAAAGATATTAAAATAGATGCACTCAAAAGAATATAAAAATAGATGCACTCAAAAGAATATAAAAATAGATTCACTCAACAGAATATAAAAATAGATGCACTCAAAAGAATATAAAAATAGATGCACTCAAAAGATATAAAAATAGATGCACCCAAAAGGATATAAAAATAGATGCACTCAAAAGAATATAAAAATAGATGCACTCAAAAGAATGTAAAAATAGATGCACTCAAAAGATATAAAAATAGATGCACCCAAAAGGATATAAAAATAGATGCACTCAAAAGAATGTAAAAATAGATGCACTCAAAAGAATATAAAAATAGATGCACTCAAAAGAATATAAAAATAGATGCACTCAAAAGAATGTAAAAATAGATGCACTCAAAAGAATGTAAAAATAGATGCACTCAAAAGAATATAAAAATAGATGCACTCAAAAGAATGTAAAAATAGATGCACTCAAAAGAATATAAAAATAGATGCACTCAAAAGAATATAAAAATAGATGCACTCAAAAGAATGTAAAAATAGATGCACTCAAAAGAATATAAAAATAGATGCACTCAAAAGAATGTAAAAATAGATGCACTCAAACGAATTTAAAAATAGATGCACTCAAAAGAATATAAAAATAGATGCATTCAAAAGAATGTAAAAATAGATGCACTCAAAAGAATATAAAAATAGATGCACTCAAAAGAATATAAAAATAGATGCACTCAAAAGAATATAAAAATAGATGCACTCAAAAGAATGTAAAAATAGATGCACTCAAAAGAATGTAAAAATAGATGCACTCAAAAGATATAAAAATAGATGCACTCAAAAGAATGTAAAAATAGATGCACTCAAAAGATATAAAAATAGATGCACTCAAAAGAATGTAAAAATAGATGCACTCAAAAGAATGTAAAAATAGATGCACTCAAAAGAATATAAAAATAGATGCACTCAAAAGAATGTAAAAATAGATGCACTCAAAAGAATATAAAAATAGATGCACTCAAAAGAATATAAAAATAGATGCACTCAAAAGAATATAAAAATAGATGCACTCAAAAGAATGTAAAAATAGATGCACTCAAAAGATATAAAAATAGATGCACTCAAAAGAATATAAAAATAGATGCACTCAAAAGAATATAAAAATAGATGCACTCAAAAGAATGTAAAAATAGATGCACTCAAAAGAATGTAAAAATAGATGCACTCAAAAGAATGTAAAAATAGATGCACTCAAAAGATATAAAAATAGATGCACTCAAAAGAATGTAAAAATAGATGCACTCAAAAGATATAAAAATAGATGCACTCAAAAGAATGTAAAAATAGATGCACTCAAAAGAATGTAAAAATAGATGCACTCAAAAGAATATAAAAATAGATGCACTCAAAAGAATGTAAAAATAGATGCACTCAAAAGAATATAAAAATAGATGCACTCAAAAGAATATAAAAATAGATGCACTCAAAAGAATATAAAAATAGATGCACTCAAAAGAATGTAAAAATAGATGCACTCAAAAGATATAAAAATAGATGCACCCTAAAGAATGTAAAAATAGATGCACTCAAAAGAATGTAAAAATAGATTCACTCAAAAGAATATAAAAATAGATGCACTCAAAAGAATGTAAAAATAGATGCACTCAAAAGAATATAAAAATAGATGCACTCAAAAGAATGTAAAAATAGATGCACTCAAACGAATTTAAAAAAAGATGCACTCAAAAGAATATAAAAATAGATGCACTCAAAAGAATGTAAAAATAGATGCACTCAAAAGAATATAAAAATAGATGCACTCAAAAGAATATAAAAATAGATGCACTCCAAAGAATGTAAAAATAGATGCACTCCAAAGAATATAAAAATAGATGCACTCAAAAGAATGTAAAAATAGATGCACTCAAAAGAATATAAAAATAGATGCACTCAAAAGAATATAAAAATAGATGCACTCAAAAGAATGTAAAAATAGATGCACTCAAAAGAATATAAAAATAGATGCACTCAAAAGAATATAAAAATAGATGCACCCAAAAGAATATAAAAATAGATGCACTCAAAAGAATATAAAAATAGATGCACTCAAAAGAATATAAAAATAGATGCACTCAAAAGAATATAAAAATAGATGCACTCAAAAGAATGTAAAAATAGATGCACTCAAAAGAATGTAAAAATAGATGCACTCAAAAGAATATAAAAATAGATGCACTCAAAAGAATGTAAAAATAGATGCACTCAAAAGAATATAAAAATAGATGCACTCAAAAGAATGTAAAAATAGATGCACTCAAAAGAATATAAAAATAGATGCACTCAAAAGAATATAAAAATAGATTCACTCAAAAGAATGTAAAAATAGATGCACTCAAAAGAATGTAAAAATAGATTCACTCAAAAGAATGTAAAAATAGATGCACTCAAAAGAATATAAAAATAGATGCACTCAAAAGAATATAAAAATAGATGCACTCAAAAGAATATAAAAATAGATGCACTCAAAAGAATATAAAAATAGATGCACTCAAAAGAATATAAAAATAGATGCACTCACAAGATATAAAAATAGATGCACTCAAAAGAATGTAAAAATAGATGCACTCAAAAGAATATAAAAATAGATGCACTCAAAAGAATGTAAAAATAGATGCACTCAAAAGAATATAAAAATAGATGCACTCAAAAGAATATAAAAATAGATGCACTCAAAAGAATGTAAAAATAGATGCACTCAAAAGTATATAAAAATAGATGCACTCAAAAGAATATAAAAATAGATGCACTCAAAAGAATATAAAAATAGATGCACTCAAAAGAATATAAAAATAGATGCACTCAAAAGAATATAAAAATAGATGCACTCAAAAGAATATAAAAATAGATGCACTCAAAAGAATGTAAAAATAGATGCACTCAAAAGAATGTAAAAATAGATGCACTCAAAAGAATATAAAAATAGATGCACTCAAAAGAATGTAAAAATAGATGCACTCAAAAGAATATAAAAATAGATGCACTCAAAAGAATGTAAAAATAGATGCACTCAAAAGAATATAAAAATAGATGCACCCAAAAGAATGTAAAAATAGATGCACTCAAAAGAATATAAAAATAGATGCACTCAAAAGAATGTAAAAATAGATGCACTCAAAAGAATGTAAAAATAGATGCACTCAAAAGAATATAAAAATAGATGCACTCAAAAGAATATAAAAATAGATGCACTCAAAAGAATGTAAAAATAGATGCACTCAAAAGAATATAAAAATAGATGCACTCAAAAGATATAAAAATAGATGCACTCAAAAGAATTTAAAAATAGATGCACTCAAACGAATATAAAAATAGATGCACTCAAAAGAATATAAAAATAGATGCACTCAAAAGAATATAAAAATAGATGCACTCAAAAGAATATAAAAATAGATGCACTCAAAAGAATGTAAAAATAGATGCACTCAAAAGAATATAAAAATAGATGCACTCAAAAGAATATAAAAATAGATGCACTCAAAAGAATATAAAAATAGATGCAGTCAAAAGAATGTAAAAATAGATGCACTCAAAAGAATGTAAAAATAGATACACTCAAAAGAATATAAAAATAGATGCACCCAAAAGAATGTAAAAATAGATGCACTCAAAAGATATAAAAATAGATGCACTCAAAAGAATATAAAAATAGATGCACTCAAAAGAATGTAAAAATAGATGCACTGAAATGAATGTAAAAATAGATGCACTCAAAAGAATGTAAAAATAGATGCACTCAAAAGAATGTAAAAATTGATGCACCCAAAAGAATGTAAAAATAGATGCACTCAAAAGTATGTAAAAATAGATGCACTCAAAAGAATATAAAAATAGATGCACTCAAAAGAATATAAAAATAGATGCACTGAAATGAATGTAAAAAAGATGCACCCAAAAGAATGTAAAAATAGATGCACCCAAAAGAATGTAAAAATAGATGCACTGAAATGAATGTAAAAAAAGATGCACCCAAAAGAATGGAAAAATAGATACATTGAAAAGAATGCATTCAGGAGAATGTAAAAATTGATGCACTGAAAAGAATGCACTCATGAGAATGTAAAAAAAGATGCACCCAAAAGAATGGAAAAATAGATGCACTGAAAAGAATGCATTCAGAAGAATATAAAAATAGATGCACTGAAAAGAATGCACTCATGAGAATGTAAAAATAGATGCACCCAGTACATAACCTAAAAAGGTACATGTCTGAATCTACAAACATTGATTTAGAATCCAAAAAATTGTGTTTACACACAAAAAATATGTGTAGAGCAAAGATTCGTGATGCGCCCAAAATGATAAAAACGATGAATCCAGAAAAGCTAAATTCAGTATCTTAAAACGCACTGAAAAACGTGACGAGAATCTAAAAAAGATGCGTTTAAAAATGTATTCAGAAAAGAATATACCCAGAATCTAAATAAATTTGTGCATTTGACTAAAAAAATGATGCGTTCAGAATCTAAAAAAGATGATGAGTCCAAAAAGATATTACCAAAAAATTATGCTTAAAAATATTTAAACATCTAAAAAAAGAAAATGCGTCCATAAAAAAGATGAAAGTGTACCGATAAAATGTTATTTGCATCTGAAGTGTGACCGACAAACGAAAATGTTCAAACCAATGCTTTTACATGCAAGTAAAAAGAAGAAAAAAAAGGGGGAAAAATGAGAAGAAAAGACAAACGCAAAGTCGAGATGTAATCAAAGCATTTTTCAAAATAGTCGATTCTTTACTTCCGCCTGGAAAATTCTACCGCAATTCCCGCCCGTCATGTCCGTTTCGGCGCTATTTTTTCGCCATTTTGTCTTTTGGGTTTACAAATGTTAGGTATTTTCAGGCGGTCATCGGGGCTGAAATTATTTGACGTGTCACCAAACGGTGGCAAATCCATCAAGCAATGTTAGTAAGCGAAGGGATACGAATTGGTAAATGCAGTTGATGGGCAAGAATCGCGTGTCATCGACGCTGCCCTGTTAACAAATATTAACAAGGGTGCGCGAGGAAGGGAAAAAGAACTAAAAGACAGAGGAAAAAGATAAAAGGTAAATCGACTTTAAAGTAAGATTTGCGAAAACTTTCTATATTGAAATAAACCAGCACATCTCTCTACTCCCCTCTCTGTCTGTCTGTCTGTCTGTCTGTCTATCTGTCTTTCTCTCTCTTACTATATATATATATATATATATATATATATATATATATAAGTCTATATATTATATATAAAATATATAAGTCTATATATTATATATACGATATATAAGTCTATATATTATATATATACGTATATAAAGTAAAAGATAAAGCGTAAAGTTACATTGGAATTTTATTATATTATCAAGTCGATAAGTGTTACAGAAACAGGAATGAGGGAGAAACCCCTTTAGGTAATGGCGTTTCGAAGCGAAATGTTTCTTGTTAGAAGAGGAGAAAAAGCCACCAGTATACACAAGTAAATTTTTTTTTATAATTGATTGCTTTACTAGGAATTGACATCCATCGTTAGTTAATTTCGAAACGTTAGGTCTTATGTGCACATTTTTTTACATTTTTTATTACATTTATTATTACATTTATTATTACATTTATTATTATATTTATTATTACATTTATTATTACATTTTTTGTTAAATTTTTTTTACATTTATTATTATATTCATTATTATATTTATTATTACATTTTTTATTACATTTATTATTACATTTTTTATTACATTTTTTATTACATTTTTATTACATTTTTATTACATTTTTTATTACATTTTTTATTACATTTATTATTACATTCATTATTACATTCATTATTACATTCATTATTACATTTTTATTACATTTATTATTACATTCATTATTACATTTATTATTACATTCATTATTACATTTATTATTACATTCATTATTACATTTATTATTACATTTATTATTACATTTTCTATTACATTTATTATTAAAAATTTTTATTACATTTTTATTGCATTTTTTATTACATTTTTATTGCATTTTTTATTAGCTTTTTTATTACAATTTTTAATTAATTTTTTATTACATTTTTTATTACATCTTTTATTTCCTTTTTATTACATTTTTTATTACATTTTTTATTACATTTTTTATTGCATTTTTTATTAGCTTTTTTATTACATTTTTTTAAAAAATTTTTGTTACTTTTTCTATTACATTTTTTATTAAATTTTTTATTAAATTAATTATTACATTTCTTTTTACATTTTATTACATTTATTATTACCTTTTCTATTCAATTTTTTATTAAATTTTTTATTACATTTTTTTATTACATTTATGATTACGTTTTTTTATGACCTTTTTATTACATTTATTATTACATTTTTATTACATTTAATTATAACATTTATCATTACATTTATTATGGAATTTATTATTACATTTATTATTAAATTTATTATTACATTTTTTTATTACATTTATTATTACGTTTCTTTTACATTTTTATTACATTTATTATTAGATTTGTTATTACATTTTTATTAAATTTTTGTTACATTTTTATTACATTTTTGTTACATTTTTTATTAAATTCTTTTTTACATGTTTAATTACATTTATTATTCTATTTCTATTATTATATTTATTTATTACATCTATTTATTACCTTTTTATATTAAATTTTTACTTTTTTATTACATTTAATATTACATTTTTAATTACATTTATTATTAACTTTTTGATTACAGTTTTTATTAAATTTTTTATTACATTTTTTATTAATTCATAATTACCTTTTCAAATTACATATTTTATTAAATTTTTATTACATTTTTTATTACATTTTTTATTACATTTATTATTACATTTTTTGTTACATTTTTATTACATTTCTATTACATTCATTATTACATTTAATATTACATTTATTATTACATTTATATTACATTTATTATTACATTTCTATTACATTTATTATTACATTTCTATTACATTTATTATTACATTTTTATTACATTGTTATTACTTTTTTATTACATTTATTATTACATTTATTATTACATTTATTATTACATTTTTTATTACATTTATTATTACATTTATTATTACATTTTTTATTACATTTATTATTACATTTATTATTACATTTATTATTTCATTTTTTATACATTTTTATTACATTTATTATTACATTTATTATTACATTTTTTATTACATTCATTATTTTATTTTTAATTACAATTATTATTACATTTTTAATTACATTTGTTTATTACATTTATTATTACATTTATTATAAAATTTTTATTACATTCATTATTACATTTTAATTACATGATTTATTACATTTTTTATTACATTTGTACTTACATTTTTTCTTACATTTATTATAAATTTTTTATTACATTTATTATTACATTTATTATTACATTTTTTATTACATTTATTATTACATTTATTATTACATTTTTTATTACATTCATTATTACATTTATTATTGCATTTTTTATTACATTTATTATTACATTTTTTATTTTATTTAATATGTCATTTTTATTACATTTATTATTACATTTTTTATTACATTTATTATTACATTTATTATTGCATTTTTTATTACATTTATTATTACATTTTTTATTTTATTTAATATGTCATTTTTATTACATTTATTATTACATTTTTTATTACATTTATTATTACATTTATTATTGCATTTTTTATTACATTTATTATTACATTTTTTATTTTATTTAATATGTCATTTTTATTACATTTATTATTACATTTTTTATTACATTTATTATTACATTTATTATTGCATTTTTTATTACATTTATTATTACATTTTTTATTTTATTTAATATGTCATTTTTTATTACATTTATTATTACATTTTTTATTAAATTTTTTATTACATTTTTATTACATTTTTATTACATTTTTTATTACATTTATTATTACATTTTTTATTACATTTTTTATTACATTTATTATTACATTTCTTATTACATTTATTTGCAAAATTTATTATTACATTTATTATTATTTTTGTTATTACATTCGCATACAATTATTTCCGGCATTACTGGTATATGAATATAATAGTTCATTAATTATTAATTTACTAACTCTTTACATTCTCTGGCGACGGTTTTCACTGCAGCCTTGGAAACTCTAGAGCCAGTCCGTTTCACAAAATAGAGTATCCTTCTCACACCAGGATGACGGCTTTAATCTTGCCAAACCCGACTGAGCTCACAGATGCAGTGTAGGCCCAGTGGTCCTCTTAATTGCGTCGACCCACCTCTGAGGCACTCTCGTCAGTTGATCCGTATTTTAATTGCTAGATGTGTACCAAGGATCATTCTAACGTGCGCATTTCTTTACGGATTTTATTATCGTGTCAAATCGTCGAGGATGAGCATCTCACTCGTATCTTTGGTTCGTACTCTGGCCTTTCCAGTAAGGGCATCCTAGAGGCATGTAGGGACATAAGCAGAATCAGTTATCAGGGTCCAGGTGGTTATCTTCCAAAGGATTGCCAAGTTTATTCCCTTAAAAATGGCAACGAGTCCCACAAGGTTAATATGTTGGGAGTAATTTTCTGGAGGTAACCAGCATGCATCCTCCTATCACAGTCGAATTATATACCAACAGCACGCTGGTAACGACAGAGCTTGCGTCGACCCATACGCGAAGGTTTTGTCCGCTAACACACAATTTGCAACGCGCCATTTTTTCTGGTGAAAACTTCTCTAACCATAGTGATAAGCCGAGCGTCGCTCACTTATCATCTTGCTCACGCTAGATGCTCTCTGCTTAGTGAACGCTACAGTAACACGAAATCAACAATCTACGGGAATGTGCCCAACCAACTTGCCACATAATGAATATATATATATTCCGTTGCGTCACGACATAAGACATGTCTTGTATTTCGTTTCCTCTTTTCAAATTCGGAGCGTTATCCTCTCTTCTAGACCTGCAAACCAAGCTCTCGTGCACCATCCCTTAATCTCTTCGGTTTTTTGCTGAGGATGCCGAAACCGTAGAGATGCCTCTTCACACGCGCTGCGGGCGCAACACTCTCGTCCACGTACACACCATTAACATAGACATGCTGTTGTCCTTCGTCAAAATAGCATGAACAATCGTTTGTGTATGGTTCACATTAAGTTCGAACTCCATGCGGGTCAGTTAATACCTTAACTTGTACTGTTTTATAGAGCTACATAGATTGGTGCACATGTAATTGATGATATACCTTATAAAGGTCTAACACAGATACATTCAACCCTGCTCGCCGCCATTCTCTAAACATTTCGGCGCATATGTCTGCGTGGGCCGTAAATGAATAAACGTGGTCATATAGTTTTTTTTTATAGTAAATGGATACACGTGCTCATATAGTTCTTTATAGTAAATGGATAGACGTGATCATATAGTTCTTTATAGTAAATGGATACACGTACTCATATAGTTCTTTATAGTAAATGGATATACGTGCTCATATAGTTCTTTATATTAATTGGATACACGTGCTCATATAGTTCTGTATAGTAAATGGATACACGTGCTCATATAGTTCTTTATAGTAAATGGATACACGTGCTCATATAGTTCTTTATAGTAAATGGATACACGTGCTCATATAGTTCTTTATAATAAATGGATACACGTGCTCATATAGTTCTTTATAGTAAATGGATACACGTGCTCATATAGTTCTTTATAGTAAATGAATACACGTGCTCATATAGTTCTTTATTGTAAATGGATACACGTGCTCATATAGTTCTTTATTGTAAATGGATACACGTGCTCATATAGTTCTTTATAGTAAATGGACACACGTGCTCATATAGTTCTGTATAGTAAATGGATACACGTGCTCATATAGTTCTTTATAGTAAATGGATACACGTGCTCATATAGTTCTGTATAGTAAATGGATACACGTGCTCATATAGTTCTTTATAGTAATTGGATACACGTGCTCATATAGTTCTTTATAGTAAATGGATACACGTGCTCATATAGTTCTGTATAGTAAATGAATACACGTGCTCATATAGTTCTTTATAGTAAATGGATACACGTGCTCATATAGTTCTTTATAGTAAATGGATACACGTGCTCATATAGTTCTTTATAGTAAATGAATACACGTGCTCATATAGTTCTTTATAGTAAATGGATACACGTGCTCATATAGTTCTTTATAGTAAATGGATACACGTGCTCATATAGTTCTTTATAGTAAATGGATACACGTGCTCATATAGTTCTTTATAGTAAATGGATACACGTGCTCATATAGTTCTTTATAGTAAATGGACACACGTGCTCATATAATTCTGTATAGTAAATGGATACACGTGCTCATATAGTTCTTTATAGTAAATGGACACACGTGCTCATATAATTCTGTATAGTAAATGGATACACGTGCTCATATAGTTCTTTATAGTCGAGCACAGGCTTCACCTTTTGTTTGTTTTGCTGAACAACTGCCATTAGTGAGATTAGACCCTTCGCGGACCCCAATTCCTCTTCTGGATAACCACCCATTATCAATCCAGGCTCTTGATTATGTTCTGCAAACTCTTCTTCAAGGGATGCTGTACCCCGGTGCTTTGTTGCCTAATTTTTTTGACAGCTGATCTGCGTACCACTTCTACGACACCATCCAGGATTTAGTGCGTTGGTCGAACTCCGCGCGAAAGTCAGGCTGTTCCAACACTACCGTCGCGCACAGAGCGAGAGTTGCCTTAACAAATGTACCTTGCCTTCTTCATCGATATGCAGGCCGCCAAATATCTTGATGACGTCCATCTCTAGAAGGAGGTCAACCCCCAATGGTTTGTTGTCTATAACCAGTACGCCAGTCTCCAGGGGATTCCTGCTGTTCACACTTATTATTATGCTGGCGACACTGTGGATTAGCAAGCATTTTCTGCCGGCCATCAGAATCGCAGTACTTTTCCGTACTTTGGGCTGGCATAAAAACCCACTAACAGTAGATGGCGAGCTCTCAGAATACATCAATGCTATCCGATCTAGTCCATTAATTTTTAATTTTATTACGGGAAACACATCTAGTTTATGTGAGGATTCAGGATTCTAGTAATGACGATTCTCGCCCCTTGCCTCTTTCTCGGACTCATTGATGCGACATGTCCTTGTTGCTGGCACTAATAACAATGTATCGCTGGGAGTACTATTTTGCTTTACCCTCAGGCTGCCGACAGCCTCTGGCAAAGTGATTGAGACCTGCACATTTATAGAACTGAACTGCAGTCCAAGGTTTAATGTGTATCCATAGCGACACAGGTAAGAATTCTGCGTCGCTCGACGGCCACAGCAACAGGCTCATCCATCTCTAACTCTTCAGTCATGAGAGTTCGATCCTTAGAAAGATTATGTTCCAAGGTAATATTTCTATACTTGAGGATCCACGCAACGATCTAACGGAACCGGGAGTCCTGACACGAAAGCGCAACTAAGCCACTGGTCAGAGAGCTTTTCTTCGATTTGACGTGCAGGTTTTGTAGGTCACCCAAGTAATCGTCTACAATTTTCCCGGGCGCAAACGACAAGCGACAAAATTGTCAAATGTAAGAAAAGGCTACAGGAGGGTTTGTTTCACATGCTTTCAATCTTTCCCCTGGTCACGTGTTAACTGTCGGTATACTGCCAGAGCACCATCTCTCAAACTGAGTGGTAAAACATGTTCGACGTTGTCAATACCACACATTTCGCACACCAGCTACAACTATTACAACCATTCAGATACGATGTGATCGAGTGAGGCGCCACCAAATTCAGGAACCAACCGAATGTCAAATGCTTTGTCTGCTATTTCCATTTGGTTATTTGTTAGTCGAAATAGCTTGTTCGGTAGAGTTTGGAGAATTATAGATCATAGCACTAGAACTATGTACAAGGCGTACTTTTTCCTTCATAACTTTTTTGTTCTCAACGCATGCGCATCTTTTGCAAACGAAAATTTATTCATCAAACGTGAGCGAAAAACTGATTAATTTCTCTATGAGTTTTGCCATTTATGTTCTAAAGCTCTTGCAATTTCACGCAGCTTCTCTCCCTCGTCTCCATAAAACGAGCTACACCTCTTGCATATTCTATTGATTTCCCTGACAGCAAAGAAACCTTTTGCTTTTGTCAGGCGAGGTTGTTTGTAGCATTACTCCTACAATTACTCCTACAATTACTCCTACAATTACTTTGTGAATTTTTAATATTCTTTTTTTTATATATTTTATACAAATTCTAGTTTTATCCTCTTTTAAAAGGATTTTGTTAGAGTTGTTTATGCCTCTGACAATATCGTGTATTTGGTTTTGTAATTACCATGTTGTTTGTGAAGTTCTATATCGTTAATTGCATTTTCGAAGTTAATCTTGCGTAGCTTAGCCCGTCAACAAAATAGTCAACAAAAATAACTTTAGATTATTGTTGTGAAAAATAAGAAATGATAATCAAAATACCAAATGAGTGTAGCCGAGAAAAATAATAACAAAATACGTAAAAAAATTACCAATATTACAAAAATAAATATAACACTAAATATAAATGGAAATAGTAATCACTCAAATAGAAATAAGAAAGTTATAATAAATATTTCATAAACATTGTATTTTTATTATCGAGAACTCTTTTCAGTACTAATTTTAAAGAAGGTATATATATTTAAAGCACACATGCTAAAATTAGGTCACCTTTTAATTCACAAAAGTGGCGCGTCATACAAAATAAATAAAAAATCATACTAAATAAAGGTTGGTCAAACATTTTGTTTAAGAGAAGCTCAGCGATTGCACAATGGAAACGTTAACGCATGGGAGAGAATAAAACCTTATCTAATTGGTTAGATAGCTAAACTAAACACTATCCGGATATATGAAAAAACAAACTACAGCATGAATCCCACGCACAATTCTCTACAGGAGTAAATGCTAAGGTATCTGTGTAACAAAATTGTCATAAATATATTTTTATAAATCAATGAATCTACTCAGAGTATGCCATAAAATAGTATTGGATGGTGTGCATATAAACTTACATTTCATAATTATATGCAGTTAAACAGGTCAGCCATCGCTTTTAGGCTGTAGTTGTTTGTTTTCTATCGTTTTATTAGTTAATCTACCCTGGGCATGTCATGAAATTGTATGGGATGGCACGCGTATAAATTTGCATTTCAATATGAATTAATTGTTTGAATAAAAGAAAGTGGACGCTATAATATCTTTCTTCAAAGCAGTCGATTTGTATTGAAACCCTTCAAGATCTGACACATGAAATCATACAAACATTATCAAAGTATATAAAATTTCCCATTTGAATGTTAATACATGAAACGGACAAATTATGCATTAATATACAGCATGAATAAATATTTAATAAATATATATAAATATTATACAATAAAATAAACATACATAAATATTATGAAATTAAAATAAACATATATAAATATAAAATGAAATAAACAAATATAAATATTACAAACTTGAAGCATAACAGCCATGTATAAAAACATGAGTGAAATAAACTGGAAAATGTTAAAAGACCATCAAATACACTTACAAAACTTTCCTTCTTTCTTTCGTCCTTTTCGTATTAAAATCGTCGCCTTTTCCAGAGTTTCCCAAAGTGGGCTCCACGGACCCTAGAGCTCTGTGAGCGAGGCTGAGAAGCTCCGAAAGCTCCTTTTTTTTTTTTTAAAGAGGACCAAATGATTAATATGGAAAAGTTAAATGACTGCAGAATTTAATTATTGATCTGTTTTTACTGGCAAAAGATATGATACATAACTACAGGCGTAAAGAGATATGATACATAACTACAGGTGTAAAGAGTTTCAGAATAGTCCATAAAAAGAAAATAAAAAATAAATTAACAAAAAATTCATAAACATTTGATTAATTAAAAACAAAAAATGGTTGTAAACATTATCATTAGTTAGTGTTTAAATTTAAAATTAATGTTTTACATATTTATTTTAGACATTATCTTGTCAGTGCTCCGTGAAAAAACTTTGCTCCGCTCAAGGCTCCATGGCGTCCTGAAGTTTGCGAAACCCTGGCCTATCATATAAAATTATCCTGTCATATTTATAAAGGCAGGCCCAAATATCATTTAAGCTAGTTTTAGATGCATTAAAATTAACCAGTCACCTCTTTCCCCATTGTCCCATGTGGTCAAGATCAAAGGAGAGAGAAAATTTTGGCCGAAGGATGAGCAGACAGGATGTGGTCAATTTTCTCAGATATGCTCTTAAAAATCTTAACTCCGCTATTGTGGCAGCGATAACGTACAAATATAAACGCAGTGGTTTGAGCAAGTGTAAGCTCATGTAAGGTAATTTAGAGTCTTCTCTGGAGATGTTCATACCATATGGATAGCAATCTCTAATGTAGGTACATATTCCATGCCCATGGCGATCTTGAGGGTCAGATTTGATGTTAAGTTAGAGTATACATTAATTAAGAATTCATCCAGAGAAATACTCGGTCCAGTGCCAGTTTCGCTTAGGAATAATAGGTCTGGTTTGGTCTTGTGTAATTGAGTTTCAACCTTTGGAAGGTAGAAACATAGGTTCCTGATACTGAAGGAGGCATGGTAGTAATGGTCTACGTTGGAAATTGGATATTTGGGTTTAATCGTGTATTTTTTCTGTAAACTTTTCATGAAGTTTTGGGATTTATGAAACAGGTCAATAGACTTAGTTAGAGCAGGGCATAGAGGGAAAGTAAGTGAGAAAAAGAAATGAAGAAATATATTTTGTAGTCCATGATAAGGTTAAGCCGTAACATTACTCACTAATATGGCACCGAGACGCCCCACCAGAAGCTACTGCATGGTTCAGAATCCATTCACGAAATGGCAATCCCGCAGCCTCAGCAAGATATTGTCTGTGAGGAAGAGGTAGCAGATTTTTGCACTTAATCAAGAATCTTTAAATGCGACAAAACATAATATATGATCTGAAATGGTCCAGAATCCATTCACCAAATGGCAATACAGCAGCCCCAGTACTTTGCACCTCCTTTGTGATTAATCCAAGGTTCGGGTCTCCGACTGTAGTGGAATAAATGGATGCTAATATTTCACGTTAAGCTTCTTTTTTTTTTTTTTTAAAGAATTACAAGAAACAACTGATAGGCATGGCTAATGATACATTAATTAGAATAAATACATCGAGAGCATTGCCAAAGCTGCTGCAAAGAAGGTGATCTTTCTCTACGGCGCTACCATTTGTCCATGCATGAAGTGATGTTGCCACATTTGAGCAGTTGTATCTTTTACTCGTCTCTTACTTTTAAACAGGATAAAAAAAAAACAGTCATCAACCTAATATGCCCCGCACAGTTAACTAAAGTCCAACCTCTGTCCCATCGACGAAATGTTGCATCCCTGTGCCTATAGCACAGGTATTTTAATGGAAAGTTCTCCGACAAACTCCAAGCCTTTTTAACCCCTCTCCATAAATACCCCCGACTAACTCGAGAAACAGCAAACTCTCACTATACACTGTAGAGATCCCTAGATACCAGAAGTCCTACTCTAATAGTCTCTTCTCTCAAATTTTTAGACTTTAGAATTTCCTCCCGGGTTCCTGCTTCCCTGGCTGTAATGATATGCAGAAGTTCAAGTGTAATGTGAACAGACATCTCGCTGCTCAATTCAATTAATGTAGACGCCCCCAGTTCCCTCAAAAGGGGCGCTTTCTACTGTGCCACATGTGAATGGAAAGAGTGATAAGAGGAGGAGGAAGGGAGGGATGTAGATAGACAATTGGATATATAGACGAATAGGTGGTTATAAAGATCAATTTTTACAAGTATTTATATGGTGGATGTTCCAACGAACTACAAGCTCTTGTACCCCCTTCGACGGTAAATAGGCTAATAAAACCCGAACAGCAGCAAAGCCCCACCTCTACACAGCCGAGATTCTGGGAGGTAAGAAAGCCTTCTACTCTAATAGCTTCTTCTCCAGCATTGCCAGATACTGAAATTCTCTTCCGGGTTCCTGCTTCCCTAACTGTGACGAAATGCAGAAGTTCAAGTGTAATGTGAACAGACATCTCGCTGCTCAATTCCATACATAGCGTCAATGTAGATTTCGTCCAAAATAGTAGCCTCATACGTCCAAGTGGCACTGCGCCATTTTTTTTTCACTTTTTCAAGCGGTAAAAAATCGGCAATAAGCTGAGTCGACAGCAGCAGATGAAATACGTCAGAAAAGGATCAAACATTTTATCCGCCGAATTTGGGAATGTGCAAAACATTCCATTCATCAATTACTTCTAGAAAAGGACGACCATATAAATAGTGAATATAATATATAACTAGTAGGCCACCCGGAGTTGTTCAGTCGTAAAATAAATATATTTTAATTCATACAGAACCTGAGATATGAACATGTGAGTATTATGTTTTTTCTAAACAGTTCACTTGTTGTAATCCTTATCCCTGAGTGGCTTCCGGGCCTTGATAAGTGGTGATCAATGTGTAAAAAAAAAAAAAAGACTCGAGCTGATATCGGAACCCAAACCTAAACACAGTGAGTCAAGTACAATAACCATTAGGCCAGCTTGACACGTTCTTTAAAAAGTTTTTTCAAACCTACTTATTCTTTACATAAAGAATCCGTCATGTGAACGATTCACACATGCGTATTCCTGAAACAGTTGACAAACTGATAGAAATCTAATAACCCTCACGTTTTTTTTTTATTTTATTACATTTTCACCCCAAACAAGGCAAATTGCCACTTTGGTGTAGGGGGCTACTATCAGGGGCAACAACTACTGGGGTACTATGTAGGGATTTGGGCAGCAAGGTGTCGGTTCACGTTACACTTGAACTTCTGCACGTCAGTACTGTTGGGGAAGCAGGGACCTGGAATGGAATTTCAGAGTCTAGCGGTTCTGGGGAAGAAACTATTGGAGTAAAAAGATCTTTTACATCTAGGGATCTCTACAGTGTGGGGGTGGGATTTAGCAGCCTGTCAGGTTTGTCGAGGGTGCTCACGTCGTGGGGGCACAAGTGATTGCAGTTCGTCAGAGCATTCACCACTAAAATACTTGTAGAAAAGGCAGAGGGATGCAACATTTCGTCGATGGGACAGAGGATGAAGCTTAGATGCCGGTTCAGGGCATATCAGGTTTGCGACTCTCTTTTGAACCTTGTCAAAGAGCGAGAGACTAGTAGCAGATGCACCAGCCCAGATGTGGCAGCAATACTCCATACATGGGCGAATGGTGGCCTTATAGAGGTACAGGATACTTTCGGGTGTTAGTAGTTTTCTAGCACGGTAGAGAGAGCCTACCTTTCTTGCAGAGGCCCTGGCAATGCCTTCAATGTAATTGTTCCAACTCATGTTTCCTGTGAACGTTAGGCCAAGGAGTTTGAAAAATGGACTCTCAGATAAAGAGTCGTTGGCCATTGCTATGGGTGGTACCAATTTTTTTATTTTTACCCCTTAGCATTTCTTTTTTTTCCGGATGAAAACCGATTAAAACGTTTTTCACATGTCTGAATAACTTATATCCCACATTTCAAGTTAGTAGATATAAATTCGTTGAGTATATAGGTTGAGAATTGCCCTCACACATACACATCTTCACTTTTTATAGATACACTAGCAGCCCGCCCGGCGTTGCCTGGTCGTAAAATACGCATAAATATTATATTTTG
>NC_136523.1:1737500-1790000 GCF_053919585.1 Euprymna scolopes
TCTCTTTCTCTCTCTCTCTCTCTCTCTATATATATATATATATATATATATATATATATATATATATATATATATATATATATATATGTCTCTGCCGATTTTGCATTTAGCACATAACTTAAGAAAAATGTTTTTTGTTAGGATACTTAATCTAACAGAAAACAACTTTTTTTCTTAACTTATATGGCATGCAACACGTCAGTAGTTCCCGATAAAGGCGTACGAGGCGAATAACTATAAACTAACCCTTTCTCAAAGAGAGAAATCAAAGCGTGGGAGGGTAGACTTTCTACAACTGGAGAGGACCAGCAAGATACCGCAATCGACAGACAAAAGGCGGTTTCATAGACTCTGTTAATTTGGAGACCGAAGGATCTGTTTTAAATATCCTATTCTTTTTTTTTATTTACTTTTGATGCATTGACACACATGCGAATATATTTTCTTTATATATAATTATTTCTGTATACATAATGTATTTGTATTTCGTGACATACTCGGAGAAACTAATTTTTTCTATTCATCACACGCCGTTCTTTGCTGGCCTCCCCATGAGGGTAGATATAAACACAAAGTCGACTTTTAATATGGGAGAAATCCAACACTACATGAGGCACTCCGGCTTTGGTAAAAAAAAACATAAAATAACCTCTGTCTAAAAGGATTTCTCTTTTATTTATCGAGACAGGAAAGATGAAATGATCAGACTAGATAGTACATTTTGTTCCTTTTAAAACTTTTGCGTTATCGACCGAAATTTTCTATATTTTCTTATTTTCTTTCCGATTTCTTTTAAACGTCTTTCTTTTTTCTTTTTTTGTTTATGTGTAGTTTTTTCTTTATTCATTTTTCGCCCTCTCTCATTCTTATTACTCAAGACAACACAGCGCTATATTTAAAAGTATACAGTGCCGCCAAAAAGAAAGTCTGCGGTTGACATTTTCTTTTTCAAAAACCGAAAATTTAAGCTAAATTGAATGTAATTGTTTAAACAGCCTATACCTCATTTGATTCGTCTTTTATACCTCTATAATTTGACCTGTTCATATTTGACTTTTAATTGAAGTGTCCTACTGTTCACGTCAATTGAAAAATTAACTTCAAATCGAGAAGGCAAAATAAACTCCGCAGCAACAAATGAGCTTTAAACCAGCTTAAAATATTCACCTTTTAACACATCTAATCGTAATTGTTGTTTTTCCCAGGTTATACAATCTAACATTTAGTCCATATAACTTGAGTCTCTCTTTGTGATCGTCAGGAGCTCATTAATCTCCACCATTCTGGTTTATCCAATCGAGAAATCGGCCTCAGATTGAAATGTGATGAGAAAACGGTACAAATGACTGTGAAAAAGCACGAAAACATTGACAGTTTTCGTGATGCTCCTAAATCTGATCGTCCTTGAGTTACTTCTTACGGGAAAGACAATGCTATCAAGATCCGCAGCATCAGAGACATTTTAAATGGCTCTCCAAATCCAACAACAGTATGATTACGGGAAAGACAATGCTATCAAGATCCGCAGCATCAGAAACATTTTAAACGGCTCTCCAAATCCAACAACAGTGTAATCTTGTTAATGAGTGCTCTCTTTCTACAGTTAAGAACAGATTCAAGGAATTTAATTTGCGAAACTGTGTTCCAAGACGCAAGCAATGATTTCTGTAAAGAACAGAAAGCGCCGTTTTGACATAGTCAGATACAATGAAGATCATGCCATTTCATATTGGTCGAAATTGATTTTTAGCGATGAAAGCAAGTTCAATAGGCTAGACAGTGATGGTGGGCAATAAGAAGGATGAAGAATTCAATCCCGGGTGCACAGTTTTAACACTGGAAAGTGGCGGAGGTTCAGTTTTAGTGTTAGGCGTTATTAGTGCCGATGACCCAGGGCATATAGGTCGCTTACAAGGTCGAATTAATTAGACTAAGTACATTAATATGTTGATTGAGCATTTTTTACTCTACTTTGGCCGGAATTTGAATGATAATCCTATTTTCATGCAGGATAATGGCCCCTATTTACATAGCCGACAATGTCAAGAGGTTCCTTAAAGAGCATGATATTCCGTGTTTGGATTGGCTTGCACAATCTCCAGACCCCAATCCTATCGAAAACGTATGGCGTTACATCAAGCAACAGCTACGCAATGATAAAAATTCATATCTGAAATAACTTTGGACAAATATTAAAGAGAAAAGGGGTGCCCTTTCATCGGAGTCTTGCGGCAAATTAATTCAAGAGATTGTCCCGAAATTTGCAGGCTATCAATATTGCAAAAGGGCTTTGCTACTAAATAATAACTAGTTCATTGTGTTCCTGTTGTATTTTTGTTGCATTAATGATCTAAAGTTACGTTTAAATAACATTTTTCGATAGTGCGGAGTTTCTTTTTGCCTTCTCGATTTGAAGTTAATTTTTTAAATTGACGTCAACCTTAGGATATTTCAATTAGAGGCCAAATATGAATAGATAAAATTATAGAGGAATAAAAGGCAAACCAGGTGAAGTTAAGGTTGTCTAAACAGTTACATTAAATTTAGCTTAAATTTTCGGTTTTTGACAGCACAGTGTTTACCCAAGTACATAAATAGTATTTTACAGAAAGTTTATGTCCGATACTGTGGCCATGGCTGACTAATGAGTACCACGATATTTTCTGGAAGTGCCCAGAAATAGAGTAGATACATATAACTCAGTTTCCTTTTCTAATTACTCTTTCTTTCTTTCTTTCTTTCTATTCCTCCTGCTTTTTCTTTATTTCTTTTACTTTTCTTTCTTTTCGTTCAATATCTTTCTCATCTTTTTCCTATCTCTCTCTTTCCGTACAATTTCCCTTTTACGTTCCTTTCTTTCTTTTATTCGTTTTCAATCTATATATTACCATTTCTTTCTCCCTTGCTTTCTTTTGCTCGTGCATTTCTCTCCTTAATTCAATACCGCTTTCCTTATGTAATATAGCTGTCATTACATGAACCGACACGGCCGCACTCACTATTCTTCCAATAACCTATTCCAATATATATTTATTCTTAAGTTTTGAGCACCATCAACATATTTTTCCTCCCTTAATATCTTTATCGTTAAGCTTCCCGCACAAACCCCAATACTTCTTTCATTTTTCCTCGTGCGTTTTCTCAAAGCAAAGGTGAATATCGTACGTATTCGATGCCTACGTGCCACGTGCGTTTTCAATTTCGCCGCCATTTTAATATGACGCGTGCTACGTTTGTGATGGAAATGAGACAAGAAAAAAAAAAAAAAAAGAAAAAATCAAATGAAAGATGTGCCGTGGGGAAGAGTAGGTTTGTATATCTACTTACTATTTGACATGTGAATGGACAAAGACATATTGCGACCCACAATGTTGGATCGTTCGCGACACGAATCTCAAATTTTGTCAGAATTAAGACCGGTTACGTGGCACCGGAATAGTTAATGATCTTCTGAGGTCGTAAAAGAGAAGACAGTGAGAACCGAGAGGTTTAAAATAATCATTTTATAATGGATATTTGGTGTCTATCTGAAACCAAAATCGCGTAAATAATCATTCGTTTCTTTGGCGCGACGGTGAAGTGGACAAAAAGTAGAATTGTCGAAAAAAAAAAGTGACTAGATTTGAATTTCATCCTGTGGCCCTCACGTGACTAACCACACTAAGGATTTGTGATACAGTGAAACAGTCTGTCTGTGAATGACTTTGTCTCTATCCTTATCAAATCAATTATGTGTATATGTTTATATATTTGTACTAGCGGGGGTACCCGGCGTTGCCCGAGTGTTTGTTTCCGGGACGGGGGGGGAATTTTAAAAAATGTTATGGTAGGTAAGTAGGAAGGATCAAACCCGGAGTCATGAGTAAAAGTAGGAAAATAAAGTGTGAAAAAAAACAAAAAAAACATCTGCAACGTTAACAGTCCGGCCACCAAGAAAAGTCCATTCCAGTTGTTTAGGAAAAAAAAAAAAACGACTATGGTAGGTCGGCGCGAACGTGAAAATATAATGTGAATTGTCCAGCACGCTAACCACTACGCCACAGAGCACTGCAGTTTAGCTTACTGATTTTAAATAACTTCACATGAAAGAACTACGAAGCCAAACCGGTGTTCACTTCTCAACTGTTCCTTGTGAACGATCCCCAAACGGTGTTAAGTGGTGGCAGGGGGAGGAGGAATTTATTAGAGAGAAAATATTTTACCACTTCCATTGATCTTAACCGACTTTGGCCGTGACTTCTCAGCAGAAAAAGTATAGAAATCTAAGATTATCGAGGAATTTGAGAAATAATAAGCCTATAACACACCTCAGATATTGTTCTGCCGTTTGTGCATATTATATTTGCATGAAATATCTTGATTTTTAATCCTATTAATGTCAAAATCAGATGGGAAAAAATGAGTTCATTTTATTTATATAGAAGATAGAATAGAAGAAGAAGAAGATAGAATAGAGAAGAGAAGAGAAGAGATATATTTATAAACTAATTTTTTTTTAAATTACAAATTTTCGCGTAAGTTGTGGTAATGTTCACTATATTTAGTCTCATCCGAAGAAAACAATGCAAGGACCGAAGCCTTTTGTAAAGATTTAGGTAACTAATTTTTGTGAAAGTTAAAAATAGATATAAATTAATCAATATTCACCAAATTTCAGTTTCTTTGGAATATTTTAAGAAACTCGTTAGGGCGTATTTTGTCAATAAATTATACAAGAAAACAAAAGCCTACAAGCCTATCTTTGTTTTATCGTTATTTTCATGGCAGATGCTCGTCTGAACTCCAATCTCTGGTCCCCCCTCGCCAATCTTTTACGAAAAACACCCGTCTAGCTGAATCCACTCTCAAAAACTTTCCCCACTCTTTATCTATGCCTAAATCAAAACGTAAATTCCATGAACAAAGCTTGTTTCTTAGAACTGCACGCCCGTGGAACTCTGTTCCGTCTGTCTGCTTCCCTCCTGACTACAACTTGGAAGTCTTAAAGTCCAACGTAAACGAATTCCTGATGAACCGCCATCTTAAGTAGACACTTTATTAAATATCCTAACGTACTGTACTTACAATAACCGTTATCCCTGAGTGGCTTCCGGGCCTTGATAAGTGGTGACCACCTTGTAAAACCTCCCCCCAAAAACTCAACATTAATGTTGTTGTTATTGATGTTGTTGTACTTCTTTTTCTTCTTCTTCTTCTTCTTCTTCTTCTGATTATTATTATTATTATTATTATTATTATTATTATTATTATCATTATTATTATTATTATTAGTAGTAGTAGTAGTAGTAGGAGGAGGAGGAGGAGGAGGAGGAGGAGTAATGGTTTTCTGAAACGTGAAATATTTTTGGACTTTTAGAGTTTGTTTATGATACTTAAAAATGTAGATGCATTATGGCATAAATTTTATAATCCGCTGAATTATAATGTGGAAAGCCTGTTTAACATAACCTCCTAACCACTAAGTTTATCTTTATCTCCAGTATTTACAAATATCTTGGGATTAAATAAGATCTAATTCGTTAAATGCGAAATTTTGTATTAATTTCATGAATCTACATGAAATTTTATATATGTATATTCAATATTTACTTCAACAGTGCTCAACACGTGAGTAGAGCTAATATGGCAATTAAGTAGAGATACAGAACATAATATATCACATTAAAACAAAAATAAAACACAAGAGAATCTAATTCTGCGTAGCTTAATTGCCATATATTTTCCAACCTTATTATATATTTGTGTTTGCGTGTATGTGTGAGTATATATATATATATATATATATATATATATATATATATATATATATATATATATATATATATATATTTAAATAAGGGAATATACATTCTTTCGTTGGAATTTCTTAACCAATTTTATATAAATATATATATATATATATTTAGTGCAAAATTTTGTTGAAAATTCAAAGACTCACGTTTTCTTTTTTTTTATAGCCTTCGTTTATTTCCTGGATTTTTTTCCCATTACAGCTGTTTCATTAGTGGGAAGGCAATTTTACGATTTATGTGTCCATAAAAATATCCTGTTCCCACCAACTTCTCCAGATGTTTTTCAATTAGATTTTTACAACAAAAGGTATATTTTTAACATGTTGAACATCGTATTCGGGTAAAAAGACTTCCAAAGCCATGCTTCCTAACTTTTTAAATATATATATATATATATATATATATATATATATATATATATATATATATATGTATGTATATATATGTATATATATATTAATATATATATATATTAATATATATATATATTAATATATATATATATATATTAATATATGTATATTAATATATATATATATATATTAATATATATATATTAATATATATATATTAATATATATATATCAATATATATTTATATATTAATATATATATAGAAAGGTGACCCAATCTTGCTCGGAATTGAATGAGGATCATCAATGAATGTTTCACACTCCCATATTTTTATTGTCATCGAAATTGGTGACATCGCCCATTTTTCAATCAAACCAATTTATTACCTTCTCTAGTTGGAGATCCATCGTGATGCACCTGGAAGAAGCTTCATATGTCTCTCGCAGTGACTAATCCACACTTCATTGTAGTCTACATTGTACAGCAGAGAACCTATTGTTGATTTTAATTATTTTTATATATTGAATTAAAGTTTAAAATTCAAAAGTCGAGTATCATGCTTTAATTGTGATCTAAACGGAAACATTAATTTCGAACGCCCTCCTGTCATATCAAAAAAATTACTGTTGGTTTTATATGTTGGACCTATCGACTTGTGTTGTAATAAAATTTCTTAAACCAACTTGTGCTGTTAGGCTGTGTAAGTTGTTAACTTTGGTCAAAATCGCGTGTTCCTTCTTTCATCGGATTATATCGATTATCGATATTTAGCGAAGAAATTCCGATACAAAACTTATCTAAGAACATTGTCAGGCACATAAAGTACCTTCGTGTAAAATTTCATAAAAGTCGGCCCAGTCGTTTTCGGGTCCATAGAGAACGAACTCACACACAGATACTCACATAAAGTTCCTTATATATAATAGCAGCGACATATATATATATATATATATATATATATATATATATATAAAAAAAAGTTAAATTAAAATTAAATTCCAATGAACAAGTCGTTATTCATATTTTTACTTGAACTAACAATAAATCAATGTTGACAACTTTTTCGCGCAAATACGAACAACGCAGAATAAACACACTTACAAGAATGTTTCGCTTATGCAGCTCATCAGAAATCACTTCCAGAGAAAAATCCCTAAATGTTTTCATGCATTTCCTACAGAAGATCATTTCCCAAAGGAAACATAAAACATAAAACGATCAACTAACTTTGCATCTCCAACATGAAGCTAGTAAGTCACACAATGGAATATCTAATCACATGTATTTTATTATTTAATGGTTATCTTAAAGTATCATTATTTAAAGGCTGAATCTCATTTGATAAATAACGATACGAAAGTTGATAACTTAAAATGCTTCATGTTGCCAATAAAACTATGACATATATTACATATAGAATATTCATTGAAAAGTATTAATTCATATTACCTATTGAAAATAAGTAAAATAAATATAATATTGAATGAGTAAAAGGCAATATTTAAAAAAAAACCCCCTAATATATCGCGTTAAAACAAAAACAAAGTGCGAGAGAATTTCTGAAGCTAAAAGGAAAAAAATACTATGCTAATAATTATTGATTAGTGCTGGAAAACTTTCACACGTATGTATATATATATATATATATATATATATATATATATATATATATATATATATATGTATATATATACAGTGCTAGTCAAAATGATAAAAATCACACTTATAATTGGAAAACTTTTACTTAAAATTATAATATAAACCTTAAAAAAACTTCGAAGTGTAAAAATTTGCTCCAAAAAATGTACATTTAATGTAAAAATCTCATTATGCATAGTATGATAAGACCATGATTATAAAAGTCTGTTAAAAATTTAATGTAAAAATCTCATTATGCGTAGTATGATAAGACCATGATTATAAAAGTCTGTTAAAAATTTAATGTAAAAATCTCATTATGCATAGTATGATAAGACCATGATTATAAAAGTCTGTTAAAAATTTAATGTAAAAATCTCATTATGCATAGTATGATAAGAACATGATTATAAAAGTCTGTTAAAAATTTAATGTAAAAATCTCATTATTCATAGTATGATAAGACCATGATTATAAAAGTCTGTTAAAAAGTTAATGTAAAAATCTCATTATGCATAGTATGATAAGACCATGATTATAAAAGTCTGTTAAAAATTTAATGTAAAAATCTCATTATTCATAGTATGATAAGACCATGATTATAAAAGTCTGTTAAAAAGTTAATGTAAAAATCTCATTATGCATAGTATGATAAGACCATGATTATAAAAGTCTGTTAAAAAGTTAATGTAAAAATCTCATTATGCATAGTATGATAAGACCATGATTATAAAAGTCTGTTAAAAAGTTAATGTAAAAATCTCATTATGCATACTATGATAAGACCATGATTATAAAAGTCTGTTAAAAATTTAATGTAAAAATCTCATTATGCATAGTATGATAAGACCATGATTATAAAAGTCTGTTAAAAATTTAATGTAAAAATCTCATTATGCATAGTATGATAAGACCATGATTATAAAAGTCTGTTAAAAATTTAATGTAAAAATCTCATTATGCATAGTATGATAAGACCATGATTATAAAAGTCTGTTAAAAATTTAATGTAAAAATCTCATTATTCATAGTATGATAAGACCATGATTATAAAAGTCTGTTAAAAATTTAATGTAAAAATCTCATTATTCATAGTATGATAAGACCATGATTATAAAAGTCTGTTAAAAAGTTAATGTAAAAATCTCATTATTCATAGTATGATAAGACCATGATTATAAAAGTCTGTTAAAAAGTTAATGTAAAAATCTCATTATGCATAGTATGATAAGACCATGATAATAAAAGTCTGTTAAAAATCCAACTGTAAACAAATCAGTCACTTGTACCGAAAATCTTGTAAGGGGGAAGTAATTCATGACTAGTTCTTATCACTTGTATAATCTTTTATAATGGCGAAAGTAACAATTTTGACTGACTTTCCAGGAGGAAGAACTGTGGATCTTGATCGTTCCCACAGAGCAATCACAAGTGAATTAAATAGGAGTAAGAGCGTTTTTTTTAAAAAAAAAATCTCACCTAATATGCGACAAAAATTCACTGGTCATTTCAATAAAATCATCCCTGCTCTTGACAAAAGAGTAATGAGGGAGCTTAAGAAAAACAAAAACAACTTCTACTCAAATAAAATCTAAAACTGATGCAATTTGTAGTCCCCGAAAAATTTGGCGCCATTTAAAAAAAAAAAGAAGGGATTTACAAAAATAAAAGTTTTCAAAAGCTATGTCTTCTATAAAGACATACAATTTGTTGAAATTTAAAAATGGAAGCAAGTAGTGTTCTCTGACGAAAAGAAATTTACCGTTGATGGGTCTCACTGGCATTGCAAAGATATTTCAAATGAAACTTATTCAACGAGGCACAGAGGAGGAGGTTCATTAGTGGTGTGGGATATTTTTTGTTTCAAGGAAACACTTCAGTTACAGAAGATAGACAGTCGGCAAACGTATTTTGCAGATTTTGCAATGATTGATCATGCTTCGATCTTAACTAATTGTTTAAGATTATGTGAAAAGCAAAAACAAAACAAAACTGAATTTTGCAATTAGAAAATCTATAATGCGTCATAAGTTTTTACAATTTTGGGCTTGACCGTTACTCCTGATCTTAAATGCAACACGTACATCAAATCTGTTGCCAAGGCCGCTGGAAAAATGGTGGGATCTTTCTATCGATCCAGTAGATATCTCACTGCTGGATGGAGTACTGTTACCACATCTGGGCATGAGCTGCTAGAAAGGATTTGTCCTACCTTGATAGAGTTCAAAATAGACTTCGTAGCCTCGTAGCAGATGTCCTTTTCTCTTCCCTGCAACCTCTATCCCACAGAAGAGATGTTGCGAGTTTGTCTCTGATGTATCGTTATTTTCATGGAAAGTGTTCGACTGAGCTTCAGTCTATGGTTCCCCCTCGCCAAACTTTCACAAGAAACACTCGTCTAGCTGAAAAAATTATCAATAATCCCCCACTCTTTACCTGTGCCTAAACCTAAACGTAGATTCCATGAACAAACCTTCTTTCTTAGAACTGCACGCCTGTGGAATTGTCTTCCGTTTTCCTGCTTTCCGGCTAACTACAATATGGTTGTCTTCAAGTCTAACGTAAACAAGTTCTTGACGAGCCGTTCCATATAAGTTAACAAATTTACCGAATTTCCATTACTAATGATTACTATATTGTCCAATCTCTACCGTACACTCTTTAACCCTTATCCTCGAGTGGCCTTTTGGCCTTGATAACGTGGTGATTCCTGTGTAAAAAAATTTTAAATAGTTATTTCAAGACAATAATATTCAACTTTTAACTCATACATATATATATATATATATATATATATATATATGTATACATATATATATATATGTATATGTATATATACATACGTATACATACATATATATACATACATATACATACATATATATGTATATGTATGTAGATACATATGTATGTATATATATATATGTCTATATATACATATAAATAAATATATATATTTATATGTGTGTGTGTGTGTGTATGTGTGTGTGTGTGATATAAGATCACCTGTGACTCAATCGCTACCGTCATTTGTTTCCCTTTGATTTCATTCATAAACTACAAAAAAGATTCTTCTTGTATAACCAATGGAAAAAAAATAGAAGTAAAAAGCTACATTATATTGTAATATAGTTTACATAAGTGTTTATCGTGTATACAGATGCACTATGTAAAATTTCAGTCTAGGGACTACTTTCTTTACCCAGTTCAATTTATGGACCACTTATTGAACCATTTCTGATATGGACCAATTTTAAACTTATGGACAATTTTTCCAACACTTTACAACCTACGGGCCACTTTCTCAACCTTTTTAGCCTATGAACCAATTTTAAAAATATTTCATTGGACCTACATTCTAAATTATTATTTTAGAAGTATACCTACATTTTTGTGAAATGATTATGAATTCTCTGCGGAGCACTATAAACACTTTATAAACCACAACTGTTGCCTCAATATCACGTTGAGAACCATTGAACTAAAAGAAAAACGAGTGACGAGGTTGACGAACTGAAACCCAATGTACAATTTCTACTTCCCATCAAACATAGGCGTGTCGCATCTTCTTGTCCTGGTATAGCACACACTGGGTGAATTTAATCGGATTCCTCCGAGTGAGGGAGTTTCTAAGGAATATCAGATTCACAAGCGGTTCCTAATCACATGTATCCCGCTCAGGCGATATAAGTTTAATTCGTTTAACTTTAAATAACAAATAAGAACGAGTGTATGAACGTAATTATGCCGTATACGAGAGGAGCTATATAAAAAGCGTACACACAACAATTAATCCGGTCAGAGGTCAGAGGTCAGGTTACGTTAGCACAAATAATAATTATATAACATTATCTTTTACGCATCAGCAAATAATGAACGATTGAGACACTGGCGAGCGGGGAAAAGGTATAAAAAAAAAACCCGAAAAAATTTAAATTAAGACAAAATATGACTCATCAAGATCTTTTTTTGCGAGAAGACAATTTTATCAGCGTCAGGCTTAAACGGTCAAAGGCTCTCGGGAATTGAATGAGCGCCATCTTGGATTAGAGCCTAATCCATCTTGCACATCAGTTCGGCTCATGTTCAGAAAATGTCTGACCGTTATTACTGATAATGTCGCTAATGTCTCAGCCTCATTATTATTATTATTATTATTATTATTATTATTATTATTATTATTATTATTATCGAATTTTTTTGCGCCAGTGGAGACTGTTAGTTTTTCCAGCGTATTTTAATTGACAGCAAATCTAATTAATACTGCGGAAGTCTTCTTGTAATATTCTTTTGTATAACTAATAAATAAAGCAAAGACAGTTGCTTTGTCATCGATAGCTTTCTCCCTATAAAGTTATTATTTTAAGTTAATTTCGGAATCTTCAGTGCCGGGTGTCACGATTAACACCAGTCGATAGATTCGAACCCGGCAACAGGAGCCATTTCTGGTTTCATTAGCAAGGACCATATCCATTCGGCTACCATTAACCGCTAGAAATGCTGTTGAATTTAAACATTTATTCCATTAAATGTTTTTTAATGTCAGCCAGAGTGATCTAATCATTATATGACGATCTGCGCATAAGAGCTAAATTGACCGACTTTTTTCAACTGAAACTGCTCAACGAGGAGAAACGAGTTTCTTTATATATATATATATATATATATATATATATATATATATATATATATATATATATATATACATGTGTATATATATATATATATATATTAGTGTTAGCAAGGACCATATCCATTCGGCTACCATTAACCGCTAGAAATGCTGTTGAATTTAAACATTTATTCCACTAAATGTTTTTTAATGTCAGCCAGAGTGATCTAATCATTATATGACGATCTGCGCATAAGAGCTAAATTGACCGACTTTCTTCAACTGAATGTGCTCAACAATGAGAAACGAGTTTCTTAATATATATATATATATATATATATATATATATATATATATATATATACATGTGTATATATATATGTGTGTGTATATATATATATATATATATATATATATATATATATATATATTAGTGTTGGGACAACTAATCGGAATCAGGAATCGGAAAAATCGGAACCGTTGGATTATAGGAATCGATTTTAGAATCGGAAAACTTTAAGCCTCTTTCCGATTCCAAAAATGATAGAAATCATGTTCGACGCTAAAAAGCGAAATAAACATTCATTAAAAGTTTATTCACTTACAACATAAAACTAAGATGTAAAGACTGCAGGTGAGGGATCCAATCTTAGATGTCGCATTGGCTCTCGAGTCTAATTTCTTTCTTTCCTCTTTTTTTTTATTACTAAACTATAGCAAGCAAAGTAAATATTGTATAGCTCACTTGCTTATTCTTTAATCACATTTGTTTTCGCAACTTCTTGCTTAATGTCCATATAGCGCTTCTCAGGCAGTTTATAATTTAATATTAAACGATTTAAACCACTTTTATTTATTTAGCGCTGTTCTGAGCTTGTTGTCAGATGACCGCGTTAGGGGCCTGTAAATATATATAATAATATATGATATAATAATTTGTCAAACTTGTAGATAAAATACATTCATGGAAACATTTGTAAAATTATAAAAGAATGTATATCTTCATTTGAAATGAGATTACACACTTTTAGGCGATTACGTCTAGACACACTGAAAATATAATTTTAGAATTGAAGGTGGGAGTTAGTTGTGTATATAAATTTTACATAAAATATTTTACCATTTCAGGCTTTTTTAACTTTTAGAGCGGTTAAATAATTTTTTTTTACCGGTAACCCTAAATCCGTATTACCACCCGTACTTGTGGTTAGTTGAAGTAAAGTCAGGAACATTAATATGGCCAAGATTTAAAACAAACAAAATTGGTTACATGTCATTAAAATACTGTCTGGTTCAAAAAGGTGACCATTTTACGTTGAATTCTCATGGAAACTGAGCTTTTGTTGTTTCATATAATTTTTACCACTAAGTTTTTCAGACTCTTTGCATGTACTCGTTTAAAAATAGAGAATCGCATTTTTAGTGTTGCTTTGTTATAATTAAACCTTATTTTCTTCACAATAACAAGTTGAAATTGTGAATTAATGGAAAAAATAAAAAATAAAACAAGCCCCGAAATTTTCATAAGAATGCCGTATATATAAATTACCAGAAAAATGTTAATCAATAAAATGAACACACATTTGCCCATGAAACAATAAAAATAAACATTTATTTAAAATGATAAAAAAATAAATATAAAAAGATTTATTTAAGAATTTAGAGTGCGGAATAAGTTTCATATAGAAATTTGACCTAAAATAAGCTACTACTTTGGGACATCCTAGCGTTTTAAAGCAATTAACAAACAGTTATTTTTGTCCGGGAGAGAAATGATGATGATGGGAGAGAAATTGTGTTTTATTTTCGTGGAGGTTACTTCTTAAAGCGACTGCACGTGGTTTTACGACCTGGCACAATGTTAGTGGTAAAAAATTTAGTGAACATCCGTAAAAAGTTAGAATTGCCTTGAAATGATGATTATTTTACGTTAAATTTATGCAAGACACAGATTCTAAAATAATTGCTTTTTTTTTCGTTTGAGCCAAATTTTCAAGGTGATTAAACGTAATCACCTAAAAAAGTATAATCTCATTTGGGAGAAATGACTTAGTTAAAGGTGTTCATCTATAATTTTGCTATTATTATTTTTATTATTATTATTATTATTATTATTATTATTATTATTATTATTATGATTATTATTATTATTACTATTTTTATTATTATTATTTTTATTATTATTATTATTATTATTTTTATTATTATTATTATTTTTATTATTATTATTATTTTTATGATTATTATTATTATTATTATTATTATTTTTATCATTTTTATTATTATTATTATTATTATCATTTTTATTATTATTATTATTATTTTTATTATTATTATTTTTATTATTATTATTATTTTTATGATTATTATTATTATTATTATGATTATTATTATTATTATTATTATTATTATGATTATTTTTATTATTATTATTATTATTATTATTATTATTATTATTATTATTATTATTATTAACTCACTAGGAGTTTTCATACAGGCCATCCAAGGTTTCTCTTTGAGAAAAACTTGTGGTGTTCTCTAAAATCTGAATGACAGCAAGTTTCCCCATATTTCCAGTGCTCTCCAACTCTTTCAATAACCTTTGCAAATTAATTTGTGTTATCGCAGCAGCTGTTTAGCATTGATTTCTCGTTGGTAGCGATCATTATTATTATTATTATTATTATTATTATTATTATTATTATTATCATTATTATTATTTGTATCTTTTTTACAGTAAAACAGATCAGTTTAATAATAGACAAAATCCTTATAATTAGCATGAAAAATATGGATATTATTTCATAGAGGAAAGACACAGAATAGCCAACAAAACCACCACCCGCGCCCGCGTTTTCCATGTTAAAAAGTGTTTTCTAAAAAGTAATAATATTAGTTAAAAATTCAAAATCTTCTAAACAGAGAAAAAGGATTTGTTACCACAATCTAAATTTTCATATCAATCATCGACCATTTTCAATTATTTATGAAACAATTCAAATAGAATTTTGTCCAATAAAAATAAAGTCATGAAAATCCAAATGAATCTTTAGTTGTCTCTCACTTTTCAATTAATAATAAGTAAAACATTTGAAATATACATTCTTAGTAAGGTATACTTATGTAATATATTATTTTCTGTTAAGTGTAATTTATGTTTGCAATAATATATGCCGACAATACTCAGAAAATTAAAAAAAAAAAGCCAGCAATCTAAAAACAGATCTTTAAATGAATATTTATAAATATCTAAAAAAAAAATCAGAGTGCTTCGTATTGAATGAACCTTTTATCTCAGCTGTCGATTTTGCGATTCAGATGATAATAAACAGTGAAGATTTGTTCACTTGAAAAGGTCGTTACAATAAAAGACACTTTCTTGAACATTGAAATAATTTTACTAAACCTTTCTAATACTTTTACCTTCATAACTTTTGTAAACAGTTCCTGCAATGCTATCTACCTTAAATATTACAATGAGCTCTTCGGCTTATATACGAATATATATAACAAGTAAAACACACAGTATAAATTTAAGCCACAGAAATAATTAAAATATGCATACAATAATCATTGATCATCATTTGATGATCATTTGATAACCCTTTGATCATCATATAAGCATCATTTGATAATCGTTAATAATCATATAAACATTTAATCATCATTTGATCATCATTTGATCATCATTTGATCATCATTTGATCATCATATAATCATCATTTGATCATCATTTGCGAATCATTTGATCATCATTTGATTATAATTTGATCATCATATAATCATTATTTTATCATCATTTGATCATCATTTGATAATCACTTGATCAGCATTTAATAATCATATAATAATCATTTGATCATCATTTGGTCATCATTTGATCATGATATAATAATCATATAATCATCATTTGATCATCATTTGATAATCACTTGATCAGCATTTAATAATCATATAATAATCATTTGATCATCATTTGGTCATCATTTGATCATGATATAATAATCATATAATCATCATTTGATCATCATTTGATAATCACTTGATCAGCATTTAATAATCATATAATAATCATTTGATCATCATTTGGTCATCATTTGATCATGATATAATAATCATATAATCATCATTTGATCATCATTTGATAACCATTTGATTATTAGTTGATCATCATTTGATTATCATTTGATCATCATTGGTTCATCATGTAATCATCATATAATATTAATTTACTCATCATTTGATCATATTTGATCATCATTTAATCATCATTTGATGATCATTGGATAATAATTTGCTAATCATTTAATCATCATATAATCATCATATAATCATTATTTGATCATCATTTAATCAAGATATAATAATCATATGATTATTATATCTTGATTAAATGATGATCAAATAATGATTATTATAATTATATATAATCATCATTTGATCGTCATTTGGTAACCGTTTGATAATTATTTGATCAACATTTTATCATCATATAATCATCATAAATTCATCATATAATCATCATTTGATCATCATATAATTTTCATTTGATCATCATTTGATCATCGTATAATCACCATATAATCATCATTTATCAGCATACAATAATAATATAATCATCATTTGATAATCATATTCTAATCATTTTGTCATCATAAAATAATCATTTCATCATTTTTAAATCATAATTTTATCATCATATAATCATCATTTGATCATCATATAATCATCATTTGATTGTCATATAATCATAATATAATCCTCATATAATTATCATTTAATCATCATTTGATCATCAATTGCTAATCATATAATCATCATATAGTCATCATTTGACCATCATTTTATCATCATTTTTTATCATTAGATCATCATATAATCATAAGTTGATCATCATTTAATTATCATTTGACTATCAATTTATCATAATATAATCATCATATTATCATCATTTGATCATCATATAATCATCATTTTATTATTATTTGGTCATCATTTGATTATCATTTGCTGATGATTTGATTATCATTTGATGATCATGGAATCCTTATTTGATCATCATATAATCATCATTTGATCATCATATAATCATCATTTGATCATAATTTGATCATAATTTAAACATCATTTGATAATAATTTGAGCATCATTTAATCATCATATAATCATCATTTGACCATCATTTGTCCATCATTTGATCATCACATAATTATCATATAATGACCATTTGATTAGCAGCTGATCATCATATAATCATCATTTAATCATCATTTGATGATCATTTGATAATTTTTGATCATGATATAATCATAATATAATAATCATATAATCATTATTTGATACTTATTAGATCATCATTTAATGAAAATATAGTCATCATATAATCATCATATAATCATCATATAATCATCATTTGATCGTTATTTGCTCATCGTTTGATAATCATATGATCATCATTTTATCATCATATAAGCATCATTTGATAATAATAGAATAATCATATAGTGATAATTTGATCATCATATAATCATCATATAATAATCATATAATCATCATTTGATCGTCATCTGATCAGCATTTGATCATCAATTGATCATAATATAATAATCATATTATGATCATTTGATCATCTAATAATTATCATATAATTATAATTTTATCAAAATTTGATCATCATTTTATCATAATATAATCATCATTTGACAATCATATAATCATAATATAATTTTCATTTGATCATCATTTGATCACAATATAATAATCGTATAATCATCAGATAATCATCATATATTCATAATTTTTTAATCATATAATTATCATTTGATCGTCATCTAATCATCATTCGATCATCATATAATCATCATTTGATCGTCATATAATAATCATATGGAAATCATTTGATAGTCATATAATCATCATTTGCTCCTCATATAATCATCATATAATTATCATTTGACCATCATTTTATCATCATTTGTTTATCATTAGATCATAATCTAATAATCATGACTATTAATTTATCATCACATAATCATCATATAATCATCATTTGATCATCATATAATCATATAACTCTCATTTGATGATCATTTGATTATAATTTGACGATAATTAGAATATCATTTGACTATCATTTAATCATCATGGGATTCTTATTTGCTCATTATATAATCATCATTTGATCATCATATAATGATCAGTGGATCATCATCTGATCATCATTTGATCATAATTAAACATCATTTGATAATCATTAGATAATCATATGATCATCATTTTATAATCATTTGATCATCCTTTGATCATCATTTATTAATCGTTTAATCATCATTTGATCATCATTTGATCATTATAAAATCATCGTTTAATCATCATAGAATCATCATTTAATCATCATTTTATAATGATTTGATCATTATTCGATCATCGTTTTATAATCATTTGATCATAATTTTATCACCATATAATATTCATTTGATCATCATATAACCACGAATAATCATCATTTTATTATGATATAATAATCACTTGATCATCATATAATCATCATTTGATAATCTTTTTATCATCATTTCGCCATCATATTATTATAATCTGATCATCATTTGAACACCATATATTCTTCATTAATCATCATTTAATCATCATTGATCCTAATTTGATGATCACATAATAATTATATGATCATCATTTTAACATCTCAGGGGTCAATCCTGGACCCAACTTTCTTCCTGATCTACATCAATGACCTCCCTAAACACATACTTAAATCATTCGTTGACATCTATGCTGATAACACGACCATCTACGGCAACACATCAAAGGCTGTAAATGACAAAGTTCTCTCTGATTCTCTCTCCTCTGATCTCGAGCGCGTGGTTCAGTGGGGGAAGATGTGGCTGGTTACCTTTAATGCATCCAAAACCAAACTCCTATCCTTACATCATCAATGCTCTGATCCCCATCTGGCATCAATTGTGATGGATGGCTCTCGTCTGGGTGAGGCCCCGTGTTTTGACAAGCTTCTTGGTTTGACCTTTACTCCTGATCTGAAATGGAACACGTACATCAAGTCTGTTGCCAAGGTCGCTGGAAAGATGGTGGGATCCTTCTACCGCTCCAGAAGATATCTCACTACTGATGCAATTCTCTATCTATATAAAAGCCAAGTACGTCCAAGGATGGAATACTGTTGCCATATCTGGGCAGGAGCTGCTAAAACAGCCTATCCTGCCTTGACAGAGTACAAAATAGACTTCGTGGCTTAGTGGGGGATGCCCTTTTCTCTACCCTGCAACCTCTCTCCCACAGAAGAGACGTTGCGAGCCTACCCTTGTTTTATCGTTATTTCCATGGCAGGTGCTCGTCTGAACTCCAATCTCTTGTCCCCCCTCACCAATCTTTCACGAAAAACATCCGTCTAGCTGAATCCACTCTCAAAAGTTTCCCCCACTCTTTATCTGTGCCTACCCTTGTTTTATCGTTATCTGTGCCTACCCTTGTTTTATCGTTATTTCCATGGCAGGTGCTCGTCTGAACTCCAATCTCTTGTCCCCCCTCACCAATCTTTCACGAAAAACATCCGTCTAGCTGAATCCACTCTCAAAAGTTTCCCCCACTCTTTATCTGTGCCTGTAGAACTCTGTTCCGTCTGCCTGCTTCCCACCGGACTGCAACTTGGATGTGTTCAAGTCCAACGTTAACAAATTCCTAATGAACCGCCCCCTTAAGTAAACACTTCGTCAAATCTCCACACTAACGTAATGTACTTGCAATAACCCTTATCCCTGAGTGGCCTCCGGGCCTTGATAAGTGGTGATCACTGTGTAAAAAAATAACTTGATAATCATATAATCATCATATAATCATCACGTAATCATTATTTGATAATCATTTGGTCATCGTATAATCATCATTTGATCATCAGGTGATCATTATTTAATCATCATTTGATCATCATATAATCATCATTTGATCATCAGGTGATCATTATTTAATCATCATATAATAATGATTTGATCATCATTTGATTATCATTTGATCCTCATTTGATCATCATATAATCATCATTTGATCATCATATAATCATCATTTGATCATCATTTGACTATCATTTGATAATCATCTGATCGTCATTTGAGCATCATATAATCATCATTTGATCATCATATAATCATCATTTGATCATCATATAATCATCATTTGAGCATCATATAATCATCATTTGATCATCATATAATCATCACTTGATCATCATATAATAATTATTTGATCATAATTTGATCATCATATAATCATCATATATTCATCATTTGATCATTATATGATCATAATATAATCATTATATAATTATCAATGGATCATAATATAATCATTTGATCGTCATATGATCATCATTTGATCAGGATTTAATCATCATATAATCATCATATAATCATCATATAATCATCATTTGATTTTCCTTTGACCATCAGTATTAATGGATGATTATATAATCATCATTTGATCATCATTTGATCATCATGTGATCATCATTTGATCATCATATAATCATCATTTTATCATCATATACTAATCATTTGATTATCATTTGATCCTCATATAATTATCGTATAATCATGATATAATAATTATATAGTCATCATATAACACTCATTGTATCATCGTTTAATATTCATTTGACCATCATTTGTTTTATAATGTAGTCATTATTTAATAATCGTATAATCATCATATAATCATCATATAATAATCATTTGATCATCATATAATTATCATTTGATCATTATTTAATCCTCATTCGAACATCATATAATTCCCATATAATAATTATTTCATCAACATTTCATTATCATTTGATCATCATTTGACCATCATTTTACCATCATTTGAACATCATTTGATCATCATATAATAATCATTTAAATATCATATAATTATCATTTGCTCATAATTTATTCATAATATAATCATCATTTGATCATCATATAATCGGCATATAATCATTTGATCAACATTTCATTATCATTTGATCATCATTTGAACATCATTTGATCATCATATAATCATCATTTGATCATCATTTAATCATCATATAATCATTATTTGATCCTCGTTTGATAATCATTTGATCGTCATTTTTTATCATATAACATATTTTATCATCATATAATCATAATGTAATTATCATATAATCATCATTTGATTATCATTTCATCTTCATATAATCATCATTTGATCATCATTTTATTATTATTTGATCATCATTTGATGATCATTTGATCATCATATAATCATCATTTTATCATCATTTAATATCATGTGACCGTTATTTAATCATTATTTGTTCATCATATGATCATAATTTGATCATCATATTATCATCATTTCATCCACATTTGATCGTCATATAATCATGATTTGATAATCATTTGGTCATCATTTTATCATCATATAATCATCATTTGATCATCATATAATAATCATATAATAATCAATTGATCATCATATTTAAGAAATAAAAAAAAACAAATATGCACACAAGGTGGAGAAGCAAAAATTTCTGTGATGAAGGGATTGAAAGAAAATCTTTAAAAGTATTTTTTAAAGAATCAACATAATCGTAATAGTCAAATAGTCATTTTTTCTTTACATTACAAACTTATGGACATTTAAACCATTCTTTAAAACTCATTTGATGCAACGAATGCATTCAATAATAAACACATTTGCTTTCCCGGTTATTTTTTTAGCATAAGTTTCGGAAAAACTCAAGATAATATTGTTAGGTTTGATTATGACATCAATATAGGCTTCAAAACAATTGATTTAGAGCCTGCCGTGAAAAAAAAAATGCAAAAAAATCAAACAAACAAAAAACAAAAACAAACAAACAGACAAAAAAACAGCTTAAAGTCTGTTATATATTTTTTCTTTTCCGCCTATGTATACTTATTTACCTGCGTTCGAGAATACCAGTTCAAGTATTTTTGATGAAACTGTTTCTGTGGAACGCAGTGTTACACACACGGTGTCATTCAGTGTAGTTAACCACTTCCTTAAACACCATCACTCCAATCTCTCTCTCTCTCTCTCTTTCTCTCTCTCCATATATATATATATATATATATAGTCATTCAAATGCTCTACTGTTTCGCTGTATCACAACTCATCAGTAAGGCTAGACTAGCACCTTTCCCTAGCCGACGATTGAATGTACAACCCCATATATATATATATATATATATATATATATATATGAGTAGGCAATCTTCTATCTCACAAGATAACATGCGCCTTGGTGTTTCAACGGATTGTCTTTGGACATCTGCGAGCGTGGTTCTAGAGCCCTATTCGGGAATGGCAGTCTCTTCTGCTTGGGCACAGGAAGGAGGATAGTGTGCTTGGGTTTGCGGCTTTTTGGCAGTGCTTCCCGTGTCGTCTCCTGGCCTCCAGACTCAGGTTTCTGTTGTCCTTTCCTCTCTCCACTCCCTGCCGTACAGTACTTCGTCAGGAGCCGCGATTGTCTGCCAGCTGCTTCCAGCAGCTTCCAGTTGCCCAGGTTGATGCTATTCAGTTTCAGGTTGCGTGTGCATACGCCCTTATAGCGGAGAGCCGGGCTACCTCTAGGGCGGTGTCCTTTTGCCATCTCGCCACAAAAGACGCCTTTGGAGATACGGTCGTCATCCCCGGTGAACATGACTAAGGAAGCGGATTCTGCGCTGATAGAGGAAGATGTGCATACTGAAGCAACAAGCATTCCACAGCACGTTGGTGTTGATAACCCTGTCCTACTATGTAATACCATAAATACTTATATCTCATAATCTCTAGAGAATTTCCGCTATTGTTCAAATATATATAATAGCCCACTATTAATTTGTTTGTAAACAAACTTATGATTTGAGCACTGTAAGCGACGGGCGGATGACTCGAGGAGAAATATTGACGGCACTGATTCGTCGTACGATGGTTAGAACAGCTACGGCTGGTGAAAGGTGTATGTCTAGCCACACTGATGAGTTGTGATACAGCGACACACTGCTGTATGTGGATGACAAATATATATATGCGTATGTGTGCGAATTAGAATAGTATTTTCATTTGGCTATCACACTTATTTTGAAATGATATGCTTAAGTTTGAAATATCATTTTCATCGGACTGCCATGCTTAAGTTCGAAATAGTATTTTCATTGATCTTATTTTTATGTGTTTAATGGCATTTTCGTCGGTTTGTCATATTTAGGTTGTAAATATCATTTTCATTTATCTGTCATGGTTAATTTTGAAATAGGATTTTGTCGGTTTGCCATGCTTAAGTTTGAAATCAAACTTATTATTGGTCTGTTACGCTTAAGTGTGAAATTGCATTCTGTTTCTAAACGCGTCGATTTAATGACTGCATCTAAACTATATATCTTATATTATTGTTCTTCCTAAAACTATCTCTCTTCCACCCTTGACCAATTTTCATTCCCTGGCCCCATTTTGTTTTTCGAATCTTTTCACAGTACATTGATTGCGACCTCCAATTGAAAGAACGACAAAGTGAACGGAGGCTCCACGATTATTCAACGTCTTTGATAAGTCGCTCGTCCACACTTGAACCGCCAAAAAGAGGTTTAATTGTCCGGCCAGGACAACGAAGACAATTCCGATTGAAAATCAGCCACTCGAGAACGTAAACAAGCATCTTATAATCTAGAAACATGGACATTTCTCGGCCTGGGGTTTAATACAATCGCTTTTTAGTGTTCTCGGCTCCATTTTTTATCATCTCACAGTTTTTCTCGAGTTTCTATTGATTTTCATTCGCATGAATTTGTGTACATTTTTTAGTCGTCTATCTATCTATCTATCTATCTATCTATCTATATGTCTGTCTGTCTGTCTGTCTATATATTTACATGTTTAGAACATTAATCTATCTATCTATCTATCTATCTATCTATCTATCTATACCTCTGTCAACCTAACCCATTATTTTCCTATCTATTAATCTAACCCATTCTGTGCCTGCCTGTCTGTCTGTCTGTCTATATATCTATCTATCTAGCCTATTCTCCGTCAGTGTATCTATCTATCTCGCCCTTCCATTTGAAATAGATATATGAATTTAACTTAAAATCTTTTATATTTCCATAAAAGTGACAGCTTCCTGCATGTGACATTTATTACCTATACTCATGTACATATAATCATATACTTATACTCATGTACCTATACTCATGTACATATACTCATATACCTATACTTATGCACCTATACTCACATACCAATACTCTTACACATATACTCATATACCTATACTCATGTACCTATACTCATGTACATATACTCATATACCTATACTCATGTACCTATACTCACATACCAATACTCTTACACATATACTCATATACCTATACTCATGTACCTATACTCATATACATATACTCATATACATATACGCATTAAACTCAACAAACACAAATAAGATGCCTAATAACAACTGGGCGAATTCCATCGAAAGTACTCACAAAAAAAAATTGGAAAAAAGAAACTTTCGAATGCCGTATATAAAAGTTTAACAGAAACACAAGAATAATCATATGAAAAGTAAAATGAATTAATTAAGGAATAAATACTTAAATTACTTAAACAGATACTTCGTGTAATATAATAATGTTTGTTTGAATAAAAACACGCTTCCTAAATACATGTATGGTATATTTATACACGAACACAATGTGTTTGTGCATTTGTGTATTCCGTATAAAAATCTTTTCTAAGGAATACGACCCCCCCCCGACACAAACCAACTAATCTATCGGGAGCAGCTTTCGTAAACAATTCTAATATTTACTATTTTCATAAGATTTAATAATTTTCCGCTGAGAATAAATAACGTTGTCCTGAATTTCTACGCCCCCCCTCCATGTGCTAAATCGAGAAAAATATCTATTAGGTTGGTTCAACTTCAAAAGATCTTACTCCTTTCATAATAAACTTTATTAATCGAAATAAGAACCATTAGAATGGACACATTCTTGTTAAGGAGAAACAAGTTTATTCATCCCATTAACATAGAAATCCGGAGTTTTGGAGGTGATGAAGTCATAGAAGGCCGATTCGGCATCATCTCAGTTTTTGAAGCATTTCGCGCAAGATGTCGAGATTATTGGAAAAGTGAAAATCGGTGGGCGAGAGGTCCAGTGAATATGGCGGATGAGGCAGAGTCTCGTAGTCCAATTCGTTCAGCTCCTGCAGAGTCAGTTGATCAACATGCGGGCGAGCGTTGTCCCTTCATATTGACCAATCTCGGGCACATACGTTGGAGCTTCTGGTGCATTTCGTCAATTTGTTGGAGGTATTTCTCCGCCGTAATCGTTTCGCCCGGATTCAAGAAGCTGTGATGGATTATACCAGCCGATGACCACCAAACAGTCACCATAGCCTTTTTTTTTTTTGTAGAGTTTTGGCTTCGGGAAGTGTTGTGGAGCTTCTCCGGCATCCAACCACTGTGCCGAACGTTACTGGTTGTCGTAGAGGATCCACTTCTCATCACTCGGCACAATCCGCTCGAGAAATGAGTCGTTTTTGCTGCGCAGAAGGAGCGTAGAAAACACCTCAAAACGACGATTTTTTTGATTATCATTCAATTCATGCGGCACCCATTTATCCAACTTTTTTGACTTCCCTATTTGCTTTAAATGGCGGACGACTGTTGAGTGGTCGACCTAAAGTTCAACATCAACTTCTCGTGTGGTTTTGCGAGGATCGGCTTCAATTAAGGCTTTCAAATGTTCGTTATCGACAGCAGTCGGCCAGCCGCGACCGTCTTCATCTTCGAGGCTCTCGTCACCATTGCGAAATTTCTTGAACCACCGTTGTGCCACATGTCCGTTAGTGATCCCTGGCCCAAACACATTGATATCATGAACTGTTTCGGCTGCTTTCGACCTCGTATGAACTAGAACAAGAAAATCATGCGGATTTGAATTTTGTCCATGCTGTCGAAAAGCCTGTAAAAATATGAATGAAAAGATTGAGGACGATAATGAATAGCACGATTAGATAACACGAAAAACGCGTTTCAAAATGATATAAAAATGGCTATATAAATCAATAATTGAATTCAGAAATCATATATGAAAGTAACATATGTGAGAAAACGATTTTGTTTTTGCACTTAATAGTAAAAACTCCTGAAAAATTAAAATGAGTATATCGGATATTAATGCAATTTTGCTCATATGTATCACAGTAATAACCAGTTTGTTTTCTCCGACTATATTAAATTAATGCAACGTCGGACCCCTTTACTCGTATATATATATATATATATATATATATATATATATATATATATATATATAAAGCTGAATGTCTGTGTGTGTATGTGTGTGTGTGTGTCTGATCACGAATAGGCTCCTATATGGTTGACTATTTAAAAAAAAACTGATTACATATAATGATAGAAGATGTATCGAGACACAGGAATGGATATGTTTGATCTGGCAAAACGGTGGTTCATTAAAATTGTGGGGTCTGCGTTCGCGCCTGGTCCACAAAGTATGGAAATAAAAAATTAAAAAATTAAAAAAAAAACGTTTACAAGTGTTTTTGATATAGATGTACATAATACTACTTTGATAAGTATGTTTTAACTTAAATAGGGATGATATAATAAAATTGTGGGGTCTGCGTTCGCGCCTGGCCTCCATAGAATGTAAAATAGGCACAGACTTTAATAAAAACTTTTCATATCTATCTGCGTAAGTATACTTTGATAATTATGTTTCAGTTTGAAGAAATATGGTATAATAAAATTATGGGGTGTTCGTTCGCGCCTGACCTCCATAGAATGGAAATATGTCACAAAGTTTAACAAGATTTTTTAATATAGATCCACAGAATATTGTGATAAGTGTTTCAGTGTGAACAGGTATGGTATAATAAATTATGGGGTTTATCTATTTTATTTTTACTTTCATCATATTTTGCTTTGGTTTTGATACACCAAAATTCGAAGCTATCTCTTTACAACCCTTCCTTTTCATAAGCTATCATACTTTCATAAATCAGAGTCTATTTTCTGTAGGCTGTTTTTGAACCCAGTCAACGACGGGTACTTTTGCTAGTATATATATATATATATATGGGTTTGTATTACTGTACACATAGATTCGAAAAAGTTGTCAAAAAACAAATATAGAACAAATAAATGTTATCAAAGGCAAGATAAGTTACTTTTCTACCTAACTGGATATATTTTTTGTGTTTTTATTCAGTGTAACATGTTTATTCAGCTCGAAAAACATGCAGTGTTTACCGATGTATTGGAAAATTCAAAATGGTAGCCGACTCTCTCTCGGAGAGGGTACGTTTGGGAAAAGGTATTATAAATAATAAACTAGACAAAATACTGTTAGAAAACAACCGAATACATGTCAACTTATGTCATGGTAACATATATTGAGCGAATTTCTAACATTATTTTGTCTAGTTTTATTATTTATAATACCTTTTCCCAAACGTACCCTCTCCGAGAGAGAGTCGGCTGCCATTTTGAATTTTCCAATACATCGGTAAACACTGCATGTTTTTCGAGCTGAATAAACATGTTACACTGAATAAAAACACAAAAATATACCCAGTTAGGTAGAAAAGTAACTTATCTTGCCTTTGATAACATTTATTTGTTCTATATTTGTTTTTTGACAACTTTTTCGAATCTATGTGTACAGTAATACAAACCCTATATATATATATATATATATATATATATATATATATATATATATATTGTATTTTGTGTAAGAAAGTTGTTAGATGAGACAAGTCATTGGTACCGTCGGTTTCAAGCCCGATGATTAGGACCATTCAAGATATCCATCTTAAACGGTCCTATCAAGCTCTTGATATGGATATCTTAAACGGTCCTAATCATCGGGTTTGAAACCGACGGTACCAATGATTTGTCTCATCTAACAACTTTCTGTACACAAAATATAAAATATAAATACGCTCTTATATTTCGGATTTTCCTTTTAATTGAGCACTTCTCTGGATTTCTTTTTCCAAAAAAACTAATCATATACATATATATATATATATATATATATATATATATATATATATATATATATAGTAATTTATAAAATATATATGGCGATTAAGCTACACTGAATATTCTGCGTTTCATCCAACTATAGGATTCGTCAGGCTTATGCGCGAATTCTGTCGTTGCTTCTTGTTTTTATATATGTTGAGGATTTCTAGTCGGCCAATCAGCTTTCTAGTATCCACCGCGCCCCTTCCTATCAGCCAATGGGCATGCATTTTATATATTGATATATATATATATATATATATATATATATATTTATATATGTATATATATGAATTTTTCCTTTAACTTTCCCTTATTTTCTGATGATATAATAAAGTTATATATAACTTTTATTCCTTATCTTTCAGTTAATAATATTGTTTTCTCCTTTTAATATTGTTGAGTGTTTCTCATCTTGATAAATTTTGCTTTCTTCAAGATTTACTCTTTGATAACATAAATACATTGTATACATATATTGAGGAATACATAATTTTGATGAAATTGGGGCCTTGTTTCAGCAATTAGTGATTGTTTCGAAACATCATACCACATGCCTAGGTTCATCCAGACAAGATTGATTAATTCCTGTTTTTTTTTTCTCCCCAATCGTTCATTACGGATTTGTATGGTATTTCCTGGTTGCACGAGGCCGAAAAGAAAGAAAAATGATACTCAAAGTTATGTTATAGAAAAGATAAAATTCGTGTTATTCTGGTAGTGAATACCGAATAAGTTGAAATAAATATTGAATAAGAACCGTGTAAAAAAAAAAATAAATAAATAAATAAAAAAATAAATACAAAAAAAAAAAAAATCATCGCAATGCGGATTAGTCTATTTCGTGATATGGATGGAAGAACAAGAAAAGACTAAACCTGTTAATGAAATCATCCCGAAAACGAAGGTCGTTTCGAAATATAATAAAAATATTAAAATGTTAAAAACCCGGATGAATGATTAATGAAACGTTTAAATGAATTAAAGAATAAGAAATGAAATCTGTTGACAAATATATATGTAGAGATAAAATGAATGAAAATAAGATGAAATGAAAAAAAAAGCTGTGTAGAAGATCGTTTAATAAAAATATATTAGTATTTATTAATATTTCAATTCGTATTTATTAATATTTAAATTAAGATTCATTAGTATTTCAATTACTATTTATTAATATTTTAATTAATATTTAGTAATATTTTAATTAATATTTATTTATATATCTATTCATATATATATATATATATATATATATATATATATATATATATATATATATATATGAACAAATGATTAATAAAACATGTTAAAAGACATCTTGAAAAAGAATTAAAAACATATTTGATTTTAAAAAGGAAGCACAAGGTAAGTGGATAGTCCTTAATCCGCGGAGTTTCGAAGAAATACTCTCCTTCTCATCACAGTGCAGGAATTAGCAAAATGCGGGATCGGATTTTGCATGTAAAAGTATTTAATGAAACTACAAGTAAGTCACAGATCTTACTTGGTTAAAAAAAGGGCGAGGTAAGGGGAATAGGAGGTAAAAGAAAAATGATAAAAAGATTTCACATGAATGGATAGTCCGGTGAAGGGTTAAAAATCGAAGAATGGTAAAATTCAAACACGGTCGAATTAAAAATTTCCAATCCAACATATATATATATATAATTTAATTTAAATAAAAAGATCAAAGAAACAAAACAAAAAAAAAAAAACGGGCAGGTGGAATTGTTAAAATTTCCTTAAGGCCTTATCGTCTGACCCTCTAAGAGGAAACGTCAGAATGATAAATTAAAAGCTAAGAATCAAATGAGGAAAGAGGGAAATTGGTTTCAGTTGGAAAACCAGTGAGAGAAAAAAATATATATATATAATTCTCACTGTTCAGGTGGTTTTAAATCAGTAAATATTTCCAACTGATGTTTCAAAATTATATAATCCCCTCGATTTGGGCAGAACACTTTTGTTGAATTATACTTACTCAGCGTAATGTAAAGCTCTTTCTAAATAAAAGAAGCACTTTTTAAGTTGTGGTCAATGTTTGTATCACATTGGTGATATAATTTACGAGCGCCGATCCTGTGGATTCTGTCGACTATTAACCAAATAGATGGAGGTGTAATTAATGTCTTGATATTGGTGTTAGTCTAGCCGCTCTGAAGAGCTGTGAGGCAGTGTAATTGTCTATCAACGGTTGACTATATATCTGCCTATTTCTATTCTATCTAGAAAGTTGAGTTTTTGTCTTGCGCTGACATTGATATTAAAAGCCTACTTTTTCTATTGCTATGTATTTGCTTTCCCTCGAAAGCAAAATTTGACAGACTATCGTTTTTAATGTGGGAGAAAATCAGCCCCCTAAAAGGTGCACTCTTGAAGTAGGCAAAAATAAAAATCGTCTTAGTATAGAAGAGTTTCCCTTTCTATTAACTAAGGACAAATTAACTTAAAAATGTAGTATCAGAACAGATAATACACTGAGATTTTAGCTCGAAGGCCAGATACTTTTTCTCTTCAGAAATTATTAAAACGAACCTATTAATATAGTCAGTTATGAATTTGCGATCGACTACAAGAAGGTTAACTAATTTGCATATTCCTCTAAAAAACAAGCGTTAATTAATTACTTATTCATTTGTTATAGTTTCTTATTAAATAATTGATCCTTTTTCACTATTATGCCGAATTCTATTTATGCATAGTTTTTACATTCTGCATAATTGTATAAAATTTAAGATGAAAACGTTCAAGCACACGTGTGTATATATATATATATATATATATATATATATATATATATATATATATATATATATATATATATATGACCTTGTTGGTATGTGTGCAAAAAGTTTCTACCAAACTCCTCTCTACAGAGCGGAAATTTCATATAAAGCGTATTTGGACCTGTAGCACACTTGCTTTTTATTCGTCAAAAATTGTTGCTAAGGGATCAAAATTGAAAACAAACAGTTGACCTTAGCATAGTAAGCCGAATAAACAATTATGTCCGCTGTTTCTTTTGTGTATGCACAAAATTAAACATTCAAAGCGCTAATTCACTTAATTTTTAACGTTTTGTATCCATCTGTCCGTAGCTCAGATAGTAAGCACACTTGGAGATAAATAACGACTGAGGCTGGTGGGCTAAATGTTCTGATTTTGATTTTCTCTATAACTTTTAAAACCATTACTATATATTAAACAATAAACACTAGAAAATGACTCTATAAATTACCTTTTGCTAACGTTTTTGAAACTCCACAGAATAAGGAACCTTTCAAATTTATTTCGTATTCCCTGTTTTGAACAAAATATTGTAAATTTAAATTTACAATATCTTGACCTTTTCTACTTATATTAGGCTCTATCACTGATGTTGAGGCTTTTAAATCTGGATAAGGTTGTTGTTCTATTAATATATATTTCTTTATTTATATTTCTACACTTCGAATTTGAAAAGTTTTTTTTTATTAATCTTTTCTTTACTTGCGAATTTTGTTCCTATATATATATATATATATATATATATATATATATATATATATATATATATATATATATATATAGTTTTTCATTAAGTGTGCACATTTTTGTGCGTGCTCAACTGTTTATAAGATCGTTTATAAAAAAGATCTGAGAGGTCAGAATGTTCGATGCAATTGTTGTAAGTAATTCCAAGATCCGTTTCATCTTTTCCTATTGCGAACTTATAAAGAAATATCGGAGATGTTAAGAAAGCCACTCAAAAAGGAGAATGACTGTTAGTTTTTGTTTTCTTTTGTGGATTTGTGGGTGTGTAATCGAACAAACATTTTCCATTTCCGTGCGACCTTCGAACAAGATGAGGAGTTTTTTTTGTTGTTGACGGGGAGGGGAACAGGGATGGGGGAGTGGGGTAAGGGATGGAGAGGGGGGAAGAATAAACAAGATTGGGGCGAATCGAAGATTTAGACGTCAACAAATAATGAAATATAAAAGTACTTTGATGTTAGAATCGATGGCAAAGTGAATATATATGCATATACGTATGCATATATAGATATGTATATATATATGTATATATATGTATTTGTATATATATATGTATATATGTATGCATATGTATGTATATATATATGTGTATGTTTATGTGTATATATATATGTATACATATGTATATATATTTATGTTTATCCGTGCATATATATGTATTCATATGTATGTGTATATATATGTATGTATACATGCATGTGTATATGTATGTATGTATACATGCATGTGTATATGTATGCATGTATATATGGATATATATGCATAGGTATATATATATATATATATATATATATATATGGAGAAAGGAAGAGGGAAAGAAAGAGATGAAGAGAGAGAGAGAACGAAAGAGAGGTGAGGGATGATTCATATAAAAATTGATTATGGTAGGTTAGTTGTGTTGTTTTACGGCAAATACGCACACACACACACAGACACACACACACACACACGCATATATATATTGTTTTTAAAGTATAATTATCCACTGCCACGTGTTTCGTCACTACAACTCATCAGAGTGGTTGAATCTAACGTAGACGACGAAACACGTGTCAGTGGATAATTATATTTTAAAAGCAATATAAATGCCGTTCCCTATGTCTTTATATCTTCGAACATTATTTCATGGTGTTTAGTTCGGGTGTTGAGTTTTACGGCATATCAACACTTCGAGTTCAATCATTTGGCAAAATTATTTATGCTTTACGTAATTTATAATTTCGAACATTTATTGTTTAGTTTGTTTCACCGATGGAAATAATCCTTTTGTTTTTGGCATTGCAGAACATATTTGAATTTTGCAAAGAGAACGAACAAATAAAAAAAACACCAATGCTTATTGCATTTAAAGCAGGAAGTCGAACTCTTCAAACAGCCTGATTTGGTAGCATATATTAGAGTAAATGGATAGACGGATAGCTAGGTAGACCTGCAAATGTTTCTACATATATGACTGATTTGAAATAATTAAATCAAATAGTAAAAATAAACACTCAAAACATTGGTAAAACAATATGAAACTCATAAAATCACTCGGAAATATTAAAAAAGCAAAAAATTTAATTTAATACTATTGTAGAAGATCTGATTCCCTCAAAACCCCTAAAAAGGAGAGAAAGATTTGAACAACAAACGGAAACAGAGAGGACTACCTTTTTCTTTCTTACTGCGCTAAAAAAATGACCAGTAGAAGATGTGCTTGAGCTACTTAAAAAAATGCGTGCAGTATACCGAGAAGAAAAACGATGGTTGACTTGAAAGGTAATGTCATTGGCAGAAGGCAGTTATTTACCACTGATTTCGATCACTCTAAACAGTTATATATATATATATATAATTTATATAATCAGAAAAACAACACCTTTTATTTATTAGTACACAATTTTTGTTTTTATTATTTTTTAAGACATGTTATTATATATTTTTTTCCTCCTTAGTCTGACAGCTGTTTCGAAGGGTAAAAAGACAAACGGTTGTTTTAATTATAGCATACCGAATCTTCATTATTTACCGTTCTCTTCAGAGACAATTAAAATCAAATTAGTTACAGTCAAAATTTGTTTTTTATATAAATTATATTGCTCTGAATTCTCATCGAGCTAAACCGAAGTTAATATTGGTACAATTATCAATAAAATACCATTTAAAAGGTATTAAAATTGATTGTTAAAAAAATACATATATATATATATATATATATATATATATATATATATATATTTCTATTAATTTAAACTTAAATATGTTTATATATTTTATTATCAGGATCGACTCCTAAACTATGTCAGCGATTTTTATGAATTTTTGGTACATTTTTGGACAACGGGTCGTAATATGTGCTATTTATGCTAATTTATTATGATGCCTAGCAAATAATAAGTGGGTAGAAGCGGCAGCTGTTAACTATAGTGAAACATTACCACTATTTTATACTTTGCAATAAATGGGGGACAGAGCATTTTATTACGATGGGTAGACGCATATAAAAAAATGCAATAATGGCCGATAATTAGAAATATTCCAAAAAATAAAACTTTTGTTTAATTCTCTTTATATGTGCGAATTATTGAAACATGGTGGCCCCCTCTTTCACTGCCATTAATCGCAGACTTTTGCGCGCAAATCCTAAAACGCATGCGCATAACGGCGTATTAATGGTCGGCAAGCTGTGACTATTTCTTTTTAATAAAATTGACATTTTGCCCTTTGATATTTACGGATGACCTCAAGTGTGAACTTCTTTTCATATAATATGCCATCTTCGATTAATCCTTCCAAGTTTATTAAATGCGATGTTATTAAATATGCAGTGTTTGTTATGGAAATGTTATTCAAAGGTCGAAATGATTCGTTTGTTTTATGTATTGTTGTTTAATACGAGGGTTAATGAATAACATGAAGTTGCTTACGTCATTAGTTTAAGTAATACAATTTGATTATTTTTAAATATTTATACAGGAAGCACTATTAGTCGGTATCCGTGCTGTTAATTCTGTCAAAAGTCTGAAAAAACACTTTTGTCACGCTGTAAAGATTCAAATTTTAAATCATTATCATTATTCTGTCACGCTTAAGTTTGAAATAGCATTTTCATCGGTCAATCATGCTTTAGTATAAAATAGCATTTTCGTTGGTTAATCACACGTAAATTTGAAATAGCCTTTTAGTCGGTCTATCATGCATAAGTATAAAACAGCGGTGATTTTTTTAATTTCTAATCTAAATATCCTAAAGACGTTTTTTCTTTTGTATACCGTTATATTTGTATGATGCTAGCTTTTGTCCTTTTCTGGTGAGAAGCATTAAGCATCGAAATGCCCTGGCCTAAAAATTTTATTTTTACTTTCTTCATTCAATTATGCAATAAAGTCCTATGTAACTTTTATCCCTCATCGTCGATCTCACACGCTTGAAGTAGCGTTACCATACATATGTAGCATGTAAGATCTGTTACACGCAAGTTTGAGAAATCATTTTCTTGGACAATCGTTGCTTTCTCCGGAATGAGACATTAATTGGCCAATCTTTAAAGTAGGGGCGTTTTCTTTTTCTTGTCTCAACTTAAAATTTTTCTTCCTCTTTCTTTACTCCTCATATATATATATATATATATATATATATATATATATATATATATATATATATATATATATAATTATTTTTTTACTATAATAATTAAATACCTACAGACACTAGTGTTTCATCCTTTCGGGAATCTTCAGTGCAGGGTGTCACGATTACTACCAGTCGAACGATTCGAACCCCGCATCACGAGACATCTCTGGCTTGATTAGCGGAGACCTAATCCATTCGGCTACCATTAACCGCTTGAAATAACGTTGAATTTTTAAACATGTTAATGTTAAGTGTTCATTTACGCCAGACAGACAGTGATCTAATCGTTATACGATGATCTACGCATAAGAGCTAAATTGACCGACTTTTAATTCAACTGAAAGTGCTCAACGATAAGAAACGAATTTCTTAAAGGGGCTGTCATAATTATTTTTTTACTATAATAATTAAATACCTACAGACACTAGTGTTTCATCCTTTCGGGAATCTTCAGTGCAGGGTTTCACGATTACCACCAGTCGAACGATTCGAACCCCGCGACACGAGACATCTCTGGCTCGATTAGCGGGGGCCGTATCCATTCGGCTTCTATTAACCGTGTGAAATAGCGTTGAATTTTAAACATTTTAATTTAAATGTTCATTACGTCAGACAGACAGTGATCAAATCGTTATACGATGATTTCGACTTACAAATATATATATATATATATAATGAATATAAAGGGATGTACTGCTTACTCAATGGTAAATGTTAAACTAATATAAATAACAGTATGTATATATACCAGTCGATATATATATATATATATATATATATATATATATATATATATATATATATATATATATATATATATATATATAGTAAAACTGGTAATTAGTAAATACCTGAAGAGAGTGCTCAATACTGTTGCAGAGCAAATATGTGTTTTATTTTTTTTATTACCGCTTTATCTGTTTGGTTACATATGTTTCGGATGTTGGACCAGGTATACGACCCAACAGCCTCGTCAGACCTTACAGAAATGGTTGTTAATATTTGGAAGAAGTGTTTTAGAGGAAATACGAGAAAAGCAGGGAGGGTTTAAGAGATAATAAGAGAGGAGGGAGAAGGGTATCGACAATATTTAAGTTTTGAAGGTACAAATACATTAGATTGTAGTGTTTGCGTGGTGGTAACAGATTCAGGTAGACGTGGGTGGATATATATGGATATAGGGAGGGGAAGGGGGAGAGAGTATGGTAAAAAAGTGGGGGTTAAAGAGAGGAGGGGGAGGAATTTCAATTTTAGATTTTTAAAGTTTGGGCTGTTTTTGGTTGTTTAGCGAGGTATATGAAATAGATGAAAGAGAGAGAGAGAGAGAGAGAGAGAGAGAGAGAGAGAGAGAGAGAGAGAGAAATGGTTTATGCACGTGTCATATGTGTTTGACAAGTAAACATTTCCATTTAGAATGTTCGTAGTTGCTATAAGTCGACTCGTTCACTTTAGTTGACAATGAGTTGTTTTTAGGTAGTTAAGGGTTAATACATACGCCAACGCATGCGCAAATACGCATACATACAAACGTATACGTATGTACATTTCTACACATCCACATGCAGACACATACGCACATACACACATATATAAACAATGTATATGCAGACATACATGCATCTATATGCAGACATACACACATACACACAACTCATATACACATATACATACTCATATATATACATATATATACACCTATATATACATATACGTGGAGATATAGATCTCCAGTAAAATGTAGATGTACATATACATACATACATACACACACGTGTACCCATATACACGCATATACAATTATATAAATATACATATTCATAAAAATATAAATGTACACACATGTATAGACATATATATATATACATAGACATGTGTCTATTTATACTAAGTAAATTAATAGATTAATCATCAACATAGGGCAACTATTGTGAGCACCGGTCAGTATCTGAGAAGCTCCCAGAATGACACCCTCTCAATAGTATATGAACATCAAGAGACAAGAGCCAGCAGAACAACATCAGTCACCCAGCTGGCCAAGCATTTTGGTTAGGGCTGTCTCTCAGATGAGGACGAAACACCAAACAAGTGCGCCACAGAAATAGCAAGAAAGGGCCGGCAGAAGTATACTGAGACCTTTCAACAGATGAACCTTAAAGAATGGGAACAACATCAGCGTGCAAAGTATTTTTCTGGGGGAACTCTCTCAGGAATACATAGATAAAGAAGGTTCTTTGGACTGGCTCAAAAGGAGATCCCTCCACCACGATCAGGAAAGGATCATAATGGCTGCCCAAGACCAGGGATTGATGACCAATGCATTCAAGAAGATGGCAGGGATCAGTAATGACAATAAATGCAGGTTCTGCCATACAGAATTGGAAAGTGTTGGTCATCTGATATCAAGTTGCAAAGTTCTTCTAGGGGACGGCTACTATACAGCGAGACATGACGGAGTATGCAAGTACCTCCACTAGACCATCTGTAAAAAATTAAACATCCAGTGTAGCAGCAAGTCCTGGGAACATCAACCTGAAAGAACAATTGGAAATGACTTATATACCATACATTACGACCATGTAATCCCTACAGCCACGTACCTTGAAAATGCTGCTGTGAAACCTGACATAGTTATATGGAATAAGTCAGAGAGAGTTGCAACCTTGATTGAAGTGAGTGTTCCTAATGATGGCGGTCTTAACAGAGCTGAAAGAGAGAAACAGTCCAAATACCAAGGTCTCATGTATGATATGAAAAGAAACTGGAACCTAAAGGGGATATCGATCATACCAGTTATCATAGGTGCCACAGGACTTATGAAGAAGAACCTGAAGTCCTACCTAACTAATATTCCTGGAGAACCAAGTGCTAAAGAGATTCAGACAATTGCACTTAAGGGAACAGCGAGGATACTAAAAAGAGCTCTCGGTTGGTTTCAATAAAAAAGCGGGGCAATGTTGGCAGCTGGTTTGGCTGCCCCATAACCAGTATTACAATCTTCAAAGGAAGAAAAAAAAAGTAAATAAAGTAAAATTAGAATAAATAAATAAGTAAACGGGTGTAGTTAATAATGCGAGGTTAGGTAGAGGCATTGTAAGATATATTCGAAATACATGTTGTTGGTTTAATATTTAGGGGTCTGTATTGATTTGCTTTGCTTATTGGGTAGGGGTTAAGTTATAGTGTCTAGAAGAAAGAAAAAAATAAAATAAAATAAAAATAATTTATAGGGATCTAGATAAAAGTAAGGATGAAGATAGAAATAGATATAGAATGAATTAATAGATTGAGAGATTAAAAATATTAAAAAAGAGGTATGAAGGTTTAAAGGTTAAAGACTAGGAGGATGGTGGTTAAGTTATAATGAGTCAGGGATTCTTGTAGTTCTGTTAAGTTCATATATATAGGGGGTGGGCTCTTAAGATGGTGTTTTGGGCAGTATTTATGTTTAACTTTATTTTCAGTGTCAAGTGCATTGTGGATATAGGCATATACATACATACAAACACATACATGCATATAAATCCAGATATAGCCATACCTGTATACATACACTCACTCATGCACACACATAGATATACATATACATATAGACACTAACACCCAGATGCACGCATACACATACATGTGCACATAGGTATAGATATACAAATATATATTCATGCATATACACACGACCCATGAGCATATACATCCACACACACGCACATATAAACATATACATAAAGACATATAAGGATATATACATAGATCCAATCATGCCCGCACATACATATTCATATACACATGAATATACATGTACGTATATACAGATAAGTAAGTAGGTATGTAAAAGATAATAGTATTTCTGGCACACCCACAAAAAAGTACATATATATATATACATACATACAGATATCAATACAGATTGCAACATATGTACACCCATATAAATGTGGAGAGTTTTAGTAGGAAGTAGTAAGTAAGTGGGGGTAGTTGGATTGATGGGTAGATGAATGTGTAGACGGGTAAGGTAATATAGGGTATGGGGATGGTGAAGTAGGGGGATTTGATGTTACAGTAATTGGATGCATGCGGTAGATGGATGTATTGTGTGTATTATTCAGCGGGTCCAAAAAGATGTTGCCTGAGGGATGTTTCAGAAAGGTGTATAATTACTAAGGAGGTGGTATTTGTAATGCCGGCAGTTTATGGTGATTTCATGTTTTCTATTTAGTAATTTGTCTCTATCTTTAAAACTGAATATAAAAAGTTTTCGTTCAGGCAGAGGAGGCATGGGAACTCTAAAGATTTACATACGTTAGATTTTTTAAGGATTTCCCACGTAATGGTTGGTGTAAGGTTATTTTGGATTAGATATAGATATTGGGAGGTTAGTGATGTTTTGTTAGGGTGGTTGGGGTTTGTTTAGGAGCATTTATGTACTCTAAATCTATCTTTAAAGAAGGTACATGCCAAGCCAATATAGTAATTTTTGTCGCTTGGGTTTTCTTCAGGTGCAATTGTGGCTTTATAGACTATTTCTGTTTGTATGCATTGTTGATTAGGTGGGCATTCGGATTTGTTGGTGCGGTTACAATTATTTCTGCGAGTGTTATTTGTGTGTTTTATCCTTGTTAAGTATTTTCCTATTGTGTTTCTTGATTATTTGTTCTAGGTATCAGTATAGCTGTAGCTAAGCTTAATTGTCTTTTTATCAAATATTTTGTGTAGTGTGTGATTGGGTGGAAAATGGTTGTTTATTAGTTGAAAGAATTTTTGCCTAATTTCGTTTTAACCATTATGTTTAAGGGGGTGTTAAGCCAAATTATTTTTCTGGCCCTATTTTTCTTGTTTGGGGTATTAGAAGAATGAGGTTCAATGTAATTAAATATAGTGTTTGGGTTGCCATATAATTGTATATGCTTGTATATGGGTACATGTGTGTGTATATATGTGTGTATATGTACATCTACATCTTACTCAACGTGTATGTATTTATATAGGTCTGTGTGTGTATATATATATGTGTGTGTGTGTATAAATATATATGAGTATGTATATGTGTATATGAGTTGTGTTTATGTGTGTATGTCTGCATATACATTGTTTATATATGTGTGTATGTGTGTATTTGTCTGTATGTGGATGTGTAAAATGTACATACGTATATGTCTGTGTGTGCATATTTGCGCGTGCGTTGGCGTATGTATTAACCCATAACTACCTAAAAACAACTCATTGTCAAATAAAATGAATGAGTCGACTTATAGCGAGGTCTGACGAGGCTGTTGGATCGTAATCATGGTCCAACATCCGAAACATATGTAACCAAACAGATAAAACGATAATAAAAAATAATATATATATATATATATATATATATATTAATATAACAAATGACGAAAGAGTATATCACAAATTTCATGACATTAACTATCTTAAAATTTATTCTTTTAATTACGTATACAATTCTTAACAATAACTATTTTGTAGCGCAAAATCATTCATTAAATCATTATATCAATCAATGAATCTATTTTGCCCTTAACTCATCAGAAGAAATAGCGACTATCAATCCACACACAAAAAATAAATAAAAATGCATTTCAGCACGATTACAAAATCCGAAATTTGTAAGAGAAATTACAATTACCTTTTATTTTGAATTTTAAAGTAGTCACTAAGATTAAAATATTCGTATTAATAAATTTTATTAATTTTGCTATAGATTACTGAAACTATTCTAGTTTGTATTTTATTAATTTATTATTTATAATTAATCTATCTATATATTTATTTAGATAATGTTAATAATTGTAATATGTATAACATATGTCTATATATTTATTTAATTTTATACGAAACTAATTACAAAATATACATTATATTTCCGGTTATACCACTTGTTAATTTTATCTAAGTGCACTAATAATATTGTAATACTTTAATATTAATATTATATTAATAATTAATTAAATGAGTATTTAAAATAATATTCAATGATTTTATTCTTATTTTCTCTTATTATTTAAGGATTGTTAATGTTGTTATTATAACCTATTATTTTACATTCTCTTAACCTCATATTTAGCATTTTTAAATTTGAAATTTTTGTATCAACTAATATTAATATGTTTAAATATTGCAATTAGACTAACAGTTAGAATATTTCACGCTCTACACCCTCAATTCTGTATGTTAATTTTATAGTTTAATATATTTTAACATATAATTCTAAAAAAATTATTAACGTTTAATTACTGAAAAAATATACTACCATATTTCATGTTCAGATTTAATTCATAAATATATCTGATTATAACTAATGTTTTATATCTATTTATATATTATTACTGTAAGTTTATTTATTTGTATCGACGCACCAATCATATACTAATACAATGAGTATTTAAATCAAATTATACTTTTTACTACACAACATATAATCTTCTTAACTCTTCTATTTACTTTTAATTTTATTTATAACAAGCAGTACCCAGCCCGGATTTGCTCGGGCCTATGTACTGTTCAGAACTTAATGTGAATATATATATATATATATATATATATATATATATATATATATATATATATATATATACATCTAAAATACAACATCCTACATCTAAAATTTTAAGTGTTTAGACCCAAAGTCTGAAAAGGTTTACTCTTTCAACTCTGACCTCTTGGCAGCCAGATTTTCGCCCAAAAACTCATTAAAAAGCTTGCTGAATGTCTAAAAACCTTTTATCTACAATTTCAAATGTTTAGTCCCAAACTTTGCTGAATAGTTTGCTAAATGTCAAATCTTTTGAACTTTGACCACTTGGAAGCCGAATTCTCAGCAAAAAAAAAAAAACAGATTAAAAATCTTGCCCTACGTCGGAATACACTGTATGTCAAATCTTAATTGTTTAGACCAAAAATTGGCTTAGTAATTTTGTAGAGACTTCAGAGGTCAAATGTTTTAAATCTTTGACCCCAATTTTCCCCCTTAGCCTTTATTATTTTGGCTCAAATTAAATTAAAATGTTGGATCCATGTCGAAGGTAGCTACATCTAAAATTTGAAAGTTTTCAAAGGCCAAATCGTTGAACTCTGACCTTTTGACAGCCAAATATCTGGCAAAAACCGATTTAAAAGATTCTCCCAAATCTCAATACCCCTTACGTCAAACCTCGAATCTGTAGACTGAAAATTGACAGAGTAGTTCGGTAGGGAAATGTACACACACATACATACATTTTCACTTTATATATATATATATATATATATATAAATATTTTATTTGTAACTAATATTTAACATATCGAAATATTGCAATTAGGACAATTATTAAAATATTTCAAGTTCCATAACGAAATATAAACTAAATATTTAGTTTATTATTTATATATAATTATAAAATACAATTATTAGCTCTTAGTTTTCAGATTTAAATTAAAATACTAAATTATGTAAAATATAGCATCATATTTTCTTTTTCTAATCGATTCTAAATATATATCTGATTATAACTAGTGTTAATATTTTCTATCATTATATTATTAAATTTGGTTAATTTATTTGGTCTATTGAGATTTACGATTTCCAGTTTGTTATACCTTATTTGCTAATTTTATATCCTATTTAGGTTTTAGCCGACACAAGATATAAGATATATTGTAAACAGTTTTGAATTACTTCTTGTCGTTTGTATATTATATGATATGATTCTAGATTGCAAAAGGTTGCATTGATGAGTATTTGCTAGCACTTCAATTTGTATTCAATCTTATTCTTTCATTATCCAATTTGCTAATGCTGTTGCTTTCTTCTTATTATTAACTGCTAGTATTTTAAAAGATGCTATATGGTTGTTAAATCTATTTTTAAATCTACATTCAGTGGAACCAATGAATGTTCTAGTTCTATTACTTAACATTTATATACTACATAAGAAATGAGACATGTAGCTTTTAACAGACATTCAAAAATATTTCTACAGTTGAAAAGAGAATTCCCGTCATTGATTAGTTAAGAAACCTCCTTCATTAATCCTCTTGTCTATTTTTGTTAGAACTTATTATAGTTTTCACTAAATCAGTGGTTGTAGAAAAGATAATTTAACATCATTTCAATTTATGATTTTTCATCGATTAGTTCCAGGAAAATTTTTGTCAATAATTTAAAAATTTCCTTCAGACTATTTCTAGGCAGATCAAAGCAAATGCAATTTCTACGTCTATTTTTCTTTTTCTTTTTTATTTCCGTTATTATTTTGAGAGGTTATTACACTGTTTTCTCCAAAAATATTTTCATAAGTCTATTTTTATACTATTTTTACAATTAGATTTAACCATTGCCATATTGTATGAAATAATATATGATGGTTTATTATTTTCATTTTTAATTTACTTTCTTTCACCTCTATATACTCATCTACCTAATGATGCATTATAATATTCTTTTCTGCTATTAAAAATTATTATGAGATAATCCACATATTCTTTTTGATATGCTGAGTGTAATTGATTTCTTTTCTTGAGATTGGATGATTTGATTTATAGTCAATATAATATAGAGTTTGATTAGTTTTATGGTATGCTAAATTGAGGAGTATATATATATATATATATATATATATATATATATATATATATATATATATATATATATATACTAGCGGGGGTACCCGGCGTTGCCCGAGTGTTTGTTTCCGGGACGGGGGGGAGTTTTAAAAAATGTTATGGTAGGTAAGTAGGAAGGATCAAACCCGGAGTCATGAGTAAAAGTAGGAAAATAAAGTGTGAAAAAAAAAAAAACATCTGCAACGTTAACAGTTCGGCCACCAAGAAAAGTCCATTCCAGTTGTTTAGGAAAAAAGACAAAACAAAAAAAAAAAAACGACTACGGTAGGTCGGCGCGAACGTGAAAATATAATGTGAATTGTCCAGCACGCTAACCACTACGCCACAGAGCACTGCAGCTTAGATTAGTGATTTTAAATAACTTCACATGAAAGAACTACGAAGCCAAACCGGTGTTCTCTTCTCAACTGTTCCTTGTGAACGATCCCCAAACGGTGTTAAGTGGTGGCAGGGGGAGGAGGAATTTATTAGAGAGAAAATATTTTACCACTTCCATTGATCTTAACTGATTTTGGCCGTGACTTCTCAGCAGAAAAAGTATAGAAATCTAAGATTATCGAGGAATTTGAGAAATAATAAGCCTATAACACACCTCAGATATTGTTCTGCCGTTTGTGCATATTATATTTGCATGAAATATCTTGATTTTTAATCCTATTAATGTCAAAATCAGACGAGAAAAAATGAGTTCATTTTATTTATATAGAGAGAGATATGCACACATATATATATACATGTATATATGTATATATATATATATATATATATATATATTTCTGTGCAAATATAATTTTAAAAGTATATTTCACCCTTTTTATGCATAATATCCTTAATTTATGAGCTCAATGTAATTACAGAGCATATAAAAACCAAATTACAGAAGTATATATTCCAAATTTCATGATGTTGACCATCTTATAATTTATTTTTTTAATTACGTTGACAATTACAATTCTTGACAGTAACTGCCTCGTAACGCAAAAGCATTTAATCAATGAATCTATTTTGTCTTTAATTTATCGGAAAAAATGGCTACCATCACTATCAATTCACCAAAAGGACATAAAATGCATTTGGGCATGATTAAAAATCCGAAAATTAGAAGAGAACTTGCATAATAATTAAGTGAATGATTTTGCGCTACGAAACAGTTGTTGTCAAAAATTTTAAATGTCAGCGTAGTTAAAGGAATAAATTTTAAGATGGTCAACATCATGAAAGTTGGAATATAAACTTTTGTCATTTGTTTGAAATTATAGAGCATTTGTTATATTCTCTGTAATTACATTGAGCTTCATAAATTAAAAATTAGTATATATAAAAAATGTGAAATATAATTGAAAAAATCATATTCACACACACACACAACATATATATATATATTATTTATTTTTAAAAAATAGTAATCTACATACACGCGTGTTTCAAGGTAAGTACCTCTCATCAGCGTAGCTTGACTGTTTGTATGAATCGAACTCCACACCATGTGTATCACAGTCCGGCGCGTTAACCGTTCCGCTACAAACTCCTACATGAATTTTACTGTTTATTTTTATCGCTTATAAATTTATAAATAAAACAACAACGAATACACACATACACATACACACATACACATACACACATATATATTCTATTTTACTCATTCTTATATTTTTTTGCACCGCTTATCTAAACCTTCATCTATCGCTATTTCTCAATGTTTTATGTTTTCCTTCTTCTTTCATAATTCCCATTGTTTTATCCACCCTTTTTAAAATTTCCAATGTAAATGTTCTTAAGTCGTTTTTTGGCTTTGTATACTGTTATATTTGTATAATGTTGATGAGAAGCATTTAGTTTCAAAATGCCTAACCTAAAGAGGTTTATTCCAACTTTTTTTTTATATAGCTGCAAGCGGGAAATAAACTCAATAAATTCCATGCAAAAAACTAAAATGTTAAGACAAATCCCCGGAAATATCTGTCTTCATTTGTCGATGTTATGCATTATTAGTAATAATAATTTCACAAATACCATAGTTAAGAAGTAAAAAAAGCAAATAGTTTATTGTGTTGCTTTAATTGGGAAAGAAATCATAACGAAAAAAAAAAAAACAAAACAAAAAATACGGTATGTATCGCTACTGAGAGATCATGTTGGATTTTCTCTTCGCTAGCGCTTGCATTAAATACTATGATGTTAACATTAGTTTATACTATTAGTCTGAATGCACAGTTTAAATCAGACATAGTTTGAAACGGCGGGGAGGAATATCATTTTAATACACGATGAAAGATTTCACGGACTAAAAATGACGACGATTGTATAAAACTATGTTTTTTTTTTGTTTCGTATGTTTTTTTCATTTCGCGTCACTAGAAAAAAAAACTGTTCGTCCAGGTTTGTGAGACTTTCGTTTGAAAAAAAAACTTTATCCTGTTTTATTTTTAAGATGCTGCTATGAGAGTCACTATCCGTTGCACGACAGGTCGCTTATGCTTAATTCTTATCACCACATGTACAGAATGGGCGCATATTAAGAATAGCTGTTCATTTCTATCTTTTATATCTCTGCACATTACCTTATATCTATTTCTGTGTTCCTCTTCCTTTTTGAAAAATCAAATTCTCCTCCTTGTCGCACTCTGTCACACCGTCACACACATGCCCTCCAAAACATGCACTTCTCTCTTCATACGTCACTTCACCTTCAAAGCAATTAAAGAGGTCACAGCCGCGTAGCGATTATTAGTTCGACAGTTAAAACCACTGGCCTTTATTATTATGGACGCCTCACTGACCCTCTCCCCCCCACACACCTCAGAATTGGTCATTAAACAAATCGAAGGGGCCAGCTCAAGTTATTCCAGATCAAATCAAGGTCAAATGATACCCTGCCGATAGAAATGAAACCATGTTTAAACGATAGCAATGTACTATTTGATTCTTTTTACCATTTTTTCGTGTTTTTTTTCTTGGTTATTATTATTAGCAAGCTGTCGTGCGCGTTTTTGATTTCTTTTATTCAACCGTTTATAAGCCTTAAAGATCAAAGGTTCAACCCCATAGAATGGTGTTCAATAGACCATGCTCATTAACACTCGGCTAAATCATAGTGTTTAGTGTCCCCTAAAAGACCCTTCGTTTATTAACACTCGCGGACACAGAATTTTTCTAAGACATTTTTTTTCGCAAGCCAAAGCGAGGTAAAATGAATGCCTCGATTTTCTTTACGTAACCAATTATAAAAAAAAAAAAAAAAATAAAAATAGCGAAAAAACAAAACAAAAAAGCATTTAAAATAAAACGGAGAAGTTAATATTCGACCGAATTTTGTTGATCGTCGGCAGCTGTGGTGTTTACGCGGCAACAGTCACGCAAGAACGAAAATTGTGAACGAGATTATAAAACGAAACAGAAAAAAAAAAATACAAAAAAAAACAAAAAAAAAACCAAAAAACAATTGAATTAAAATATACTTTATTTATTTTTCTTTTCCAAAATCTCCAAATATTATCATAAAATTAAGCCCATCTTTTAAATACTTGCCATCAACTGAATCTTACATCCGCTCTAGAGATTCAGTTCCTGACAAGACAGTTCATGACGGACAAGTTTTACACCAAACAGTGTTAGGCTTTAAACTATGGTGAAAACAGGAGAATCCAACTTCAGAATACATCGTCCTCTATTTTCATAGTTTTACTTTACTGCATCTAACCTATTATTATTTTATCATTATGTTTAGTACGTATCTAAATTTTTCATTATCATTATGTAAAGTACGTATTAATTTTATCATTATTAATTTGTTAAGTACGTAAATTTTATTATCATTATGTTTACTACGTATAATTTTATGATTATCATTATGTAAAGTACGTATAATTTTCTTATACTCATTATGTTTAGTACGTATAATTTTATCATTATAATTATGTTTAGTACGTATAAATTTTACATTATAATTATGTTAAATACATATAATTTTATCATTATAATTATGTTTAGTATTTATAATTTTATGATTATCATTATGTTTAGTACGTATAATTTTATCATTATAATTATGTTTAGTACGTATTATTTTATCATTATAATTATGTTTAGTACGTATAATTTTATCATTATAATTATGTTTAGTACGTATAATTTTATCATTATAATTATGTTTAGTACGTATAAATTTTACATTATAATTATGTTAAATACATATAATTTTATCATTATAATTATGTTTAGTACGTATAATTTTATGATTATCATTATGTTTAGTACGTATAATTTTTTCATTATAATTATGTTTAGTACGTATAATTTTATCATTATAATTATGTTTAGTATTTATAATTTTATCATTATAATTATGTTTAGTACGTATACTTTTCTCACTATAATTATGTTTAATACGTATAATTTTATCATTATAATTATGTTTAATACGTATAATTTTCTTATTATAATTATGTTTAATACGTATTAATTTTCTCATTATAATTATGTTAAATACATATAATTTTCTCATTATAATTATGTTTAATACGTATAATTTTATCATTATAATTATGTTTAATACGTATAATTGTCTCATTATAATTATGTTTAATACGTATAATTTTATCATTATAATTATGTTTAATACGTATAATTTTCTCATTATAATTATGTTTAATACGTCTAATTTTATCATTATAATTATGTTTAATACGTATAATTTTATCATTACAGTTATAATTAGTAAGTATAATTTTATCATTATAATTATGTTAAATACATATAATTTTATCATTATAATTATGTTTAATACGTATAATTTTATCATTATAATTATGTTTAATACGTATAATTTTATCATTATAATTATGTTTTGTACGTATAATTTATTATCTTTTGTAGCACGGATTAATTTTTTCATAATCATTATGTATAGTACAATTGATTGTATGATTACTATTATGTTAAGTACTATTAATTGTAGCATACTCATTATGTTTAGAACGTATAAATTTTAACATTATCTTCCTGTTTAATACTATTTATTTTATCATTATAATTATGTTTAATACGTATAATTTTATCATTATAATTATTTTTAGTACGTATAAATTTATCGTTATCATTATGTTGTGTACGTATAATTATATTATAATTATGTTTAGTACAAATTAATTTTAAGATTATCTTTCTGTTTATTACGTATACCTTTATCATTATCATTATGTTCAGTACGTATAATTTTATAATTATCATTATGTTTAGTACGTATTATCTTTATCATTATCATTATTTTTACTACGTATTAACTTAAAAATTATCTTTCTGTTTAATACAGATTATTTTATCATTATAATTATGTTTATTACGTATTAATTTCATCATTAATTTTAATACGTATTAATTTTAACAATATATTTCTGTTTTGTACGTATAATTTTATCATTATTATTATGTTTAGTACGAATTAATTTTATCATTATGATTTTGTTTAGTACGTATTTATTTTATCATTATCATTATGTTTATTACGTATAATTTTGTTCTTATAATTATGTTTAGTACGTATTTATTTTATCATTATCATTATGTTTATTACGTATTAATTTCATCATTATGTTTAGTACGTATTAATTTCATCATTATGTTTAGTACGTAATTATTTTATCATTATTATTATGTTTAGTACGTATTAATTTTAACATTATCATTTTCTTTAGTACGTATTAATTTTAACATTATCATTTTGTTTAGTACGTATAATTTTATAATTATCATTATGTTTAATACGTAATTATTTTATCATTATCATTATGTTTAGTACGTATAATTTTATCATTATCATTATGTTTAGTACGTGTTAATTTTAACAGCATCATAATGTTCAGTACGTATTAATTTTATCATTATTATTATGTTTAGTACGTATTAATTTTAGCATTATCATTTTCTTTAGTACGTATAATGTTAACATTATCATAATGTTTAGTACGTATAATGTTAACATTTTCATTATGTTTAGTACGTATTCATTTTAAAATTATCATTTTGTTTAGTACGTATAATTTTCAACATTATCATTTTGTTTAGTATGTATAATTTTATCAATATCATGAGGTTTAGTGCGCATTAATTTTATCATTACGATTACGCTTAGTACGTATAATTGTATAATTATAATTATGTTTAGTTCGTATAAATTTTATCATTATCATTATGTTTAGTACGTATTAATTTTATCATTATCATTATGTTTAGTACGTAATAATTTTATCATTATGATTATGTTTAGTACGTATAATTTTGTTCTTATAATTGTGTTTAGTACGTATTAATTTTATACTTATCATTTTGTTTAGTTCGTATTAATTTTATCATTATCATTATGTTTAGTACGTATTAATTTTATCATTATCATTATGTCTAATACGTATAATTTTATCATTATCGTTATGTTTAGTACGTATGCATTTTATCATTACGATTATGTTTAGTACGTATAATTGTATAATTATAATTATGTTTAGTTCGTATAAATTTTATCATTATCATTATGTTTAGTACGTAATAATTTTATCATTATGATTATGTTTAGTACGTATAAATTTTATCATTATCATTATGTTTAGTACGTATAAATTTTATCATTATAATTTTTTTAGTACGTATAATTTTCTAATTATCATTATGTTTAATACGTAATTATTTTATCATTATCATTATGTTTAGTACGTATAATTTTGTTCTTATAATTGTGTTTAGTACGTATTAATTTTATACTTATCATTTTGTTTAGTTCGTATTAATTTTATCATTATCATTATGTTTAGTAAGTATTCATTTTATCATTATCATTATGTTTAGTACGTGTTAATTTTAACAGCATCATAATGTTCAGTACGTATTAATTTTATCATTATCATTATGTTTAGTACGTATTCATTTTATCATTATTATTATGTTTAGTACGTATTAATTTTATCATTATCATTTTGTTTAGTACGCATAATTTTATCAATATCATGAGGTTTAGTGCGCATTAATTTTATCATTACGGTTATTTTTAGTACGTATAATTGTATAATTATAATTATGTTTAGTTCGTATAAATTTTATCATTATCATTATGTTTAGTACGTATTAATTTTATCATTATCATTATGTTTAGTACGTATAAATTTTATCATTATCATTATGTTTAGTACGTATTCATTTTTTAATTATAATTTTTTTTAGTACGTATAATTTTCTAATTATCATTATGTTTAATACGTAATTATTTTATCATTATCATTATGTTTAGTACGTATAATTTTGTTCTTATAATTGTGTTTAGTACGTATTAATTTTATACTTATCATTTTGTTTAGTTCGTATTAATTTTATACTGATCATTTTGTTTAGTACGTATAATTCTTTCATTATCATTGTGTTTAGTACGTATTAATTTTATCATTATCATTTTGTTTACTTCGCATTAATGTTATCATTATCATTATCTTTAGTACGTATTAACTTTATCATTATCATTTTGTTTACTTTGCATTAATTTTATACTTATCATTATGTTTAGTACGTATTGATTTTATCATTATCGTTATGTTTAGTACGTATTCATTTTATCATTATCATTATGTTTAGTACGTGTTAATTTTAACAGCATCATAATGTTCAGTACGTATTAATTTTATCATTATCATTATGTTTAGTACGTATTCATTTCATCATTATTATTATGTTTAGTACGTATTAATTTTAGCATTATCATTTTGTTTAGTACGTATAATGTTAACATTATCATAATGTTTAGTACATATTATGTTAACATTATCATTATGTTTAGTACGTATTCATTTTATCATTATCATTAGTTACGTATTAATGTAAAGTCTAAACTGTAATTATATGTTACTGCTTTATATTTTTTATTTAGATTTGTTTGTAGATATTTTTCTTTCATTTTTCCTTGAAAAAATGTGTTTTAATTTTGAATTTTAAGCTTTTTTTATTTTTAACTTCGAATTTCAGATATGTTTCTATATTTATATAAAACGTTTATGATGTTTTTCATATAACAAAACATAAATAAACAAAACGTTAAAAAGTTTTCTCACATGTTTTCATGCATTATCATGAAATAATTACATAAGAATTTTTTTTTACATACATCGCTGATTTTTCCTTTGCATAAAAAGGTTATAGTAAACATAAACCTCTTTCTATATATATTTTTGTATGCGTACCTATACATATTTGCTTAAAAAAACTTTTCAG
>NC_136523.1:1792500-1825000 GCF_053919585.1 Euprymna scolopes
CCAATATATAGCAATGATTTCCACAGTTACAAAAAAAATTTGACTTAGGTACCATCGTCTGAAATCGTGACTAGAACGTTTAGCGCTCCAGCCTTAGTCATTATATATCTCTCCAGCGCCGTTACCATCTGAGCTGCTGACAGATAGATACGAAAGGTTAAAATTAAACGACTTTGAGCTATGAATGTTTGTTGTGTATTCTTTTATGTATGTTATCTAACTGCTTATTAACGGACAATTGCCCTCAGATCTCTTAATGTCTATTTACTTAATTGCCCGTGACTCGTCTAATGCGTGTTAAACATAACATACAAGTAACAAAAGACCACATATCTGTCTACTGCTGGTCGCTTCTGGGGGATTCGCCAACTGTTCTTGAACCTGCTGTAAGAAAGACGCTTCAAGACAGGGACCCAAGATTATTTGTCTTATTATATACTCTTTTATTTCACTCCGAGGCATCTCTTCTTCCGCAGCATGGAATGAAATCGACGATTTCGGACTTGTGGGTTCTCTATTGGAGACAGTCACCTTCCTCATCTGGAGACCCTCCTAACCCATCTCATTCGGCGTCCATGCTCCAAGTCAACTAAACTTAACTCAGTTTACTCGAATCAGAGCACATGATATGTAACGTTCGGCCCTTGCTTAATAATTCCGGTGCAAACTGACTGGTCAACTAAGTTTGATACATTTCAAAACGTGACGCTTTGACGCTTTCTGCACCTGCGTGCTCGCTCAGCTAATTGTTTCACATGATTCAATCTGTTGTTTACTCCGTTAGATCGATAAGGAATTAGACAGACTGACACATAAATATATAGATAGATAAATTATTGATTAAATCCTTTCTACCCGGCGTTGCCTAACATGTTTAATGTTCTGCATGTGCTAAAGTAACAGCAAGAGTAATGTTTTATTCAACTTATTATGCCAAAGTCAATTGTTTCATGATATTTTCGTGTGAAAAAGTTTTTATCTTAAATTATATGCCATTATGCATAATGTAGAAACTATGCATGAATAAAATTTAGCGTACTCGTAAAATGCAGGCAATTATTAAACAAGAAACCATAAAAAATGAATAAGTAATTAATTAACACTCGTTTTTCAAAGGATTATATAAATTAGTTTACCTTCATGTAGTTTCTCGCATATATATGACTACGTATATTAATGAGTTCATTTTAACAATTTTATATAGAAAAGTAAGCTTTTAATATAAATGGCAGAGCGAGAAAAACAACTTTATAGGTATAACGTTTCTAAATTCGTGGCGCAGTGGTTAGAGTACTTGGAAGAATCAATTCTAAAAGTGATAATCTCATGAAGGTTCAAGGTTCAATTCTCAATGTGGGCGACTGAAAAATATAATTGCTGATTACTTAGGATCTATATCCGGTCATGGCCGACGGAACAAGAGCAAACTACTCCATGAAGTAAATGACGGGTTTCGTTCGAAATTCCGTCCAAATTCTCGAGTGCGTCAGAAACATTCCCGAGTTTGACAAGATACAGCTGAAGAAGGTCGAAAGTTATATCGACCGAAACGTTATGAAAATGACACTCAAGATGACAACAGTAGTCCTGAAAATCCCAAAATAAAAATATAGGTATATAAATTAAATATATATGCATTACATTATATATGTATATAGAGAGAGTGAGAGTTAAGCTAAGTGGCAGAAAGCTTTCTTTTCATTAATCCACTAATGTGTAGAAGACGGCTAAACTCCATGTTCAGGATTATACCACTTGCTCTTGATCCTACCCTTATAATGCTGACCTAAATGCTATAAGGGAATCATTGTGTACATTGAGTACATTGTGTGTCCTATATATATATATATATATATATATATATATATATATATATATATATATATATATATATATATATATATATATATATATATATATATATATATATATATATATATATATATATATGAATAAAAAAGAATGCGAAAAGTATAAAAGCTTATATCTTTTCTTTATTCGTTTTTAATTGGGGGCGTGCAGGAATACAAAATAATATTATGAAAAAAAATTAAAAAACTTTTTTCATAAGTACATAATTTTCGACCGATCCTTCAGTCTTCATCGGTGTAGTGAAAGTATGAGGATGCACGGGGAAAAGGGGAATGGAAAAGGAAGGAAGGTAGAGGAGGAAGAGGAGAAGAAGGAGGAGGAGAAAGAGGTATAGCCAATGAGAAGGTGTCACGTCAGTCTTAAATATATAAACATATAAGTACGCACATACACACATGCACACAGTACATATATACATACAAACGAAAAATTAAAAATTAAACAGTAAATAAAAATGAGAAACGCGTCTTTAACAGTCTAATCCTAATTATTTATTCTAAGAGAGAATAAGAATTCAAAGGATATAAGACGTTATCAGGAGAAACGCTATGATGCTCATTTGTAATTTAACAGCTATTTCTCGTTCGAAATATATATATATATATATATATATATATATATATATATATATATACATCTATATACTATTTTATTCGTGACTAGTGGAGGGAGCCGACCTTGTCATGTCGTTACATACATGTAAATATATTTAAATTCATGCAGATTTCGTATTTATTATTACTGAGCCAATTTTCTATTAAACGTTATAGTGTATCTAATATATAGTAGTGATTTCAAATATTACAAGAAAAATGACTGGGGACTCATTAGCTAGAATCGAAACAAAACATTTAGTACTCCAGTCATGTTCCCTATCATTTGAGCTATCGACAGATAGATAAAAAAAAAGATTTAAAATTAAACCGATTTAAGCTACGAATGAATTTGCGCATTCGCAAAAGTAACAAAAATATGTCTGCAAGTTAAAATGAATATTTTGCACTTCAACTCGCTGGCATATTTCTGTACGCGTTAGTCTTCAATTCAAGCAGAGATTTTACTCATTATAAATCATCCTTGATGTATGATTGCCATTTCCTGTTAATTTCAGTGTCATGTGACGAATAGTTTAAAAACGTATAGGTTAAATATTTTCATACAAACACACACATACATAGATCTATTGGTTTATATATATATCGATTTTATTTTAAAAAATTGTTTTATTTATATTTTGTTTATAAACACGCACACACACACGCACACACACACACACACACACACACACACACACACACACACACACACATATATATATATACATGTTCATATATCCATCTATATGAGATCCTCTCACTCTATTTATCTATATACTTATCTATCTCAGTTGTTCCCTCTTCCGAACATTTCAATACTAAGTATATACAGAACCAACTCCCCTGTGATCGTCCATCAAAACCAAACCGAACATTTGTATGGAACTCTCCATTATCTAACAAATCTTTCAAATCTAAAAAAAAAACAAACAAACAGAAACTGATTAATTGTATCGGTTGCAGATAACGCGACATTGTGCGCACGTGTTTCCCTCGGCGAAGAGATGTTATTTACTTTCATAAGTCTTCACACATGGAATGTTCTTTGCATGATTCAGTAGAAAATAAGTGCACTGGTCAGACATGAAATATCGTCAATTGAGCGGACTATTTATCTATCTAATTATATCTATCTTTCTCTCTCTCTCTCTCTCTCTCTCTCTCTCTCTCTCTCTATATATATATATATATATATATATATATATATATATATATAGAGAGAGAGAGAGAGAGAGATACTTACCTACACACAAACGCATATTAGTCCTCGCGCGAAAGAGCAGGACACAAAATGTTTTAAATAATAATAATAGAATAACAATAACAAAGACTTTCGCTGGCGAGGACTACTATTGACCGTAACCAGTTATACAGTTCTTTTGAAATTTTCATCTCTATTTTTCTCGTTATATACTGAATATTTGTTAATGAAACCTATATGAAATATGTTCCTTATAAAATTTTTAAGATTTTATATTCTGAAAGAAGTTTAACATAATTTAATCTAAAAAAAGTATTTAAAAATTTTTGTTAAAAAAAAATTCAGATTTTCTCATTATTCAGACCTGTATTACAAATAGGGGGTTGCAAAAATGAGCAGTGGTGTGAGGAGAAATACAAACTAAAACAGAGAGAATATTCAGACCTGTAATAATACAAAGAGGCGGTTGCAAAAATGAGTTGTGGTGTGAGGAGAAATACAAACTGAAACAGAGAGAATATTCAGACCTGTTATAATACAAAGAGGGGGTTGCAAAAATGAGTTGTTGTGTGAGGAGAAATACAAACTGAAATAGAGAGAAGGAGAGTTTTAAAATATAATCTTAAAAAGATAAGATACAAGTCAGAAAAGCATTTCATCCAAAGCATCAAAATTGTAAAATAAAATGTTTTTACTATATGCTTTAAAAATAAAGGTACAAGATTCAATTTGAAATTTATTTATCTTCAAAGTGCACTTTTATACATTTTACAAAGTAAGGTATAAAAAATTAATTTAAATTGAATAAAAAAATTACCTTGGATTTATTTTATGTAATGTAAATTTTGTTGCAATTTAAAAACATATTTCATCTAGCAATTAATGATATAGATATACCATTTTCAATGGTTTTCTTTTAAAAAGTGCAACAGAATATACATTACATAGAATAAATAATTCCAAGGAATTTTGATTCCTTTTAAATATCTAAATATTTAGCTTTAGAGTCTTTTCGGAAAATAGAGTCTTTTCGGAAATGTTTCGACTTCGATACCGATTCCGATACCACAACAAGTTCCGATTTTTTCGATTCCTGATCTCGATTAATAGTCTCCACACAAATATATATATATATACATATATATATATATATATATATATATATATATATATATATATATATATATATATATATATATATACACACATATATATATACATATATATACATATATATACACACACACATATATATATATATATATACATATATATACATATATATATATATACACACATATATATATATACATATATATATATATATATATATATATATATATATATATATATATCAGACACCGCCAAAAATGGCCGAAAAATCAAGTTGTTTTTAAAACGAAATTACATTTATTAAAATCCATTATTTCTGAGTAACTTTTTTCCCAGAAAGATAAAACCTGAATTTTATCATATAGAAAGTAGAATAATATAACACTTTTTCTACTATTTTTAATTACATTTTAAATGTTAAAATTTCCCCCAGAGTTAACACTTGACATTTTTAGTCTTGCACAAAAAAACGTATATAAATAGTTTAAAAAAAAGATTTTGAAAGAATTAATTTGTTTATTTCTTGTCTAACTAAGATTTTAGGTGATTTTCTATGAGAATATGCAAAAATATTATAATATAAGTACCTGGACTTCAAATAATTCCACTTATTCATATAGGCAACCAGTTACTTCGCGTAGATTTGAGACAATGTTTACATTTGTACTTGATACAAAGCAAACTACCGAAGACCAAACAGGCAAAAAAAACCTTATTTTTCAGTGACGAAAATGTCAATGTATTATTTACGCTGAGGCTGGCCAGTACCAAATGGGTGACCATTTGTATGAGTTTGGTTTTTAATGTGTATGTGTGTGGATGCCAGGCTCCCCAAAATGGGGGGGATTTAAAGCAGAATACAAAATATATTTCAGTGCGTTTGGTCCACCGTAGTCGAAAGGCGGCAAACGTTTTCAAACGGGATCGAAAAAATGATGATATTTTTAACACAAGGAGCACAATATTTATCGAATTTTTTGTATCGATTTTTCAAAGCATTCCCTGTTTAATAATGGTCATGCATTATTCGGCTCACTAAAAAATTGTTAATTTATTTATCAGAGATTTTAAAATGGCTTTTTTTTGTATAAATATTAAGAATTTTTTTTGTTTAACTTAAATTAATTATTTTACTTAACATATTCACTGAATTTCACACTTCAAAACTCAAAAGCGGAATAATTAAACACAAACGAATTTCTGATATTCAGGCGTCAAAATAAGGTATGCAAACAATTTTTTTCAAATCTATAATCCTGTCCCTTACAAGAAGACAATATATTTTGTTCAGTTTAAGATGATTATTTAAAGCATATTTGGAACCCCCTCCAAACAAGCAGGGGTTTGTAATCATATATATATATATATATATATATATATATATATATATATATATATATATATGAATGTATATATATATATATATATACATTCATATATATATATATATATATATATATATATATATATATATATATATATATATGAATGTATATATATATATATATATATATATATATATATATATATATATATATATATATATATATATATATCGTTTATAAAAAATAAGTAGACTGTTATAAAGTTCATTCTTCTCTTAATAATCTCTGAAAATTTCGTATTGATTGGATCATTACCTGATTTTTGGCAGATTTTTCAAAAGCCGGTCCGTCAAAAAGTACATACCTGCCCCCCTCCAGTTTTGGCGGTGCCCAATATATATATATATATATATGTGTGTGTGTGTAAAAGTCACACGTGACTTTGTGTTGTGAGCCCCATCCTCATAGGTTCCGAAACAGCTAAGTCTATCTTTTGCAAATTTTTATATGTCTGGCAGTGTTCTCAAATATGTTTTGTACAGAAATTCATCCGATAATGAACGAAAATCGAAAACATCCGATCTTAAAAATATCATTTCTTTTATATAGATAAAAAGAGTAACTTTTACAGAGAAATATTTTACAGAGATAATAAACTTTTACGGAGAGAATAAAATTTTATGGAGATAATAAAATTTTACAGAGATAATAAACTTTTACAGAGATAATAAACTTTTACGGAGATAATAAAATTTTATGGAGATAATAAAATTTTATGGAGATAATAAAATTTTATGGAGAGAATAAAATTTTATGGAGAGAATAAAATTTTATGGAGATAATAAAATTTTATGGAGATAATAAAATTTTATGGAGATAATAAAATTTTATGGAGATAATAAAATTTTATGGAGATAATAACATTTTATGGAGATAATAAAATTTTATGGAGATAATAAAATTTTATGGAGATAATAAAATTTTATGGAGATAAAAAAATTTTATGGAGAGAATAAAATTTTATGGAGATAATAAAATTTTATGGAGATAATAAAATTTTATGGAGATAATAAAATTTTATGGAGATAATAAAATTTTATGGAGATAATAAAATTTTATGGAGATAATAACATTTTACGGTGATAATAACATTTTATGGAGATAAAAAAATTTTATTGAGATAATAAACTTTTATGGAGAGAATAAAATTTTATGGAGATAATAAAATTTTATGGAGATAATACAATTTTACAGAGATAATAAAATTTTACGGAGATAATAAAATTTTACGGAGATAATAAAATTTTATGGAGATAATAAAATTTTACAGAGATAATAAACTTTTATGGAGATAATAAACTTTTACGGAGATAATAAAATTTTACGGTGATAATAAACTTTATGAAATCTCAACACTAACGTACAACGTACTGTACATGCAATAAGCCTTATCCCTGAGTGGCTTCCGGGCCTTAATAAGTGGTGGTCACTGTGTAAAAAAAGAAAAAAGATAATAAATTTTTACGCAGATAATAAATTTTGACGGAGATAATAAAATTTTACGGAGATTATAAACTTTTACGGAGATAATAAAATTTTATGGAGATAATAAACTTTTACGGAGATAATAACATTTTACGGAGATAATAAAATTTCAGCAAACTTTTTCTTCTTAAAAAAACAAAAAAACAAAAACAGATTACTTCTTACTCCCACCCCCAGATATTACAATAATAGTGAGATATAATGGTTGATCATTCGACTACAGATCGAATGATTCCCTGTTCAGGTATTGGTGTACTTCATCATTTTATCTATTTTTTTTATTAATGACTTTTATTTACGATAGAAGAAGACGTATCACTTAAAATCGCTGCAAATCATTTCTTCATTTGCATATTTTAAAACTAAACATTAATCAGAAGTGACTTTTCCAGGGCATTCATCGTAAAGCCCGACGTGATATTGTAAACAAACACAGACGAAATTTGATAAACGTCATTATCCTTATTATTTTTTAATTTTTATTTTATTTTGCGAATTAATCTATCGGGCAAATTATCCCTCGTAATACATAATACTCAATAGAAAATCAACCGAAAACAGGTTCTTCATGAGCCATCCCCCAAAGTAATCCGATTACCATTTAAAATCGCCGCAAATCATTTCTTCATTTCCAGGGGATGCAATGTCTAACCTAAATATCAGCTGACTTGATATTATAAAGAACCACACAATTTGATGAACGATATTATCGTGTTTATTATTATTTTTATTAAAAATTTTTTTGAATAAGTCCACCGGGCGAATTATTCCTCGTAATATATAATAATATATATATTAATATCTATATTATATAATATTATATAATAATCAATAGAGGATTGATTCTATAATAATACATACGCAATATGCATAAATTAAAATATCATGTTTAAGCGTATTGTACGACCGGGCAACGCCGGTTAGCAGGTCCTGCTAGTATATAATAATCAATAGACGATTTGATTCTATAATAATACATACGCAATATGCATAAATTAAAATATCATGTTTAAGCGTATTGTACGACCGGGCAACGCCGGTTAACAGGTCCTGCTAGTATATAATAATCAATAGAGGATTGATTCTATAATAATACATACGCAATATGCATAAATTATAATATCATGTTTAAGCGTATTTTACAACCAGGCAACGTCAGTCTGCTAGCTAGTATATATAATAAAAAATAAATTTTCAATGACAGGACAAGCATAGCACGACAAAAAAGCTCTAACCGATTAAGAAGAGCAAAAATTAGAATAAGTTAAAAGGACAAAGAGTAAAGTTACATAGAAAATTTTATACATTATCAATCAATAAGGGTTATCAGAAAAGGGATAGGGGGAAACCCTCTTTAGGCCATATCATTTCGAAGCTAAATACTTCTTATATATCATAATATTATGTATTATTATAGTATCTCTGAGTGTCTCTCCATTCCACTTTTTCTCCTAAATTACTGGGCCGATTGGTGATATAATATAATAAGCCGAAGACCAATATATATTTACTTGTGTATTTCTATTGATATCAATTTAATTCATTTAGAATAATGATTGGAGTGTTCGCTAATGGGTTGGGGGACGAGTGTTAAAGTCTTGGTCAATTCATACCAATAAAAAGCAACATTTGATGTCGATTGCTAAGAACTCAGAAAGAGTAAGCGAAATACTCCTAAGAAAGAAGTAGCGATTTCCCTAACCATCGCTGTAGTAATTAATGAAAAGAAAGCGGTTTGATCGCCATCGACTATGGTCAACACATTTTTGTTTGTATATCATAATATACTTCGGTGTATTCTCATTTTGAACAAAATCTATTGCATAATTTGGATTCAATAAAATGTCTAATATTTAAGACTTGATCAAAAGGAAAAATTAATTCTTAGATTATAATTGAATTTGATTCATTATTATTGCGTATCAAATATACGCAATAATAATGAATCAAATTCAATTACAATCTAAAATATTTCAATTTAGAAGTGTGACTATCATACTATGCTCTCTACAAACCTCCTAAACTTTGTAAAAAAAAAAAACCCTGGAATTTAATTAAATTAATTATTGTTATTATATATTCCGTCTCGTATGCAGCCCATTTTCATTGTCATAAACTTATTGGTAAAATTTCCCACCAAATTAGAGACATCTTAATCTTCACAAAGCGCCTCCACTCCTTTTTATCCGCTTTGCAGTATATCTGTAGATATTACATTTTATGTTTGCAGTATATCTGTAGATATTACATTTTATGTTTGCAGTATATCTGTAGATATTACATTTTATGTTTGCAGTGTATCTATACTGTAGATATTACATCTTACGTCTAGCAGCTCTGTTTCAAAATTCATAATTATCAGCTAATTAGTTTCAGAAAGAATCCTGTACGTGCACATATTTAAACATATACATATCTAACTTAGTATACACCGACACATACACACACAAGTATATATATATATATATATATATATATATATATATATATATATATATATATAAATTCGTTTTTCTTTTTTGTGTATTGATATTCATATTAAAAACCATCTTTTCTATTAATATTTATTTGCTTTCCCACCGAAGCAAAATGTGACACGAGGTCGTTTTTAAAGTGGGGTTAAACCAGCTCCCCCGAATAAAAAGGGAAACGGGGCACTCTGGTTGGGTCCAAAAATAGTAATTGTCCCAGTATAGAGGGTTTCCCCTCCATTGACTGGGAGAAATTATCTTAAGTGCGGAACAGATACTACACTTTGATCTCGGTCCGAAGGCCAAGAACAACAGAAAAAAGGCAATCCTCTTTTCTATTCATTGTATTTATTTGCTTCCCCATCAAAGTACATTAGGCACAAGGCCGTTTTTAATGTGGGGTGAAAAATCAGCTCCCCTAAAAGTAGGGAAAACGGAGGCACTCTGGTTACCAAAAATAATAATTGTCCCAGTATAGAGGGTTTCCCATCCATTGACTGGTACAAATTATCTTAAGTGCGGCATCTGCAGACAGATACTACATTTTGATCCCGACCCGAAGGCCAAGAACAAGTGTGTTTATTTGCTCCCCCACCGAGCAAATTAGGCACAAGGCTGATTTTTAATGTGAGGAGTGAAGGGGAAATGGGGACCAACTCCTCGGGGAGTAGGGGAGCGGGATAGTGACAATTGGTATGAAGGGTTGCCCCTACATTGACCAAGGTCTTGTCTGTGGGGTCGCCCCCACTTAGGGTCTTTGCTTGCAGTATCTGCCGGAACAGATGGTATTTATTTGCTCCCCCACCGAGCAAATTAGGCACAAGGCCGATTTTTAATGTGAGGAGTGAAGGGAGGGGGAAGGGGAAAAGGGGACCAGCTCCCGAGAGGTGGGAAATGGGAGGTGGTTAAAGGTCAGGCATGTGGGGTTACCCCCGCATCTGGTCTTTACTAGTCATAGCTTGCAGTATCTGCCGGAACAGATACTACACCCTGATCCCAGCCCGAAAACCAAGAACAACAGAAAAAGGGCAAGACGATTTTCTGTTTATTTAAAAAGAAAATAGAATGTTCTTATATATGGGTTGTGGGATTGCATTCATTAGCAAAAGATCTAGCAAATTTGCATATTTGCAGAAATTTAAAACTGTAATTCATTTTAATTAATTCCCTATTAGTTTTTTTCGGTTTCCTTATGGGATGATCATCTTTAGTTAACTATTACATGTAATTATATCCATGCAGATATTCTACATGATTTATACTTGCATAATATTTGCTTAAAAGGTTATAGTAAACACAAAATTGTTTCCATATATATTTATGTATACGTATATATTTTTGCTTAATCTATCATTCTATCCATTTATATATCTACAAAAGTGAATGTGTCTGTGTATCTGTCTGTGTGTTTGCCTGTGTGTGTGTTTTTTTTTTACACAGTGATCACCACTTATCAAGGCCCGGAAGCCACTCAGGGATAAGGGTTATTGCAAGTACATCACGTTAGTGAGGAGATTTTATGAAGTGTTTAATTAGGGGGGCGGTTCATTAGGAATTTGTTAACATTAGACTTGAAGACATCCAAGTTGTAGTCCGAAGGGAAGCAGGCAGACGGAACAGAGTTCCACAGGCGTGCAGTTCTAAGAAAGAAGCTTTGCTCATGAAATCCGCGTTTTGATTTAGGCACAGATATAGAGTGGGGGAAATTTTTCACAGTGGATTCAGCTAGACGGGTGTTTTTCGTGAAAGTTTAGCGAGGGGGGACCAGGGATTGGAGTTCAGACGAGCACCTGCCATGAAAATAATGATAAAACAAGGATAGGCTCGCAACGTCTCTTCTGTGGGAGAGGGGTTGCAGGGTAGAGAAAAGGGCATCCCCCACTAAACCACGAAGTCTATTTTGTACTCTGTCAAGGCATGATAGGCTGTTTTTGGCAGCTCCTGCCCAGATATGGCAACAGTATTCCATCCTTGGCCGTACTTGGCTTTTATATAGATAGAGAATTGCATCAGTAGTGAGATATCTTCTGGAGCGGTAGAAGGATCCCACCATCTTTCCTGCGACCTTGGCAACAGACTTGATGTACGTGTTCCATTTCAGATCAGGAGTAAAGGTCAAACCCAGAAGCTTGTCAAAACACGGGGCCTCACCCAGACGAGAGCCATCCATCACAATTGATGCCAGCTGGGGATCAGAGCGTTGATGATGTACATTTCCCTACGCAATATAACTCTGTCAATTTAAAGTCTACAGACTCGAAATTTCTGGTCTAAACATTTGAACTTTTACATAAAAGCTATTCAGGAATAGCGCAAGCTTTTTCATCAGTTTGGGTCGAAAATTTTTAGTTACCAATATATAAATGTATGTATGTATGTATGTAAGTATGTATGTTTGCATATATAAATGTATGTATGTATATTTGCATGTCTGACCAACATTTTCGACAGAGGCGACGGATTTTCTCAAGATCAGTATCGTTTCGAAGTTCGACCTTTCCGACTACAAATAGCGAAAAATTGGCTTAAAACATTAATATCTTCACCTTAAACTGGACACTTTTCTATAGGGAGAGGGTCGCCTTTTTCGCCGATATTTTTGAAAGTCATCCTCGCCTTTCGATTGTCTAGCCTTAATTTAAAAAAAATGTCACTTTAGGTTTGGCGGTGGTCGTAACAGCATAGACGTCAGGTTTTTTTCCCCGTTCTTTTCCTCTTCTGCGGTACGAGTTCGAGCCTGTCTTCCTACCACCACTTTTTTTTCTGCTCAACATACACATTCGAACACCTGGGCACCCATGCTAGTCTATCTTCTATTAATTCGTTTTCCTTTTGTGTGTATTGATAATCATATTAAAAACCCTCTTTTCCATTCATTTAAAAAGAAAATACAATTTTATTATATATGGGTCATGGAATTGAATTCATCTGCAAAGGATCTAGCTAATTTGCATATTCTTTTAAACATTCATGTTAATTAATTCCCTATTAGTTGCTTCGGTTTTTTTAATGGGATAATCATCTTTAGTTAACTATTACGTGTAATTATATTCATGCAGATATTCTACGTGATTTATACTTGCATAATATTAGCGAAAAAAGTTTATAGTAAACACAAAATTGTTTCCATATATATTTATGTATACGTATATATTTTCGTTAAACAAATCTATCTATCTATCTATCTATCTATCTATCTATCTATCTATCTATCTATCTATCTATAAAAGTGAACGTGTCTGTGTGTGTGTGTCTATGTGTATGTCTGTGTACATTTCCCTACGCAATAACTCTGTCAATCTTTAATCTACAGACTCGAAATTTGATATACAGGTTACTGAGAGTTGGGAAAATCTTCGTGATCGGTTTATGACCAGAAATTTGGCTGTTAAGGGGTCAAAGTTCAACGATTTGACTTTTGAGAACTCTACCAAACTCGTCCGACAATTTTTGGTCTACGCACTTGAAATTTTAGATATAGGTTCCTTGGACATGGATCTAACTTAATAACTTGATTTGAGCCCAAAACAATAAATTTTAAGTGGTCATAATAGGGGACAAAGTTTAAAAAAATTGACCTCTGCGGTCTCTTCTAAATTACTCAGACAATTTCTGGTCTAAATATTTGAAATTTTACATAAAGGTATTCAGAGATAGGGCAAGCTTTTTCATCAGTTTGGGTCGAAAGTTTTTAGTTACCAATATATAAATGTATGTATGTATGTCTGTTTGCATGCCTGCCTTAAACTTTCAATAGAGGCGACAGATTTTACCAAGATCAGTACGTTTTAAAGTTCGATCTTTCATACGACAAATATCGAAGAATTGGCTAAAAACATTAATATCTTCCTCTTCATCTAGGCACTTTTCTACAGGGGGGGGTAATTTTTTCGCCGATATTTTTTAAAGTTATCCTCTCCTTTAGATTGTCAAGCCTTAATTTAAAAAAATGTCGCTTCCGGTTTGGCGTTGGTCGTAACAGCATAAACGTTAGGTTTTACCCCGTTCTTTTCTTCTTTTGCGGTACGGGTTCGAGCCTGCCTTCCTACTACCGCTTTTTTTTTGCTCAACATACACATCCAAACACCCGGGCAACGCCGGGCTGAAATGCTAGTATATATATATAAGACTGAACGTGTCTGTGTATCTCTGTGTGTGTGTGTCTTTGTGTGTGTGTGTGTATGTGTGTGTGTGCGCGTGTGTGTGTGTACATTTCCCTACGAAATAACTCACAGACTCGAAATTTGATATACAGGTTACTGAGAGTTGGGAAAATCTTTGTGATCGGTTTTTGACCAGAAATTTGGCTGTTAAGGGGTCAAAGTTCAACGATTTGACCTTTGAGAACTCTACCAACCTCCTCCGACAATTTTTGGTCTACGCACTTGAAATTTTAGAAATAGGTTCCTTGGACATGGATCTAACTTAATAACTTGATTTGAGCCCAAAACAATAAATTTTAAGTGGTCATAATAGGGGTAAAATTTAAAAAAGTTGACCTCTACGGTCTCTACCAAATTACTCAGACAATTTCTGATCTAAATATTTGAAATTTTACATAAGGGTATTCACAGATAGGGCAAGCTTTTTCATCAGTTTGGGTCGAAAAATTTTAGTTACCAATATATAAATGTATGTATGTATGTATGTAAGTATGTATGTTTGCATGTCTGCCTAAAACTTCCGACAGAGGCAAGATCAGTATCGTTTTAGAGTTTCAGATGACAAATATCGAAAAATGGGCTAAACACATTAATATCTTAACCTTCAACTGGGAACTTTTCTACAGGTGGGGGGGGGGAGCGCTTTTTTCGCCGATATTTTTGAAAGTCATCCTCTCCTTTCGATTGTCTAGCCTTAATTTTAAAAAATGTCACGCCGGTTTGGCGTTGGTCGTAACAGCATAGACGTCAAGTTTTTTTTCCCGTTCTTTTCCTCCTTCGCGGTATGGGTTCAAGCATGCCTTCCTACTACCACTTTTTTTTTTTGCTCAACATACACATCCAAACACCCGGGCAACGCCGGACTGAAATGCTAGTATATATAAAAAGAAAGAAAGTTAAAACTGTAAGTAGTTTCAGAAAGAATCCCGTACGTTCACAAATTAAAACAAATACATAATAAAAAATAAAACGTATATATATATATATATATATATATATATATATATATATATATATATATATATATATATATTTATTTATTTATGGTGTCTTTTAAATTCAATAAAAACCCTTCAAAATTTGCTGACGAGGAGACCTTGCTTATTAAAAAACTATATGTAATTATTGTACGTAACTTGATGTATACCACAATAAAAAGCATTGTTTTCCGAAACGATCGTACAGATAATTGATTTTGTTGTTGTTCCTTCTTATGAAACGGATTTTTAATTTAATTATAATTTGATTTTTAAATTTTAAATTATCAATCACATTACTTAATATTGAATTAGCTCTAGGACATTTAACTATCGAACTTATTATATATCTAAATTACAACGAGCACTTTCTCTTTCCTGTATTTTAATTAAACTAGTAATTTCACTGTTACATTGAAATACACTCAGCTCTTTAGACTATTGTTCTAATCTCCTTTAAATATATATATATATATATATATATATATATATATATATATATATATATATATATACACGTTTTACTTTTATTATTTATCTGTTCAGTTACATATGTTTCGGTGAACAGATAAAACTGCAACAAAAAATAAAACGCATATTTGCACTGCAATAGTATTGAGCACTCTCTTCAGGTTTTACTAATATATATATATATATATATATATATATATATATATATATATATATATATATATATATATGTATGCGTGTGTGTGTGTTTTATTAGTGTGTATATGTGCATATGATCTAAATAAGGAGGGGGGGGTAAATTTGTACTTTAGACCCACCCCCATAATTTTTGTTAAAATAATGATTTTTTTTTTACGTTTTTGATAATGTTGATTAAGAGAATCTCGTTCAAATTTTACGAAGACAAATACTTATAGAGATATAAAAACCTCTATTATGCACTGTAATTTACTGGCTACCAGGTTTATACGAACGCGCGATAAACAAATGTACTTCTCTCCTACCGACACTACCACCCCCAATTTTTTTTGCATTTGCTAGAGAGTATGCGGACAACTATTATCACGGTTACATTTGGGGAAATTATTCTCTTGTCCCAAAGGGGGTTGTCTACTTGCAAAGCTGTTCTTTACATGGGGATGTAAGGGGTGTCTATTATGAATGCCATTCTTAAGATGCGGAGTTTGGGATGTCTGACAATACTCAAAGAAGTGAGGTGAAAAAAGTCGTAATTGTTTTGTTTTACATGTTAAAAAATACGACATAAAACTGGAATTTAATTTAATACTATTGGTGAAAAGAAAAGAAATACTTGAACAAACGGAAACAACTAGGATTACTACCACTGATTTCGATCACCTTAAACAGTTCACATGCAGTAAGAACCCTCAACTTCTAAAACTTCTGTTTTTACTTTCCATTATTATTCTAATGAATAATTTTTCGTAATTGCATACTGATTTACGCATTCCCTTAATTTTTTCATCCAAAAAGTACCTGCATGTTATCGCCAGTGAAAGTCAGATTATTTCATTTTGGCCATGGTCGCCAGTGTCTGCAATTGTTCAGGGACGGCAGTGGCCACTAACAACAACCATAGTTTACTTTTTTTTGCGAAGGGGTGGGACAAGCTTTCATCGGGCAACGCCAGTTAACGGGCCCTGCTATTATATATATATATATATATATATATATATATATATATATATATATATATATATATATATATATATATATATGAAAGACAGAAACCAATAGAGTATATAAATAAATTAATAAAAAATAAGAAAAAAACTTAAAAAAAAAACAAACAAAACGAAGTCCCTTGAAAGTTACACATTTTTCGCGCGCTTTTGCACAACGGATGCCATTTTTCAAGATGTCCTTGCTTCCCTAGCCGGCAAAATAAAGAACGAGGTGCAAAAAAAAAAAAAAAATATTCATCATCGTCCATCGTTCCGAAGCTGCCGGAACGAGTATCACTTCATTTAACTTTTGATGGGGCTCGACATCGCCATTTTGACATGAGTCGAGATGTGTGAAGTCTTTTTACAGCGTCGATAGATTGGGCTTTTTTATGTTCAGGTATTTTATATTTTTTTTGTTTTATAAATACTATCGTTTATTTACTTTCTTTCATTTAGTTTTCTTTTAATGTTTTGTTATTGAAAGTTATTTTGGCTGGAAAATTTGTCTTCAGGCACTCTGAAATATTGCAAGCTCTTTCTTTCCATCCTTCTCTTTCTCTCACTCTCTCTCTCTCTCTCTCTCTCTCACACACACACACACACACACACACACACACACACACACACACACACATATATATATATATGAACCTAAGCACTTCGTTGGGTATAATTCAAAAAACTTTATTGACATTTATAAAAATATACATAGAATAACTTCTTAGGCCATATATATATATATATATATATATATATATATATATATATATATATATATATATATATATATATATATATATATATATATTATGTGCGTGCATATATATTCGTATATATATATATCTATATCTATGTACATAGATATACATATGTAGAAACATATATAAATTCACAATCGCATACACGCATAATATATGAATAAATTAGCCAAAGAGATTGGAAATACATGACTAGTTGGTTCTTGTTTTTGTATGAAAAGTAAATATATATATATATATATATATATATATATATATATATTGATCCATATATTGATACATATATGTATATATATATATATATATATATATATATATATATGTTTACAAGACAGAATAAGTTTGCTTGAAATATGGATATGATTTATATATATATATATATATATATACTTATATATATTTATTTATCTATCTAATATATATATATATATATATAATTTAAAGGAGATTAGAACAATAGTCTAAAGAGCTGAGTGTATTTCAATGTAATAGTGAAATTACTAGTTTAATTAAAATACAGGAAAGAGAAAGTGCTCGTTGTAATTTAGATATATAATAAGCTCGATAGGTAAAGATCCTAGAGCTAATTCAATATTAAGTAATGTGATTGATAATTTAAAATTTAAAAATCAAATTATAATTAAATTAAAAATCCGTTTCATATATATATAAATATGTTATTAAAATTTGTGTACGTTTAAGCAATAAAATAATGAGCTATATTTCGCTTAATTTAGTTTTATGCAAAGGGGTGGATCATGTTTTGGGAGTTCTTCGTGCAAATTTAGATACTTCTGATATTTTTGTGAAATTTTAACAATATAGGTAAATCTCTACCCACCATTTTAATTTTATTTGTAGCATTCCAAAAAATAAGTTTTATTAGCGTGCACTTTATAAACTCTATCGCCCATTTGAAAAATTGAAGATTACTGTTAAATGAGACACATTGGCATTAGACTTCACTTAAACAAGATTCTATCATTTTCAATTTAATCTTATAACTCTTTAAACTTGAGCATTAAATTATAGACATTTTCTAGAATCAAAATTAATGGATTTTGATTAAAATTAAAATTCTGGAACTATAGGTTACTATAATTTTATCTTGATTTGATTCTTCCTAAAAATAATGCAAAAATGTTTGTGTTAATAATTTTAATTGTCATCAGACACGTTAAGATAATAATTTTAACCGTCATATGTTCGTAAAGCAGGCCCCATTGTCGCAAAGCTTGCTTTAAAAATAATGAACCGAAATGTCTGCTTAATCTTGACATACTGAAATGTAAAGATTTCGACAGTGAATTTTTAAAAAAGCTTTCCTTAAAACTTCAAAATTGCATAACACGATTCGATTCATACAGAAACTTAATTTTATTAAATATTAGTTTAAAAACTATTAATTAAAAATAAATTGTTACGTTAGGTATTTTTGCTGCGTAATGTCATTAAATATGGTGTAGTTTCATGGATTTTAAAGTATAAAATTCATTTATTTTATTTGTGAATAATCTGAAAACAATTTCTTATAGTTAATATATACAGTTATAAAGTTATAAAAATAAAAAAATATGAAACAAGTTAAGCAATGAAGATGATATCCTTTAAAGTTATGTTTGTTTCATTGTTTTTTGTTACGTTTTAAGTAGAATACAATCAAATAATGCAATTATGAATTAGTTGAACAAATAAAGAATAATTAAATAAATTCGAGGCCAATGTTAGATAATTACAACCCCCACCAAAAAAAAAACAAAAACAAAAAACAAAACAATACGTTAGTTTAGGAGTATTCTATTCCAGCAGTTAGCTCCCAAAATCGCTGTCAAATTTTACCGACGTTTTTTTTCTTCTGATTTATCAAGCATTGACAAGATAAATTAATCCACTGTATGACTTTGCAGTATGAATTTTTTGATTTCTAGATTTATTTAAGAATATTGATTTGTTTTCTGTTTTTTTTTTTGCGGATTAAATTATATTTTAAAGACAATTTCTTTAACATCAGTCTATATTAAATACGTAACTTTTATAATTGTTAATTTGATGATATTTTAATTGCTTTTTAACAACACATCATTACTCCATTAACCTCTCCAAAAACCCTAAATCATAATGGCAAAATTGCTTGGGAACCTTGAATCAGGAATAAGGCATATATGACATGCCCAACGCACCTAGCACTGCTGTAACATGGTGTGTACTGACGAGAGGTTTCATAGGGTTAAAACCTCTGTGGTTGGTATCTTGTCTTGCCACTTGATTCTTAATAATCTACAGAGGCAAGTCATATGGAAATGGTTCAGTTTCTTTACATATCTGCCATATACAGTCAAAGTCTCATAAGCATATATGAGGATGGTAAGAATCACAGCTCGGTATACTTGGTCTGCAGCCGAATCCCTCTACGCTTCCACACAGTGGTTCTGAGATGTCCAAAGGCAGCATCCGCCTTGGCTATCCTGCAATCAACTTCATCGTCTATGTGTACAGCCCTTGACGGAATACTGTTCAAGTAAGTGAACTTGTCCACAACTTTTAGGTTGTTTCCACGAATTGAGATCTGAGGCGCAAGATAACTTTTTCCACGGACAAGCTGGTACATTAATTCAGTCTTCCTTAGATTAATAGTCGGACCGAAATTATCGCATGCCTTAGAAACACGATTTTTCATGTTTCGTTCTGTGTTGTATTGAACGCACAGTCATCAGCAAAGAAAATGGCTCGGATGATGGTGGTGCTAGTCCTAGTGCTAAGTCGTTTTAAGTTGTACAATTTGCCATCTGTCCGGTAGTTGATGCTAAATTCGAGATCTTTTGCATTGAATGCATCAATTAGCACTGCTGAGAACATCATGATGAAGAGCGTTGGTGCAAGTACGCAGTCCTGTTTGACACAACCATTGACTGGGAAGTCATCAGAAGCCTCTCCATTATCTATGACACGAGCCATCATCCCATCATTAAATTGTTTGATGATTGAAATGAATTTGTCAGGACATCCAAATTTGGCCATGATCTTCTATAGACCTGCCCGATTTATAGTGTCATAGGCCCTAGTCAAATGAACAAATGGTATGTAAAGGTCTTAGCATTGCTCTTGACATTTTTCCTGGAGTTGATGAGCAGCAAATACCATGTAAATTGTATCACAACCCATACGAAAACCACATTAACTTTCTGAGAAGAGGTCATATTAAATATCTTTGGCTAAACGATTACAATAATTTTGCTATGTTGAAAAGAGATATTCCTCTGTGGTTGTCACAGCTCTGTCTGTTTCCCTTCCTCTTGTAAATATACATTATTGATGCATATTTGAATTCCTGGGGAATTAGGTATTTCATCCAGAATGTAAGAAATGACTACTTTTTTGTCAATGTGCGACCACCTGCCTTATAAATATCTGAAGGTATGCCACAAGAACGCTGTTTTATAGCTTCCTCAACTTCCAGGATGGTGGGCGACTCATCAAGAGTTTGATTTGTTTCGATTTGTGTCGTAGAAGTTGTGCGATTGAGGAAGATCTATTCAGTATAGAGTTGAAGTGCTCTGCCCACCTGTCTAAAATGTTGACTCGCTCTGTTATCAGTTTCAACTCGCGCTGTTATCAATTTCATTAACATTTAGAAGAGGAGAGGTGTCGGTAGCCTGTGGTCCATATATTGTTCTAATGGAGTTATAGAATTTCTTTGAGCCATGTATATCTGCACATTTCTGTATTTCCAGAGATTTATCATTGAACGATTTATTTGTATTTTGTACAGTTTTGTTTGAACAGTACTGCGAATTTTCGAAAATGCTACCTTTTTTTTTTAAAAAAAAAACAGAGCTTGGTTTCTACTGGATTGCGTTATGACACTTGCATTTTTTTTGTTAGTAGTTCCTGTATTTCCTCATCATTTTTGTCAAACAAATCCTGATGTTTCTTCTGGGATGGTTCAAGCATTTTCAGTTTGTGCAGCTTCTTTGAAAGCTGTTCAGTCGCCTTCAATATCAGAATGACAAAACTGTATTTCAGTTAGTCTTGCATTGAGATTATTCGCGAGTAGGGTTGCATTTGTTTCTACATAGTTTGGAGACGTTACTGCACTTGGTCATCTTCTTTCCCTGAGGCCTCCGCTTTGCTACACTGTTTGAGCCTTAGCTTGGAAGTAACAAGTCTGTGGACCGTCCAGCACTCCGCACCACATATGGCCTTGGTAATCAGAGCAGCCTGTCTGTCTATCTTTTTGGTGATTACATAGCCAATGAGATGCCAGTGCTTGGATCTTGGATGCATCCAGGTGGTTTTGTTCATATTTCATTGCCGAAACACAGTATTGGTGATTAGGAGATCATTGGTGATGGAGGTCTTTACCAGCAGCAATCCATTACTGTTATATTTGCCAACTTTATTTCTACCAATAGTTCCTTCTCAGGTTTGGTAGTCTGTACCAACTCTGTCATTAAAGTCACTAAGTCAACAGTTGTCAGGACGTGTTCTAGTTCTTGATAGAACTTGTCCTTCACCTCATTCGGATTAGTCATCGTTGGAGCATAGGTGCTAATTAGTGCCGCATGATTCCTCATCCCAACTGGTAAACGCATTGTCATTAGACGATCATTGCTTATTTAATTAGAGAAGTCAATTTTCTTATGTGTTTGGCTTTAATTGCAAATCTGACTTCTGTCTCTTTTTGTTCTCCAACACTGCATTCGCTCGAAAAGATATAGGCTCCTTTTTCCTCTGCGAGTTGACCTTCCACAGCTATTCCAGTTTCGGACAGGGCTGCTATGTTCACATTGTGGCGACCTAGCTCTCTTGTTACTAAGGCAGTTCGCCTTTCGGGTCTGCTATACAAGAGATTATATATATATATATATATATATATATATATATATATATATATATATATATATATATATAAGAGATTGCAAGCAACAAATAAATACCTGCCTAATGGACTTTTAAAAATAAACAAAATATGAAAAAACTAAAAGGCTTTCGTGTTTTTAAAAGCAGATAGTATATATATATATATATATATATATATATATATGTTTGTGTGTATGTGTGTGTGTGTGTATGTATTTTATATTAGTATTTTTATTATTTCTACAATGTTTTACAAAATATATTTTTGCGTATGTAACGTTTCGTTGTTTTTTTTTTTGTGTTTGTTGGTGTCTGCGTTCCAGCTTCACAGGTGCAACTGTTTTTGATTGACAACAATGAAAATGGAAACTGGCGAGAGTGGCAGAAGAAATGCGACTTTACATCTGTTTTAATTGCTTGGTTCTAGATTGGCACAAGGCCAAGATCGGAAGGCACTTTAGGTGAATATGAGAAGCCAGAAAACAAAAATGTCAAATGAAAAAACAATTTAAAGGTGAAAAAGAAGATACTTTCTTTTGATAATGACACACACACACACACACACACGCACACACGCACACACGCACTTAATTATTAAATTAAAAGATAAAAAAATAAAAACGAGGCATGAGTTACCCCAGAAATATCTGATCCGGACCGGAAGTCATGAAAATTGAGAACCAGAGTGGACAAAATAAATTGAACAAATAATTACACACGAATTATATTAATAAAATAATAAATAATTAGTAAATTGATATTAAAATAAAATATACATAAATAGGTTCAGAAAAGTTATAATTATATCTATCTATATATCTATAAAAGTGAACGCGTCTGTGTGTGCGTGTGTGTGTGTGTGCACATTTCTCTACGCAATAACGTTGTCAATTTTTAGTCTACAGACTCGAAATTTGATATACAGGTTACTGAGATTTGGGAAAATCTTCGTGATCGGTTTATGACCAGAAATTTGGCTGTTAAGAGGTCAAAGTTCAACGATTTGACCTTTAAGAACTCTACCAAACTCCTCCGACAATTTTTGGTCTACACACTTGAAATTTTAGATATAGGTTCATTGGACATGGGTCTTAGGTAATAACTTGATTTGAGCCCAAAACAATACATTTTAAGTGGTCATAATAGGAGTCAAAGTTAAAAAATTGACCGCTTTTTTTTTGCTCAACATACACCTCCAAATACCCGGGCAACGCCAGCCACCCATGCTAGTATATCTATAAAAGTGAAAATGTCTGTGTGTGTGTGTGTGCGTGTCTGTATGTGTACATTTCCCTACCAAATATACATACCAAACTACTCTGTCAATTTTTAGTCTACAGATTCCAGAATTTACATAAGCGGTATTGAGATTTGGGAAAATCTTTTTAATCTGTTTTCGGCCAGAAATTTAGCTGTCAAGGGGTCAAAGTTCAATGATTTGACCTTTGAAAATTCTATCAAACTCCTCCGCAAATTTTAGGTCTAAACACTTGAAAATTTAGATGTAGATTACTTAGACATGGATCAAAATTTTTAGTTTGATTTGAGCCCAAAACAATAAATATTAAGAGAACAAAATTGGGATTAAAGTTTTAAGAAATTTGACATCTGCGGTCTCTACCAAAGTACCCAGCCAATTTTTGGTCTAAACATTTGAAATTTTACATAAAGTGTATACAGACATAGGGCAAGCTTTTTAATCGGGATTTTGGCCGAAAATTTTTTTGCTAAGGGGAATAAGTTCCAAAGATTTGACCTTTTCGATCTCTAGTAAAATATTCAGTCAATTCTGGATCGAAACATTTGAAATTTTACATAAAAGTGGTTTCAGATGTGAAGCAAGCTTTTTAATTAGGTTTGGGGGGGGGGAAATTTAGCTGCCAAGAGGTCAAAGTTGAAAGAGTTGCACTTTTCAGACTCTACCAATCTCCTCCGCCAATTTTGGGTCTAAACACTTGAAATTTTAGATGTAGGTTACACGGACACGAGTCAAAAAGTTATATATATATATATATATATATATATATATATATATGTATATATATATATATATATATATATATATATATATATATATATATATAAACATTAAACCTTATTAAAAATAATAATATATGCGGTCCTTTTTTTTCCACAGCAAGAAAAACAGAAGACAATTGCTGACGAGAGCCTAATATTATTTACCATTAACTGGCCCCCGTTTATATTAGGCTTGAAACAGACTGTAACAATGTTTTTCTGATTTTCTGTACAGTTTATATATATATATATATATATATATATGTACATAAAAAATATATATGCATATATATATATGTACATAAAATATATATATGCATGTATATATATATGTACATAAAATATATATATATATATGCATATATATATGTACATAAAATATATATATATATGTACATAAAATATATATATGCATGTATATATATATGTACATAATATATATATATATATATATATGTACATAAAATATATATATGCATATATATATATGTACATAAAATATATATATATGCATATATATATGTACATAAAATATATATATATGTACATAAAATATATATATGCATGTATATATATATGTACATAATATATATATATATATATGCATATATATATATATGTACATAAAATATATATATGCATATATATATATATGTACATAAAATATATATATGCATATATATATATGTACATAAAATATATATATATGCATATAATCCGATTTCATGTTTAAATGAAAAAGAACACACACACACACACACACACACACACACACACATATATATATATATATATATATATATATATATATATACATAATGTTCTTTTTCATTTAAACATGAAATCGGATTATTTGATGAAAATCAGAACTAGCCAAAGAGGTATAATAAATAATAATAATAAAAAAAACATAAATAAACGAGAAAGCAGAAATGACGCAGAGTTCTTGAATGTTCCTGTCACTTGGCGACTCAAAGAGTCCGAAGATTTTTCCCCTTTCTGACACGTGGCAATGCTATGATAGACGGGCGGAACTGCGTCCAAAAGGTCGCACGGATCCGACATATTTTTTCTAACACTTCCAACGAACGTATTATAAATGGCCTTGTTCGGGCCCGGAGTGACCGCCTGTGCCTCGGGTGTCATTTTTTTCTAACCTTTTTTATTTGGTGAGGACACGTTTTTCTTTTTTCAAAATTTATTTATTTATGTTTTTTTTTATAAAGATTTCGGTACCAGCTTCACTCTCATCCGAAATAATCTAATATCACCTTTTATCATTTTTCTTCTTTATTCTTTGGTTCCATGTCCAAAAATATCGAAACACTAACCACTTTTTACTTTTATTATTTTTACCAGAGTCGATTCGAGGTATACACCTACTTTAACATTAAGTGATTGCTTGCTGTCATATTATCCGGATATATATATATATATATATATATATATATATATATATATATATATATATATATATATATATATATATATATATGTATGTATGTATAATAACTAGATTTGCTTATATAAACATTATAAATGTGCAAAAGAAGTTACCATAATACCATAGCACTTAATTTCATGTAAAATTTTAGACGGATCAGCTCGGTAGCTCCCGAGAAAAAGTGGAACTGACAGACGGACAGACAGACAGATGAAGAAAATATAATATAATATATACAGACATATATATATATATATATATATGCATATGTGTAACATCATTTACACCTGACAAACATACAAATAATAATATATATATATATATTTATATATATATATAATTTTTTTGATGAAATATGTTTTTTTTAATCATATTTCACTCTTTGCATCATTGGTATACGCAAAGAGTGAAATATAATTAAAAAAAACATATTTCATCAAATATATATATACATATATATATACATATATATATATATATATATATATATGCATATGTGTAACATCATTTACACCTGACAAACATACAAATAGTAATATATATATATATATATATAATTTTTGTATGTTTGTCAGGTGTAAATGATGTTACACATATGGATATATATATATATATATATATATATATATATGTCTGTATATATTATATTATATTTTCTTCGTCTGTCTGTCTGTCTGTCAGTTCCACATTTTCTCGGGAGCTACCGAGCTGATCCGTCTAAAATTTTACATGAAATTAAGTGCCATGGTATTATGGTAACTTCTTTTGCACATTTATAATGTTATAATAAAAACATCTACGTAAAAGTGATACATTTAGCAGTCCGGCGAGGTTAGCACCGTGGTAGAGGTTTAGGCTTCTTATCACAAGGTGCCGATTTCGAATCTTGCTAGATTCAGCCACTCTGATGAGTCGTGGACGACGAAACACGTGTCAGTGGATAATTATATTTTAAAAATAATATATATGAGGCCGGCTCCCCATTAAAAGGGGGTACCAGATTGGTCAATGGGAAAATTATTCCCAACAAGCATTTAGGTAAAAATGCACTTTCCTATGAATACTTGAATTAATTCAAGAAAGTATCGCTAACAAAAACAAATAAAAACACACACATATGTATATATATAAAAGAATTACAGTTTTTTTTTTTTACACAGTGATCACCACTTATCAAGGCCCGGAAGCCACTCAGGGATAAGGGTTATTGCAAGTACATTACGTTAGTGTGGAGATTTGATGAAGTGTTTACTTAAGGGGGCGGTTCATTAGGAATTTGTTAACATTAGACTTGAAGACATCCAAGTTGTAGTCCGGAGGGAAGCAGGCAGACGGAACAGAGTTCCACAGGCGTGCAGTTCTAAGAAAGAAGCTTTGTTCATGGAATCCGCGTTTTGATTTAGGCACAGATATAGAGTGGGGGAAATTTTTCACAGTGGATTCAGCTAGACGGGTGTTTTTCGTGAAAGATTGGCGGGGGGGGGGGCGACCAGAGATTGGAGTTATAGCTACATTCCAAAATCTAAAGATATATTTTTCATGCAAAACAGCACCTGTAAAAATTTCGTCACATTTTTTACAGATTCATTTTTCTGAGATGTATAGGCAGTGTGTAAAAATCTCTAGTCAGACTGACAAAAGATCTTGGAATAATTTTTATCAGTCCTGGTAGGGGATTTTTATACACTAATAAAGTCTCCTCATAAAAATTAGTGATAATTTTTTACGTCATGAAATAATGTGCTTTTGAAAAAGGTAGACACAATTGTTTGTAAATAAAACTGTTTTTCGGGAAACGTTTTCACTGAATAAGTAAGACTTCCATGGAATAAGTATTCTAAATTTTGTCGTACAATATCGGCTCAAGCATAAATGTTCGTTTTAACGAATTGTATATAATAAAACGGAAGACAGGTTTTCAGTTCTAAGTTCCATGGAATCTACGTATAGGCTTAGGCATAGATAAAGAGTGGGGGAAATTATGGATAGTTGTTTCATCTAGACGAGTGTTTTTCGTGAAAGAATGTGTGTGTATGTGTGTGTGTGTTTATACATCTGTATTTATAGGATTTATTATTAAACTCTACAACGCGTAAGGTTTCGCTGTTTGTTTTTAGTTAAATAAAGTTTTATGTAGAGACAGAATAATACAACGTAAATATTACACAATATTAAATAAAAGTGAAATTAATATTTATAATATATATATATATATATATATATATATATATATATATATATATATATATATATATATATATTTGTATAATATATACAGGAATTTACATTTATATCGGTAGTCGGTACAGACGGTTTCAAGCCCGGTAGTTGAGGACTGCTCTTAATGTCCGCCTCAGGCTCTCTTCAGCCGACTCTCATCGGACATTAAGAGCAGTCCTCAACTATCGGGCTTGAAACCGTTGGTACCGACTACCGATATAAATGTAAATTCCTGTATATATTATACAAAAAAATATATTGCTCTTATTTCGAGAAAGGTTTTTTCCCTAATAATAGAGCACTGTATGGGATTTCTTTTTCTACAAAAAAGTACATATATGTATATATATATATATATATATATATATATATATATATATTGTGTGTGTGTGTGTGTGTACTAGCAGTGAAACCCGACGTTACCTTGCATTGAATAAAGATCAACAAATATTCCACACTTTGTATTGTCATGAAAATCGGTCAAATTGCCTATTTTTAAATCAAGTCGAATATTGCCAGCTATAATCGGTGCAACGGGAAGACTGTTGGTAGTGACTTAGTCCACAATACATTATACCTATTTACTATGCCTCCCCACGGGACAGAGTAAGACACCAGGGTCGTTTTTTAACGTGGAGAAAAGGTACAAAAATAAAAATTGTCTCAGTCGTGAAGGATTTCTCCTCCACCGAAAGAGAACAAGAAATAGAAGTGCAGCATCTGAAGAACAGATACTACACTTTGATCTTGTCCCGAAGGCCAAGTTATAGTAGCACATATAGCCAACCTTGTACTGTAGAGATACTAATCTTTATTTTATAAAATTATGTTTATGTAATAGCTTGAATGAATTTTTAAAATGCAAAAATTAATGTCATTTTTCAATTGTGCTCTAAAACAATATTAATTTTGAACATCCTATCTTATCAAAAACTTACTGTTGATTTCATGAGCTTGACCCTTATGCTTATGCGGTGATAAAGCTTTTCAAATGTGTTTGTGATGTTAGGCTGATAAGCGTGTTGACTTTCGTCAAAATCGAACTGTTCCTTCTTTTATCGGATTTTTTTTCGATTATCGATTTTTTGATACTTGCACAAAATCTATCTAAAAACATTCCCAGACACAAAAAGCGCATTTCTATGTAATTTAAAAAAAATCTCTGCAGCCGTTTCGGAGACCGAAGGGAACTATCTCACGCACACAGCTACACACACAGATAAAATTCTGTTTATATATAAGTAGATACATGTTTCAACTGCGATTTCATTAAAATTCTAGCTTTGGCTTTTGTAGCAGATAATGTTAGTATAAATAAAATGTTATACTTATATCAAGTAACGCATTTTGAAGTCGACTGAACGTGTATCTTGTACGCATGCGCAAATATAATTTATACATTAATTTTTAAAATTTTGATATGCATATGGACTTAGTTCAATGGTAACGAATAACGCTGGAGAGTTACATGTTTTGGTTTCGATCTTCCCTTTTGGCACCAAAGTCATATTTTTTAAACCTTTTTAATCACTACTATATATTGGGCATAATATAATTATCAATAGTGCTGGCTCTATAATAATAAATACGAAATCCATATAAATTAAAATATCATATTTAAGCGTATTGTACGACCGGACAACTTCGAACAGTCCAATAGTCAATAATAAAGCTAAAATTCGATAATAGAATAAGAATTCAATGTACAACCAATACATATACAAATATATATTTAAATTAGATCACCTCATTTTTTTTAAAATACAGAATTGATTATCTGAGACCTTCCACGATTTCATCAGCCCCAACATATGTCCTTATACAACTAGCAAGATTTAAACCCCATGACTTCTTACGTGTGGGACACATAATCATATCGCCTCCAACCCCAAGGACGAACTGATCGCCATGATTAAACTGATTTTCAGGCGTCCATGGATGGCACTATGAACGCCACATACTCGAGATCAGGGAATGCTTAGGGGCTGTAGTTATGACCAAGGACAGCTTCCTTGATTATCTCTTCTCTATATAATATATATAATTTTTCCCGTCTGATTTTGACATTAATAGGATTAAAAATCAAAATATTTCATGCAAATATAATATGCACAAACGGCAGAACAATATCTGAGGTGTGTTATAGGCTTATTATTTCTCAAATTCCTCGATAATCTTAGATTTCTATACTTTTTCTGCTGAAATTCCTCCTCCCCCTGCCACCACTTAACACCGTTTGGGGATCGTTCACAAGGAACAGTTGAGAAGAGAACACCGGTTTGGCTTCGTAGTTCTTTCATGTGAAGTTATTTAAAATCACTAAACTAAGCTGCAGTGCTCTGTGGCGTAGTGGTTAGCGTGCTGGACAATTCACATTATATTTTCACGTTCGCGCCGACCTACCGTAGTCGTTTTTTTTTTTTTTTTCCTAAACAACTGGAATGGACTTTTCTTGGTGGCCGAACTGTTAACGTTGCAGATGTTTTTTTTTTGTTTTTTTTTCACACTTTATTTTCCTACTTTTACTCATGACTCCGGGTTTGATCCGTCCTACTTACCTACCATAACATTTTTTAAAACTCCCCCCCCGTCCCGGAAACAAACACTCGGGCAACGCCGGGTACCCCCGCTAGTTTAAAGAATAATCGTTTATGAGTCAATATATTCATTCCAAAGACTTTGAAATCGACATTTTAACCGTTTAGACAAACGAACCTTTCGACAAATAAAATTATAGAATAAATATAAGATATATAAGAAATGAATTGTGATGTTAAAATAATTTACAAAAAGATCATGGATCAAATAGAATCAAGTATCAACGATAAAAAGACAGAAAATTAAACGTAATGATCACAAGGATAATTTTATAACCAAAAATACTCGCAGATTATTAATCTAATCTCGGTACATTGATAAAAGTAAAAAAAATGTGTGCGCGTGTGTGTCTGTGTCTCTACCAAAAAAATGTGTCTACCAAAAACATGTGTGTGTGTGTGTCAACCAAATAACTCTGTCAAATTTCGGTCCAGAGACTCGAGATTTGACATAAGAAGTATTGAGATTCGAGAAAATCTTTTAAATCGGTTTTCGGCCAGAAATTTTGCTGTCAAGGAGTCCAAGTTCAATTATTTGACCTTTGAAAACTCTACCAAACTTCTCCGGGTCTAAACACTTGAAATTTTAGATATAGGTTCCTTGGACATGGATCAAACTTTTTATTTATTTTTAAAATTGATTTAAGCCCCCCCCCAAATAAATGTAAAGGGGTCAAAATTGGGGTCAAACTTTAAACAATTGACTTCTGCAGTCTCTACCAAATTACTCAGCCAATTTCTGGTCTAAACATTTTAAATTTTACATAACGGTTATTCAGAGATAGGGCAAGCTTTTTAATCGGTTTGTGTAGAAAATTTGAGCTGCCGATGGGTCAAACTTCAAAATATTTTGTATTTTCGGTGTCTAGCAAACTACTCAGCCAATTTTGAGTCTAAACATTTGAAATTTATACATAACGGGAATTCAGACATGCGGCAAGCATTTTAATCAGTTTTGGGGCGAAAATTTGGCTGCCAAAAGATCAAAGTGTAAAGAGTTGACCTTTGCAGATACTACCAAATTCCTCCGCCAATTTTGGGTCTAAAGACTTGAAATTTTAGATGTAGGTAACTTGGACATAGGTAAAATTGTGTATTTTGATTTGAGACCAAAATAATAAATGTTATGGGGTAAATATTGGGGTCAAAGTTTAAAAAATTGACCTCTGCGGTGTTTACGAAATTATTCAGATTAATTTTTGTCTAAACATTTGAAATCTTACATAAAGTGTATTCACACGTAGGGTAAGTTATGAACAGTACATAGGGCCCGAGCAAGGCTGGGCTGAACTGCCAGTATTAAATAAGTTAAATATACCTGAGCAAACAATTATATAACATCTTTAATAATCGTCCAGCTTTTCTGTTTCTGATGTCAGAAAGCACCAGGGGAACACATGGCTTGCATAAATAAAAATATCCTGAAGAAGGAAAAAGTAAAGTAAAATAAAAAAAAAAAAAAAAAACTTGGGTTCAATCAATGATTACGACAGAATCCTCCAGGCATGTGGAATTGAGTATTTAAGTTTGTAAAAATACCAATATCATAACGAAACATGGAATCGAGAGCCGAAGGATAACAACCTGATTGAGATAAGAATACTGAGAATTATCACCATTACTGATTATCATAGACATGGTTCCCATCAACAGTTGTAATGAATAAATGATATCAGGTACA
>NC_136523.1:1830000-1845000 GCF_053919585.1 Euprymna scolopes
AGTAGTTTTCTAGCACGGCAGAGAGAGCCCACCTTTCTTGCAGCGGCCCTGGCAATGCCATCAATGTAATTGTTCCAACTCATGTTTCCTGTGAACGTTAGGCCAAGGAGTTTGAAAGATGGACTCTCAGATAAAGAGTCGTTGGCCATTGCTATGGGTGGTAGAGAGGGTTTTTTAATAATCGTAGTAACAAACCAAACAAACGCAATTATTGCATTCATTCAAATATATTTTACAATTCCAGATGCAACAAAAAGATATTAAGTCGGTTTCTTGTATGATTTCCGAAATAGGATTGTTCTGGAAGGTGTGTTCCTTGTTTAAGAAAGTCAGTTAAGTAAAGGTGTGGTGCTCTTTTATAATATACTAGCAGGGGTGCCCGGCGTTGCTCGGGTGTTTGGAGGTGTATGCTGTGCAAAAAAAGCAAAAAAAAAAACAAAACAAAAAAAATGGTTAATGTTTTAAAACTTTGACCCCTATTACGACCCTTAAAATTTATAGTTTCGGGCTCAAATCACTTTATTAAGTTAGATCCAGGTTCAAGGAACCTATATCTAAAATTTCAAGTGTCTAGACCCAAAATTGTCGGAGGAGTTTGGTAGAGTTCTTAAAGGTCAAATCGTTGAAATTTGACCCCTTAACAACCAAATTTCTGGCTGACACCCGTCACATCGATTTTCCCAAATCTCAGTACCCGGTATTTCAAATTTCGAGTCTATAGACTAAAAATTGATAGAGTTATTGCGTAGGAAAATGTACACAAACAGACAGACAGACAGACAGACAGACAGACAGACAGACACGTTCACTTTTATAGATATATAGATTTGAGAGCTCCTTCTGTTGAAAGTTCTTGTCCTCTGAAGTAAAGTATGCAAACTGCAACAAAAATTGCAATAAATGTACTTATGCAAATTTCCAAACATCTCATTCAGAATATTTACAACAATATTGAACTCGTTTAATTTCTTTTATTAATTCACGAGCAAGTATATGCCTGATCTATGACATTGCATATACGTGCGAATTCATTAAAAATAAAGAACTAGGGCATATAGTCAATAGTTGTTGGTTTAATGACAGATTTCGCAATCATTTAAAATAAAAATCAAGATTTCGTAACACAACCATTTAAAATAAAAATCAAGATTTCGTAACACAACCATTTAAAATAAAAATCAAGATTTCGTAACACAACCATTTAAAATCAAAATCAAGATTTCGTAACCATATACAACCATTTAAAATAAAAATCAAGATTTCGTAACCATATACAACCATTTAAAATAAAAATCAAGATTTCGTAACCATATACAACCATTTAAAATAAAAATCAAGATTTCGTAACCATATACAACCATTTAAAATAAAAATCAAGATTTCGTAACCATATACAACCATTTAAAATAAAAATCAAGATTTCGTAACCATATACAACCATTTAAAATAAAAATCAAGATTTCGTAACCATATACAACCATTTAAAATAAAAATCAAGATTTCGTAACACAACCATTTAAAATAAAAATCAAGATTTCGTAACCATATACAACCATTTAAAATAAAAATCAAGATTTCGTAACCATATACAACCATTTAAAATAAAAATCAAGATTTCGTAACACAACCATTTAAAATAAAAATCAAGATTTCGTAACCATATACAACCATTTAAAATAAAAATCAAGATTTCGTAACCATATACAACCATTTAAAATAAAAATCAAGATTTCGTAACCATATACAACCATTTAAAATAAAAATCAAGATTTCGTAACCATATACAGCTATTTAAAATAAAAATCAAGAAAACAACAAAAAAAAACTTCTTTAGCTAAATAGGTTAGAGAACTAGGTAGAAACTACATAGAATACAAATTATTAGGAAGTGAAGAAAATATGCACCTGATAAATCGGAGCAATGTAAACTATACACCCTCGAATCTTATCATATAATATTAGCTCGGGTAAATTTATTAAACAAACGACAAGAACTTATATAATACTGCTTACATAAAATAAATATTTACTATCCCATTTAAAAACTGACTAGGTAAATTAATGTTTAATAATAATCTGTATTTAGAATCTTTCATGGAAAAACAAATCCAAGGGAAGGGTATGAAGTGGCAAGTAATCTCAGAGTACTGCAAGGAGAAAAGAAAGGATTTAAACCCTATTTTAAGCACACGGTAGAAATTTATAACATTTTATAAAACAAGTGTCTTATATATATACTTGTTTAGCTTAGCTTTAATAACTAACAAATATAAATTTTGTCATAAAGTATTTGAAAACAAATATAAGTTAGAAACGTGAAGAAAGAATTTATAAAGAAGAGCTTTCCGTAAATTTAGCAAGTCTAAAATTAAAAATATATGTATCTATATAATATTTGCATGTGTATATGTACATATATACGTTAGTATGTGTGTGTGCATATGTTTATATATATAAATATATATGAAAGAAATTCAATACATTTTGAGTAAATAATGCAACTAAATTGTCTAATTGAATTATCTCCTTTTTACTGAGAGGATTAGCAAGTAATGTTAATCAAAGATTAGCCTATACGAATACAAATTAATCTTTAATTGAGTCATTATAAACTTGAATTAAAGTATATTAATTTATTTAGTGTATAGTTATGCATTTAAATATATATTTACACCTTAAAAATATTAATAAATTACAAAACAATTTACCTCAAACAAATTAAATGCAATATGTTAAAAGTATTTTCTTCTATATACACCCATTTTATATATAACATAAGTTAACATATTACAATGAATATAATATAAAATATATAAAATTATATTATTAGATAAATATAAATAATTTCTTTGTAGACTAAAACCTTTTTAAAACATTTTAAATTCAAACCTTGATTAAGATCGAAATAGCTCTGCAATATGTTTCAAGATGAGTACCTAAACAAATATGCGATACTGGGTCTTCTATAGATTTTTTCTGATATTCTCATGTACTTTTGCTTTCTAAAATAACGTTTTTGTTTTTCTAACGAGTATAATGCTCGGAGAAATTCGATATTGTGAAAATAATACGATATTTTTGCATAACGAAACAGATCTGTAAAAATGTACCGAAATTTTATGCTGAAAGAGCGATTTGGTAAGGAAAACAAATATTTGGGTCTTGAAATGTAGCTATACTGTTATTTTTTGTATATATATATATATATATATATATATATATATATATATATATATATGTTTTGGAGTATTCTGTCGAACAACAGATTTACTTGCAAATTTTAATTTACAATCTTAATTTATTTTCTTTTCCTAATATATATATATATTAAAAAGTAGATAGGAGTTTCACGGAGATATAATTATATTTTAAGGAAGATCAGTTAACAACAATTATTATTTAAAATTACATTTATTTAATTTTTTTTTTAGTTTTGTTTTTACATGTGTTTAAGTCTCATCCCTTTACAGTAGAGATTCCTAGGTGCAAGAAAGCCTTTTACTCCAATAGTTTCTTCCCCAGAACTGCGGGTCTTTGGAACTCCCTTCCGGGATTCTGCTTTCCCAACTGCACTGATATGCAGAAGTTCAAGTGTAATGTAAACAAACATCTTTCTACTCATCTCCCTTCATAATGACCCCGCTAATTAAGTCCCTGATAGTAGCCCCCTGCTTCAAAGTGGCACTGTGCCTTGTTTGGGGTGAAAATTGAGTAAAAAAAAAAAAGAAAAAAAAAAAGAAAAAGATATAAGATATCAAGCCACCCGGCATTGCCCGGTCATAAAAAGCTTAATTATTAAAAAGTTAAAAAAAAAATGACTCGTGTGCCACCACCGAGAATCGAAACTAAAACGTTTAGCTTACGATTTATTTCCTCTAATGTTAATACCTGTCCTATGAAGAAATGTTTGCTGCAAGACTAAAAGTTAAAACATGAACGAATAACTACTACGTTATGCATGCATATTCGTAATGCCGTCGTTCGACCTTCACATGGCTAATTCATTTAAAAATTTTTTTCACACGTTTGTACCTTTTGTCCCCGGATAAAACCCAAATATAAAGTTACGCATGGGTTTGAATACCCTATATATTAAGTTTCATGTCTATAGTCCAAAAACTGACGGAGGAGTTTGGCAGACAAACCTTTTTAAATAAATATATATACGCATACATAAATATATATAGAAAGAGGTTTGTGTCTACTATAATCTGTTTAAGCGAATATTACGCAAGTATAAATCACGTAGAATATTTTCATGAAAATAATTACATATAGTATTTAACTAAAGATGATAATATCATATAAGAAAAAAAAAAACGAAAAAAACTAATAGGAAATTAATTAAAATGAATGTTTGAAAAAATATGCAAATTAGCTAGATCTTTTGCAGATGAAAGAAATTCCACGACCCATATATAAGAAAGTTGTATTTTCCTTTTAAATAAATAGAAAAAGGGGGTTTAATATGAATACACAAAACCCCACACATTTATAAGAGTATAGATTTTAGTTTTGCAAATCTGCCAAAAAAGGCGGATTCATTTAAGAAAAAAAATTTAATGCTGCAATATTTTAAGTTAAAAAGTTATTATATTTTTTACTAGAATATCTTGTCCTTTTCTTTTCCAGTTTTAACAACTAATTCTTTACTTTTCCATGTTTAAGTTTAACCATATTATTTTCATGCTCGCAGTTTTCTATTGTAATCCATGATTTTTCCATGCTTCCGATAAATTCACTTGTTCTTTGTTTAATTTCAGTTTTATTTTTTTTTGCCCCCATAAACATAACATACACATATGTAATAAAACTGTACGGTATACGTTTCTTTCAATAAAAAACCCTCAATTATCTCCCTTCATTCCTTCATTCTGTCTGTATCATTTGCTACTTCTGTTTTCGCGAAAGCAATGAATTATTAGCAACACTAGTTGCTGAAGCGACGTAGTTACTATGGAAACCAGTCATAAAAAATATCGCTCACTTCCTTACGTTTTTTTTTACGATTTAGAACACCACTAAAATAATTTTTGTTTTACTGAACAAAAATTGAATTTTTTTTCCCAAATATAGCTGAGAAGGTGATCTATAAACTAATAATTGTTTGAAATTTGGTCGAAAAATGAGTGAGCGGTGAAGCTTTAAAGCAGTTCTAAATGACTAAAACTGCCACTTAACCCTATATTCAAACGGTAGTGTTTGAATGATGTATATATATATATATATATATATATATATATATATATATATATAATTCAAACACTATATATATATCATTCAAACACTATATATATATATATCATTCAAACACTATATATATATATCGTTCAAACACTATATATATCATTCAAACACTATATATATATATATCATTCAAACACTATATATATATCATTCACACACTATATATATCATTCAAACACTATATATATCATTCAAACACTATATATATATATATATATATCGTTCAAACACTATATATATATCATTCAAACACTATATATATATATCATTCAAACACTATATATATATCATTCAAACACTATATATATCATTCAAACACTATATATATCATTCAAACACTATATATATATCATTCAAACACTATATATATATATATATCATTCAAACACTATATATATATATATAGCCTTTGAGATTTTACATGATCAATCGCCACAGTCGATTGAAAATTTCTTGGGGCGACTAAAAGTCGTAAATCACTCGCCCGCCAGTCGATAAAATTTCGTTAAATAAAGAAACGGGAAGAACTCATTTATTTCATGACCCTCAAATATGCGGTGACTCAGGATGACCTATGCTTCATCATTTGTTAATTCTTTCATCTCTAGCTGTGAGACCGTTTGAATATCGTATTGAAAAAAGAGTCGTCACGCTAAAGGTCAGCAAGAGGTCAAATTTACACATTCGGCGTGTAGTCAAAGTGTCGCCTTCGTTTAGCTCTCTGATTTTGAAATTAATTTTGAAAAAAAATTCTTCGACGCTACAACTACATACACTTTATGCTTACAAAAGTAAAGACGAACATTTGAAAGAGGAAAAAACGCATCGTTCCGTCAAGAACGCACCGAAAATTAAATTATACAACAAGTGAGTAATCATATTTTTCTCAATTATATAAATTCAGATATTTTCATGCTCTTTTTTTGCGCAACTTTCAAAAAATCATCGATGCACAATTTTAAAAATAATATTCTAAATTTTAGAATGTTGTTCCGAGGCGAATTCTATGTTTTAAAAGAGACCAATTTCTGTTCTATATCAAAGTTTTTTTCCATAAATTACAAAGAAAAATTGACCGTCTAAATTTTAAAATTTTCTAAGAAATCTAGTTAATTTCAGCTAAATGGTATTTTTTCTTTTTTTTTTGAATATCGGAGATTTCGGGTTACGGAGATCTCGTACTAGGAGATTTCAGTCCACAATCGTGAATACCCGGAGATTTCGTAACACTTTTTTTCAACACCCACAGTTTAGGCTAGATATTTAAATTTTTGTATGAAATTTTACGAAATAATTTGGGTATCGCAAGAATTGTTTAAAACTTTAATTGAATGCTTTTTCGACCAACACATTTTTAAACACCTACGATTTAGGTCTTTTTCAACATCCACGGGCGTTGAAAAAATGTGTTGGCCGAAAAATCATTCAATTAAAGTTTTTTTCTTCTTTATTCTCCTGGTACGAGATCTCCGTGGCCTGAAATCACCGCCTACCATTTTTTTTTTTTTTACACGTGTGGATTTTTAAAGAAAGAGGATTTTTGTAATTCTGGCTATCTGTAATGTACATTTTCAACCAAATTAAAAAAATATCGATGCGTTGATTTTGTTTTCTTTCTTTCACTTTGTGTCTCCTTATGTATTTTTTCAAATTGACAAAACGTGTACTTATAATGATTTAAACTCTTCGAAATTATATCAAAGATGATTATAATAAATTATATCAAAGATGATTATTTTAATTTCTTGAAATTGTAAAATTATTTACTATTATTGACTGAAACAAAGACATAAAGTCGGACGAGTAAAAATATTTTGGGGCGAGTAAATTTTCCCTCACACTCGACCGAAGGCTATATATATATATATATATATATATATATATATATATATATATATATATATATATATATATATATTCTTTCATTAAATAGCAGCAAACACAGTTTAATTATACAATGTCCTTTTCATCGAATGCCCCGTTATTTTGGCATGCCGAGAGCAGGCTCAATGGTTTTCCACGTATAGTGGCGATAAAGGAGCCCTTGCAAAAATAATTCAGTTCACGTTGTTGCTGGTCACTAACAGCCCAAAGCTTTTGAGAAATCGCGATCGGGTGGAACAGAAATCTGTCGAGAAGATTGCTCGTGGTTCTCGATGTTGTAGCACGTTCAAAGTTTGTTGTCGATTCTGACGACACATAAATGTCGACGCAAGTGTATCTCTTATAAATGGTTTATCGTTTGTCGTCACGCCATCGAAACGTTTACTATATCCTCGTTAGAGCCCAACTAATTTAATGCGAGTCTATATTGCATTTGTATGTTTTTTTATGAGGAAATGTTATTCTGAGACTAGGTCAATTTAAAAAAAAGAAATGTTTATATTTTGTCTTTATTACGGAAAGCATGGTATTGTAGCGGCAGTTACAGTTACTTGCTAAACTCGTTCTTTTCACAGACTGTCAGATGTGGTGGTGCTGCATTCACAGTCGGTCCTATTTTCCTTTTAAATATAAATAAATGCTTTATATTATTTTTTAGTTATTCACTCCATCCTTCCTTTTCACCTTTTTGTTTCGTCCGTGCTTTCCTCTTTTATTATACATTTCTTTTTCATTTCTTTTTTTCTGTTATTTATTCTCTCTCTCCCTCCCTCTCTATCTCTCTCTCTCTCTCTCTCTCTCTCTCGATAATATTTTGTTTCTATATTCCTTTCTAATTCATTCTCTCTCTTTTTTTTAATTCAATTTTCACCCCAAACAAGGCACAGTGCCACTTTGAAGCAGGGGGCTACTATCAGGGTCTTAATTAGCGGTGTCATTATGAAGGGAGATGAGTAGAAAGATGTTTGTTGACATTACACTTGAACTTCTGCATATCGTTGCAGTTAGGAAAGCAGAATCCCGGAAGGGAGTTCCAAAGACCCGCAGTTCTGGGGAAGAAACTATTGGAGTAAAAGGCTTTCTTGCACCTAGGGATCTCTACTGTAAAGGGATGAGACTTAGTAGCTTGTCGGGTTTGTCGGGGGTAGTTACGTCGGGGAGGTACAAGTGTTTGCAGTTCGTCAGAGCATTCACCATTGAAGTATTTGTAGATCAGGCAGAGGGATGCAACATCTCGTCGATGGGACAGAGGCTGAAGCCTAGATGACAGTTCAGGACCTATCAGGTTGGCGACTCTCTTTTGAACCCTGTCCAGGAGCGAGAGACAAGAGGCAGATGCACCAGCCCAGATGTGACAACAGTACTCCATACATGGGCGAATGGTTGCCTTATAGAGGTATAGGATACTGTCAGGCGTAAGTAGTTTTCTAGCACGGTAGAGGGAGCCAACCTTCCTTGCAGCAGCCTTGGCAATGCTCTCAATGTATCTATTCCAGTTCATATTCCCTGTAAACGTTAGGCCGAGGAGTTTAAAAAAAATACTTTCAGATAATGTGTTCTTGGCCATTGCTATTGGTGGTAGAGAAGATTTCTTTTAGTTATTGAAGGAAACAAGCTTAGTCTTAGCAGCATAGAATGTGACCAACCATTTTTGTCCCCATTCCACTACGGATTGGAGGTCATCCTCTAGTGTTTCTGCCATTTCCTTGGATATGTGTTCATTTGTTTTCCCCTCATATCTGTTATAGAGAGTGGTGTCATCGGCAAATATACCCAATTTTATATCTTTTTTCGTTATTTCTTTACTTTATTCTTCATTTTCTTATTCCCCTTTTTTATTTTCATATTTTCATCCGATTATTCAAGCTTTCTTTATTTTCCTTTCTTATTTTCATTCTATGATCAATTTCTTTCTGTTCTTTTATATTATTTAGCCACTGTTCATTTCTTTTCTCTCTCTTTCTCTCTACCATTCTTTTCTTGCTCTTTCTTCATTTCTTTCTTTCTTCCCATATTCCCATTCTCTTTCTCTTTGTTTCTTATTTTCTTTCTGTGTATTTTTCTTTCTTCCCGAGTTCCTTCTATTATCTGTGTTCTCTTTCCATTTTTAATGTCTTTCTACATTTTGCCACCCCTTTCCTTTATTCTTTATTATTTTCTTTCCTTTTTTCTTTTCGCTCACTTTCTACCTCCGTATCTTTCTTAATGCATCATTCGTCCCGTCGACTTTCTTTCTCTTTCTCAGTTCCTTCCCGTTTCGACGTCATTGACCGCTGTTTGCTTATGTCATTCAAAACCCGATATTCTTTTTACACCTGATGACACAGCGCCCTCTTTCGGTCGCAAACAGACGTAAGCGGCAGATAACCTTGTCATACAGTGCGCTTATCAAACTGCTCAGCCACCCACGGCGCAGATTTGTGGACCGTTTTATCTGTGAGCTGCGATCTGAAAAATTCGACCAGGAATCTTTTAGAACTTTTTCAACGGCGATGATCAGTTTTGTGAAAGAAGAAAAAAGCTCGAAAGTGCAATGCACTGACTCGCACGCACGCACTCGGCGCGGTTCATTTAAGTCTGTCTTACAACTCTTTCTTTCTTTCCTTTCTTCCTTTCTTTCTTTCCTTTCTTTCTTTTATAGCATTTCTTTCTAGTTCTTCCATTTTCTCTCTGCATTCTTCTATCCAAGTATGTTTTATGTATGTATGTATGTATGTATGTATGTATGTATGTATGTATGTATGTGTGTATGTATGTATCTCTCTCACTATCTATCCATTTACTATGATGTTTCTATCTATCTATCTATCTATCTATCTCTTTTGTCGGATATATATATATATATATATATATATATATATACTTGTTTATTGTTATATAAACATGGTCACATCCTGCTGCTACAAATAGCCACTTGTTTCAATCAAACAACAGATATCATCAGGCAGCGAATGAATAATTATATATATATTATATATAATAATAGTTATTCATTGAACTTTTGAATAGTCAAGTCGCTGCCTGATGATATCTGTTGTTTGATTGAAACAAGTGGCTATTTGTAGCAGCAGGATGTGACCATGTTTATATAACAATAAACAAGTATTATCAGCTCTTTTTATTGAGCACTATCTAACAACCTCGTTGAATTCATTAGTCCATTACTTTTGAATAAAAAACTCCGAGTATATATATATATATATATATATATATATATATATATATATATATATATATATATATATATATATATATATTGTTTTTTATTATTTAAACATTAAGAAATTTTTTATTTGTTTTTTTTTGTTGTTCACTCTACCTCGCTAATCACGCCATCCACTGACGAAATAAGTTATCGATCTATGCATTTATGCCGCTTCGATTCTCCGTATCCTCTGAAAACACTAGTATAAATTGCTCATTGAATTACTATGTAATATAATATACTATGATATATATATATATATATATATATATATATATATATATATATATATATATATATATATATATATAGATGTTATCTATTTGTTTTTATTTGCGATAGTTTTGAATGAATTCATACAAAAGTGCATTTTTACCTAAATGCGAGGTGAGAATAATTTTCCCTTTTACTAATTTGGTACTCCAAAATGGGGAGCGGCATGTATTTCATTGTCTACGACTCATCAGAGTGGCTGAATATCGCAAAACAAAAACAAATAACATGTACATAAAACCCGATGCATCCAGGAGTCGCGCGAGATAACCCAGGGGTAGAGTTTAAGGCTTTTAACCATGGGTTTCATATTTCGATTCTCGTTAGATTCAGCCACTCTGATGAGTTGTAGACTTCGAAACACCTATCAGTGAATACTTTATTTTTTTTTTTTACACACAAAAAAACAACAACATTTATAGGAGTATAGATTAACAAGTGATCACTTATGATGGCCCGAAGACCACTCGAGGATAAGGGTTAATGAGTGTACAGCAGTCATCGAGACAACAGCCTCGTAATCGTTAATAGTAGAAATTTGATTGTTTAAGAAACGGTTTAGCAAGAACTTGTTTACATTAGGCTTGAAAACGACCATATTGTAGTCAGCTGAACTGAGTTCCACAGGCAGCAGGCATTTCTAAGAAAGAAGATTCGTTCATGGAATCCACATTTAGATTTAGGCAGAGAGAGAGAGAGAGAGAGAGAGAGAGAGAGAGAGAGAGAGAGGGGGAATTTTTTACAGTGTATTTTTGTGAAAGTTTTGCAAGAGGGATCATAGACCAGCACTTGCCATGAAAATAACGATAGAGCAGAGCTAGGCTAGCTTATCTTTTCTTTTTTTTTACATGGAGTTCACCACTTATCAAGGCCCAATGGCCACTAAGGGATAAGGGTTATTGTGTGTACAGTAATCAAAGGGATAGTGTAGCAATAGTATTGGAGAATTGGTAAGGTCTCATTAATTAGGGGGGGCGGTTCATCAGGAATTTGTTTGTGTTGGACTTGAAGACATCCAGGTTGAAGTCGGGAGGGAAACAGGCAAGCAGAACAGAGTTTCACAGGCGTGCAGTTCTAAGAAAGAAGCTTTGTTCATGGTATCTACATTTTGATTTAGGCACAGATAGGGAGTGGGGAAAATTATTGACGGTGGTTTTAGCTAGTCGGGTGTTTTTTGAGAAAGATTGGCGAGGGGAGACCAGAGAATGGAGCTCAGACGAGCACCTGCCATGGAAATAACGATAGAACAATGACAGGCTCGTTACGTCTCTTCTGTGGGAAAGAGGTTGCAGGGTAGAGAAAAGGGCATCCCCCACCAAGCCACGGAGTCTATTTTGTACTCTGTCAAGGCAGGATAGGCTGTTTTTAGCAGCCCCCGCCCAGATGTGGCAGTAGTACTCCATCTTTGGACGTACTTGGCTCTTATATAGATAGAGAATTGCATCATTAGTGAAATATCTTCTGGAGCGGTAGAAGGCTCCCACACTTTTTCTCAGCGACCTTGGCCACAGACTTGATGTATGTGTTCCATTTAAGATTAGGTGTAAAGGTCAAACCCAGGAGCTTATCAAAGCCTGGGGCCTCCCTTAGACGAGAACCATCCATTTCAATTGATGCCAGATTGGGATCAGAGCGTTTATGATGTAGAGATAGGAGCTTGGTCTTAGATGCATTAAAGGTAACCAGCCATCTCTTTCCCCACTGTACTACGCACTCAAGATCAGAGGAGAGAGAACCAGAGAGAACATCATCATTTACGGCCTTTGATGTGTTGCCATAGATGGTCGTGTCATCAGCATAGATGTCAACAAAAGATTTTAGTATGTGTTTTGGGAGATCATTGATGTAGACCAGGAAGAGAGTTGGGCCCAGTATGGACCCCTGAGGGACTCCAGCATTAATACTGTGGGCCTCTGATTTCTGCCCATCAACAACTACTCTTATGAGCCTATCTGAGAGAAATGACTTAATGATAGAGAAAACATTTCCAGTTGTACCGTAGCTGGAAATCATGTGTAGTAGACCCTTATGCCATACCTTATCGAAGGCCTTTGATATGTCGAGAGCAATAACCCTAGAAATAAAGTCTTTGTCGAGAGATTCGCTAATCCTATGAGATATAACCGTTAGGCCATCTGCTGTAGATCTAGCAGAGCGGAAACCTTATTGCGTGCCGCTTAGAAGGTTATTTCTGCTGAGGTGGTTGACTACTTTTCTATTTATTGTGGATTCCAGCAACTTACTCATGACACACAGGAGACTTATTTGTCTGTACTGAGAGGGGGATGACTTATCACCTGAATTCTTAAATACAGGGCATACTGATGAGGTTTTCCAGGGTGTTGGAAAGCATTTCTCCTTAAGGCAACGCTTAAACAGTTTGGAAAGTATGGGGGCAAGTTCTGGTTGTAATATTTTTAACACTATAATTGGAATACCGTCGGGACCAGTTGCTTTACTGGAGTCAAGGTTCTTGATTAGCTTGGCGACCTCACGCACAGATATTTGCATGTTGCATAGCGTGTTGTCTGTTATAGGAGGGAATATGGGGAGTTGATGGCCTTCGTCACACAGGGTAGAATTTGCCGCAAAGCTTTTGGTAAATAGTTTGGCCTTGTCGGATGCTGTCGAGATGACCTCTGGTCCATTGATAATGGTTGGGATAGAACGCACGTTTCTGTTCAAGATCCTATTTGCTATTTGCCAGAACTGGTGGGAACCATGCCGCTGCTCAGCTACTTTGGACTTAATGGATTGCGCATATAGTTCTCTTGCATTTTTTATTACTCTTTTACAGTGGTTGCTGGCGGTTCTGAAAGCAGCTTTAGTTTAAGTGCATCTATTACGTTGGTAGCTATGGAAAAGGTGATTTCTGTGTGCGATGGCAGCAGCACATTCGGGGAGAACCATGGCTGGCGGTTAGGTAACTGTTGGAATTTTTTGGATGGTATGATTTGGTCTATGCCTACAAGTAACCATTCGGTCAGGTCTGATACTATAGATGACACACCCTTTTTAAACATGGAATGGAGAGGGAGGTCAGATATGAATGTACGGAAGCTATCCCAGTCCGCTTTACGTTTCTTCTGTGCGAAAGAGGTCGCAGGAAAGAGAAAAGAGTTTCGAAGCTGGTTTTGAACGATGTCAAGGCAGAATTAGGTGCTCCAAGCAGCTCCTTTCTAGATAGCAACAGTACTCCATCCTAGGACGTACGTGGCTCTTATACAGATAGAAAAATAAATATATTTTTCCAATCAAAGCCTTTTTAAATTTTTTGTTACTAATCTATATATTAATACGATAGCGTGTGTGTTCCTTTGTGTTTCACGCTTACATCCGGGTCGTTTAATTGTTAATTAACAAAAACAAAACAAAAAAACAAAAAAAAACAAAAAAAAACAAAACAAAAAAACAAAAAAACAAAACAAAACAAACAAAATTGGTGTCGCTGTTTAGGCAAAGCTAATATAAATTATTTGTACCTCTTGGCCTTTTGGCCCAGATCAAAGTGTAGTATCTTTTCTTTAGATGTTACATTTCAATTTCTTCTCTCTCATTGGAGGAGAAATCCTTTACGACTAAGACAATTTTTTGTTCCTTTTCTCCACATTAAAAAACTACCCTGGTGTTTAAATCTATCCCGGGGGAGGCATTGTAAATAAGTCCTATATTTAATGTAACAAAGTTTTACTATTACAAAAGTAAATGGGAAAAGTAATTTCTGATTTAAATATAAAATGCCCTCGAAATGTCTCTCCTGATTAATTATAAGATGCCCTGGAAAATGTCCCTGCTGATTATTTTTTTTTTGTTTACTTGCCTCTCCACATTTTTTTGGGAAACCAGCTCCCCAAAAGGAGCACTCTGGTAAGTAACAAAAATAAAAATTGTGTCAGTAATGAAGGATTTCTCCTCCATTAACCAAGACCAAAAAAAAAGGGGGGGGGGCTTAAGTCACTGGAATGCTGAGACTGATACTACACTCAGAAAGTCATAATGAAGCAATGATTGCTTAATCCCTAACTATGTTAATGTTTTTATGTATTAATTTCGAAAGCTACTGAAACAGTTTATGATTTAAACATTACTTTATTTCAAGTATATTTTAAACAGACAGAAGCAATTAGAGACATGCCTAGACCAGATAATGTAATGCAGTTACAGTCATTCTTGGGTCTAGCAAACTACTATGATTCTTATATCCCAAATATGCACGAATTAAGAGCACCATTAAATGAATTATTGAAGAAGAATAAAAATGGCTCTGGACAAAAGAATGTGAGGAATCATTCCAAACAATTCAAATATGTTTTTTAATCAGATATGGCGGTAGCACATTACGACCCGAAAAAGGATTTAATTGTAGCGGCAGATACGAGCGAATACAGTTT
>NC_136523.1:1850000-1860000 GCF_053919585.1 Euprymna scolopes
TCGATTATCATATTGTACCCAATTCGATTATCATATTGTACCCAATTCGATTATCATATTGTACCCAATTCGATTATCATATTGTACCCAATTCGATTATCATATTGTACCCAATTCGATTATCATATTGTACCCAATTCGATTATCATATTGTACCCAATTCGATTATCATATTGTACCCAATTCGATTATCATATTGTACCCAATTCGATTATCATATTGTACCCAAGTAGTGATTTCAAAAGTTAAAAAAGATGTATAGTAATGACCCCTCGGCGTAGTTCGGTCGTAAAATACACTTAAATGTCTTTACTCATGCAGATTTCGTATTCATTATTAAAGAGCCAATATTATATTAATTATTATATTGTACCCAATATAGTAGTGATTTCAAAAGTTAAAATAACTTGGGTTGCAATCAACTAGAATCGAAGCTAAAATATTTAGCGCTCCAGTCACAGTCGTTCCTACTTAAGCTATCGCCACATAGATAATACGTTAAAATTTAACCGACTTTTACGTATATTTGTGTATATTTGCGCATGTATACAAGAGCACTTTAAGTCGACTTACGCCTTCCAAGTGCAAAGAAATATTCAATTTATTATTCTTATATAATTGCTTGATGAATTTCAGTAAAAGATTGTATACGACTGATTGGACATGCTTCCACTAATTTATTCTTATAAGTTATTTTAATCTCACGCATCACAAAATAATTCGGTCCTTATGATATGACCTTAAACTGCAGGCCTTAGGGAGTGTGGAGCCACCCTTTAATTGCCATTGCTCCCAGGTCCACTCTGACCCGGAGTGGTAGTACCTGTTAGGGTCCCAACTATGGGTTAAATAGAATACGACCTAAAAAACAAATATACTATATTAAAAAATCGTTCTTCAAAATCACCAGATTCGGCATTAAATAACCTGAAAAAGGTTGATATGCCGTAAAACAAAACAACCAACCAACCAACCAACCAACAAAATAATTCTTGGGTCAAACTAAATAAACAACTTTTTAGGAAAAATCCGACTACATTCATCAAGTTAGTCCCATTTCTAGATGATATCACATATCAATGCTTTTCTTATACGTTTTTTTAGTGAACAGTTTTTTTTTTTTTAGTTTGAGTTAGTTCAGCAATATATTCCTTATTGGAGCCAAATCTCTTTCACTGGAGATTTTTTTCGACGTCTACATATTCTAAGTGTTCGCTGTGAACCAGGTTTGGAAAATGAAGGGTGCAATTAATTCAGTTTTGTCATCGTTGAAATTGATTTGTGAAATGATAGATTGTCTTTGTTAACGAGTTTCCTTTTTCATTTTAAGTCGCTTATTAGTGAATTCGTTTAAAACGACTTAGTAAAGCATATTCGATATTGATGGTTCGTCCTGTCGCAAGTTAATCGATGAAAAGAATGTGTTGCGCATCTCAAAACGTTATATTTAAATACTTACAGATACATTAAAAAAAAAATAGGATCGGCATTTCCACAAAGCAATGTTCCTATTTACAATGCCTCCCCACGGGACAGAGTTAGACACCAGGGTCGTTTTTTAATGTGGAGAAAAGGAACAAAACTTAAAATTGTCTCAGTCGTGAAGGATTTCTCCTCCACTGACAGAGAACAAGAAATTGAAGTGCAGCATCTGAAGAACAGATACTACACTTTGATCTTGTCCCAAAAAGCAATGTTATCAAATCGTCAAGTGTTTGTAAACTCCTTAGTTTCCTAGAAAACTCCACTAATTTAGAAAAATCTAAATGATTAAAACCCATAAATGTTGGCGGCCATTGAACTGACCGTTGACATCCAATCGATTTCCCTAGAAATGTGTTATCAAAATATCTGCACGCATCATTTTCTAATGCGATGCAACCGCAAATTCAATGGAAACCACATCGCTCAAAGAAAGAAATTGCTAATAGTAAATTGTTTAGTCGAGAAAATATAGAAAATTATAAATGATATTAAATTATGTTAAAAATAACAATACTCTTTATAGCAGCAATTATATTCCATCCATGATTAAAATTACACTGGTCAACACAATATTTTTGGCAGGCAAAGTAAGACTGGTTTCTGGGGTTTTCAAGGGCGCTGAATCCGAATCTGACATTAGTTTTTTCAAATTGGCTCTAGTTTTTGAGATATCACAGGGGGGTCGTTTGTCTGAAATCACCCATTCGCGACCATAGCTAAACGTACAAAAAACGGCTAAATAGTGCATAAATGTCAGATATTGATTTTTATTATAATCTTAAACCACAAAGACAGTGTAAAATCTCAATCTAACAAGTTAAGTTAGATATAACATCATTTCATTTATCCTATAACTGAACACTTTTCATAGATTTCGAGGATATACAAAAAATTTGCTAAAAATTTTCTGAATTTTAATTCTCCAAGTGAAAAAAGAAACATTTACATAATCAGTTATATATCATAAATTAATGCAAAGCATTATACACTAGATTCTTAGTTACAATGAACACACAAAACAATATTTTATTCACAAAACTAAAATTGACGTTTATACGATTTTCGCTTGTGAGCAACTTTTGGGCAGTCTCTCAAAAGGTTCCAGCAGTAGTCTGCCATCATGTGCTCATCCCATTTGCCTTGATACCTCTCTTCCATTGTTTTGATGTCTTGATGGAATCTCTCTCCCTGCTCCTCACTGTAATCACCAAGATTACCAGGAAATCTGTCGAGGTGGCTAAACAAGAAATGAACTTTAATGCTCATATTTGCCCCTAGTTTTCCGTATGCAGTAAGCATCTTACGGACCAATTGCTTGTAATTGTCAGCTTTGTGATTTCCCAAAAAGTTTGTCACTACATCTGTGAAGGACACCCAAGCATTTAACTCAACCGTGTTCATATGATTAGTGAAGTCAGAATCCCTCATGAGCGTTCGAATCTGAGGTCCATCGAAGATGCCACCTTTAGCTTTTTCGATGGAAAGACCTGGAAATTACCTGCATATGTACTTGAAGCAATCCCCATCCTTGTTCAACGCCTTAACAAACTGCTTCATGAGCCCTAGTTTTATGTGCAATGGAGGGAAGATGATTCTATCCCTGGGTACCAAAGGCTCATTCATGACGTTGGCTGTGCCAACTTCGAGACTTTCTCGTTCTGGCCAGTTCTTCCTTCTTCAGTGCTGGATTCTTGCTCTGCTATCCCACAAACAGAGAAAGCAGGGATACTTTGTGTACCCACTTTGCTGACCAAGCAGAAAATTCACCATTTTCAAGTCCACACAAATCAGCCATTTATGAGTGTTGTAATTCAGCTTTTCAAGAACAAATTTGATAGCATCATACTCTTCTTTCATCTTGGTAGAATGGCCAATTGGTATAGGAGCAAACTTATTGTCATTGTGCAAAAGTACAATTTTTAGACTTGCTTTCGAGCTATCTATGAAGAGACGCCAATCTGCTGGGTCATATGACGAGATCCCCATGCAGTTAAGAAGTGCAGAAACGTCATTACAAAAGACCAGGTCGTCTTCTTTAGAAAAGAAACAAAGCAAGCTGCCTTCCCTTGTCCTATAGTATGTTACTTTTGTGCCAGAATCAAGAATGTTTTTCTCTTTGAGTCGTGATGCAAGAACTTCAGACTGCTCCTTCGACAAACAAAGGTCTCGCACTAGGTCATTAAGTTCAGATTGATTGAAAAGCTGAAGGCCATTTGAGGGTTCTTCATTAGTCACTACAGCTATTATCACTTAATATTGAAAGATCAGCTGGAATCTCTTCGGTTTCATCGATTTCAGGCAAACTGGTGAAAACAGGCACAGGTAGATCCTCAGAGTGCGCAACAGGACGGATAGCAGAATCCAGGCTCGGATACTACCAATTTGCTTTCTTGTGCTTGTTAAACCCCGTCATGTCATTGAGACAGAAGTAGCAGTCATCAAAATGATTGTTGGACTCTCTCCACACCATTGGTACAGCAAACTTCAACTTCAGCTTACCGTTGGTCCAACCGCGGAGACTTTCTACACAGGTTTTGCACACCATATGTGGGGCCCAAGACTTGTCTTGGTCACCAAGTATCATATCGAAGTATGCTTTGTACGCCCTCTTGACAAAGTCTGTAATATTCCTCTTTTGTTGTGCCATCATATACTGTCCACAGATGTAACAAAAGACATCCGGTTCATATCTGCAACATCTTCTAGAAGAACTCATTTTCTCTCTGAAACTCATTTTCAACTGTGGAATTAAAAAGAAAATTCTTAATTACTGTTTAATTTATACTGCAACTATATTTATGGAACATGTTATTAAGTAATTACAGTATATAATTATATAAAAATTCTCCCTATATAAATAATTATATAAAAATTCTCCCTGAAATACTTCAATATATACATAATCATTATAAATATTCAATAATATCAGAAAATTATTATTTACTGCTTCTTTATTGAAGTATTTCAGGGAGAATTTTAGCAGTTTAGGCTTATTTGGGGCTATCAGTATCTTCTAAACTAGAGCCAATCTGGCAAAACCAATGTTATATTCGTAATCAGCGACCTTCAAAACCCCAGAAAACACTCCTAGATGGTCTGCCAAAGAAAAAAAATAAAAATTTGTTGACCAGTGTTATGTAAAAATATACTTGAGTTTTATAATAACTTGTTCATGTGTCCATCAGTCTGCAGATGTATAATTATACAATGTGAGCTAATCTACATATATTTGCTTGGTGGCTTTTAAATATATTTAAGTACATAACATAAATACTATAATATTCTTTGATTGAGGATTGCGTTATGTTTGGAAATGTTTTAATTATTTAATCATCGTAATTTATACTTAACTAAACAAGTTACCCATTTCTCTTATATATCTATATATCTCACCTCCATTTTAGCTTACAAATTCACTAATATTTCTTAATATCTCTGTGAATAGTTATAGAAAGAATGGACTTTTTCAACATAAACGTTCATAAGTAGATTCAAGATGCAATTAGAACCAAGATGAAATTGTTTTTTTTTTTTTTTATAAAAAACATTCAATTTTTTTTTATTAATTTCGAATAAAATATTCATCCTTAGATAACATGTGTTTTACAGCGAAAGTTAATGTTTTAAAAAATATTTATTAAGGTCATTTTTTGTGGTACTATCGAAGTGTCATTCTCTCTCTCTCTCTCTCTCTCTCTCTCTCTCTCTCTCTCTCTCTATATATATATATATATATATATATATATATAGCATAATCACGTTGATCTCTTAATGATTCTTCCGATCAGCGTCTTTTGTGCTCTGCCATTGACTGATCTTTAATTCTTCCGCCAAGGCGCATAACTGTCATGCTGCTCCCCATGACGTTACCAGGGCCCATTCACCAGTTCAGGTTCTACATCAGTCTTCCGTTATGAGTGGTCCTACATGATTACCGTAGACTATATGCTCATTCTGCCACGATTTAGGTCTGATGTGAGTGTTTCTTTCATCAGAAGGTATAGCCTGTTGAGGCAATCCTATACTGTTGTAACTTCCGCACGAGCTATGATGTAAGGTTGACATTTGCGGAGATTCAAATACTTTTTATCACCAGGATCGGTATGCTCTTCACAGCAATTTTTGAAGAAAAAAATAAATAAATAAAAAAATAAATGAATAAATAAAAATAAAAAAAATGAAAAAATCCTTTGCTCACATGAGATTATTCTGTTTAACTGATATAACGCAATCGACGTCCAACTAAATTTGAAAATTTTTATTTTTTGCTTTTAGTTTTTATCAATTGGACGTAGCTCACACAGGTGATATTATCCGAGCTATCGAAAGATTCAATATGACTCTAAATCAAACCAGAATTCTATACCGCATCGACCGTCACATGGGTAACCAAGGGTCGCTACTTGGCGTGCCGGCACTGACCACAGCTATCGACAAGTTTACTACAGCATCAAAACCTAAGCTAGCAAAATGTAGACATACCATCCAAATATCCATCTTTAATGTACGAACACTTCAACCCACATCTCAAATATCAGAACTTGTTGCTTCATCCAAAGAACACAATATCGATATTGTGTGTATTCAAGAGCACCGTCTCTTCCAGAACGACATGGACATAAAGGACCATGAAATTGGTAACAGCTGGGCAGTAGTATTAGCGTCAGCATGGACAAATTCGACAAATAGTACCATTGGGGGAGTAGGACTTCTGCTTAGCCGTCGAGCATTGAAATCATTGAAAAGTGCTGAGAAGATAACACAAAGGATAATTCTTGCTACTACTGTGATTTGTTGCTACAGCCCTACCAACGTCAGTGACAAGCAAGAGATCCTGAATTTCTACGATGGACTCTCAGCAATAGTGCGCTCAATCCCCAAACGTAATTTATTGGTTATCGGAGGTGACATGAATGCACATATAGGACGGGAAAACAACAAGCATACGTTCTCTTTCCATGATGGAACAAACCGAAATGGAGAGTATCTATTAACTTTTCTCCTTGAAAACAACCTACAATGCATGAATACCCGTTTTCAGAAAAGACCCGGTAAGCTCTGGACCCATCAATCCCCAAATGGAGACAAGGCGCAACTTGACTATCTTTTTATGAATAAAAAGTCGATCAATAGCTGTCATAACTGTGAAGCTTATAGCAGTTTCTATGACGTGTCTACTGATCATAGGATTGTAACCTCTAAGTTGAAGTTAAGCCTACGAGCGAACAAAACTAAAAAATCATCTAGACAGCCCTACAACTGGTCAACGTTGTCACATGACAGTCAGATCAAACAGATTCATCTTCGAACTGCGAAACAGATTTGATGCTTTACAAGCACAAGAGCAGGAACCAACTGCTAATACCACCTATGAAAACTTCGTTAGATCGCACCAAGAAGCAGCAAAGAAGTGTATACCTCTGAAGCCCAAGGTAAAGCGAAAAGTACCGCGGGAAAATGATAAAATAATATTAAAACGAGAAAAGTTAAAAAGCATAATCAAAAAGCAACATAATTACTCCACTCGACAGAATACAAAATTAAGGAAGCAGGCGTTTCAAGAGCGTAGTATGATGTACCTATCAGAACAACAGAAGTGTGTTCAGGAACAAATAGATCGAATCCAGAATGCAGCAGATAACAAACAATCCTATCTGGCTTGGCAAGTAGTAAATGAGATATCTGGGCGCAAACGAACTGCCAAAGCTAAGTTAAAGGCAAACACTCCGGAAAATGCATGTTCGAAATGGAAGGCACATTTTGAAAGTTACTCGGAAACAAACCAGAAGTAACATACCAACCAATTCGGCCGATTGTTGTACAGGAACTCGATATTGAGAAGGGTGATTTTACAATGGAAGAACTTCTAAATGTACTAAAGAAGACCAAGAATCGTAAAACTGCAGGCTTAGATAACATACCTCTTGAAGTATGGAAGACAGGTGGTTTCAATGACATACTTCTTAATTCATGCAATTCTGTATATAATCAAAAAATTATTAATATATGGAGGGAAGGATGCATACTTCCCTTCCCCAAGAAGGGCGAACTAAGCATACCAAGCAACTAAAAAGGAATAACACTCACTCCAATTGCAGCAAAAATCTACAATGCCATGCTTCTCAACCGTATTCAACCAAAGATCGAAGAAGTGTTTTGGAAGAACCAAAATGAATTTAGAAAGAATCGCTCAACTACTAGTCAAATACTTACTGTTAGGAGACTGATTGAAGGAGTCAAAGCAAAAAAACATTGAGGCAGTCATGATCTTTGTAGATTTCTCCAAAGCATTCGACTCTGTACATAGAGGAAAAACGGCCAGCATATTATAAGCATATGGCATTCCAAACGAAGTCATTAATGCTATCATGATGCTATATGAGTACACTCGAGAAATGGTCAGGTTCCCAGAGGGGAACACTGAATTTTTCGACATCCGCGCACTGGGGTTTTACAAGGAGATACTCTTGCCCCTTTTCTTTTTATTGTCTGTCTTGACTTTGTACTTGGCACCTCTGTTGATATACACAACATGCTAGGTTTCACCCTAAATGAATCCAGAAACAGACGTCATCAATCAGCACACATAACTGATGCAGATTACGCAGACGATATTGCTTTGTTCGCGAACAACACTGCTGATGCGCAAACACTGTTACGTAAACTAGAAAAGTCTGCAAATGACATTGGTCTTCACATGAATACGGATAAGACGAAGTTTATGACTTTCAATGTGAAGGGAGAGATCAGGGCTTTGGTTGGATTAACACTGAAAGAAGTCGCTGAGTTTACGTATCTGGGCAGCAACATAGTTTCCACAGAGAGAGATATCAGAATTCGCATCTCAAAAGCATGAGCCGCATTGGATGGGCTACATTCAGTATGGACTTCGAGACTGGCTGACAAACTGAAAAGGCAGTTCTTCAGGGCAGTGGTAGAGTCTGTCTTTGTTTACGGTGCTACAACCTGGACATTCACCAAAAGATTGGAAAGAAAACTAGACGGTACATACACCCGTATGCTAAGAACAATATTAAATACATCTTGGTAAAATCATCCCACGAAGCAGCAACTTTATGGCAATCTACCTGCCATATCTAATACCATCAGAGAAAGACGCCTACGATTTGCCGGTCATTGTCTGAGGAGCAAGCATGAATTGGTGAGTGATGTATTGCTATGGACTCCACAACACGGACGCGCAAGCAGAGGACGACATAGATCCACGTACATCCAACAAATAGCACACGACGCCAACTGTGAACCTGCAGATCTGAGGCAACTGATGGAAGACAGGAAACTCTGGAGAGGAAGAGTCACATTGGTTCGGGCAAGGAGCCCGTCATGATGATGATGATGATGATGATCATCATCATCATCATCATCACGTTGACACATCAGTTCGCGTCAGATCACCGAAGTTAAACAACGTTGAGCCAGACTAGTACCAGATTAGTGACCATTTGGGAATTGTAGACACTGTATCTGCTATCTGCTTATCTCGGCATTGTTTGTAGCTGTCCTTAACCTCCATTTACCACCGATATTTAACAACGTCGACTCAGGAGAGGTGTGGTTATAGGTAGCACAACTCTTGCCAGAAAAATTCCACGCGCAGGCACTTTTGCAGTGGGTATCCATAGTCTGTCAAGAAGGAAGCTACCATTTAAGCTTCCGTTCGATGATATTAAACGATATAGATACATCTTATATGTAGTACTTTGGTAGCAGGTTTCGGCTATAATGATATTAAAACAAAAAGTACTTCTTTTAAACTCCTCGGCCTAACGTTTACAGGGAATATGTCCTGGAATAGATACATTGAGAGCATTGCCAAGGCTGCTGCAAGGAAGGTTGGCTCCCTCTACCGTGCTAGAAAACTACTTACGCCTGACAGTATCTTATACCTCTATAAGGCAACCATTCGCCCATGTATGGAGTACTGTTGTCACATCTTGGCTGGTGCATCTGCTTCTTGTCTCTCGCTCCTGGACAGGGTTCAAAAGAGAGTCGCCAACCTGATAGGGCCTGAACTGTCATCTAGGCTTCAGCCTCTGTCCCATCGACGATATGTTGCATCCCTCTGCCTGTTCTACAAATACTTTAATGGTGAATGCTCTGACGAACTGCAAACACTTGTACCTCCCCGACGTAACTACCTCCGTCAAACCCGACAAGCTACTAAGTCTCATCCCTTTACAGTAGAGATCCCTAGGTGCAAGAAAGCCTTTTTCCCCAGAACTGCGGGTCTTTGGAACTCCCTTCCGGGATTCTGCTTTCCCAACTGCAACGATATGCAGAAGTTCAAGTGTAATGTCAACAAACATCTTTCTACTCATCTCCCTTCATAATGACCCGCTAATTAAGTCCCTGATAGTAGACCCATACATCAAAGTGGCACTGTGCCTTGTTTGGGGTGAAAATTGAATTAAAAAAAAACTAAAAAAAAAAAAAAAAGTTCCTTTGAATGCGTATCTCAAGAATTTAAATAAAATCGTCTTTTACAGGATTCAGA
>NC_136523.1:1862500-1960000 GCF_053919585.1 Euprymna scolopes
GCTGAAGTTATCTGGAACTAGTCACTAAATGGCTAAAATCAGGATGGGTACGACTACGAGAGGCGGGGGAGAGTGGAGGGTTATGTATTCGGGTTAAAGTATCAAATTCCTGCCTTGTCGTGTGAAATATATTTAGGAAGTAATAAAATTGTGCGTAGCTAAAGTATACAGACGCAAGAATACACATGCTCATTTAAACCCATATAAATATATAGATATATATATTCGCATATATAGATACATATACATTATCAGCTCGGATTTGAAATATGAGGAATTTAAGCTTATATTAATATTTACGATTAAATTAAGAAATGGACGTAGGAGAGGAGTCAAAAATGTTTCGGTTGGGAGGAATGCATTAAGTATAAAATCAGGGCAATTAATAGGAATCTATTTTAAATTTATGGGTTATTTTTTCTAAAGCAGTTAAATCGAATTATGGACATTAAATTAATTTGTATAAATATCTGACTATATATTAGAAGTTTAATTTGATTTGAAGGCTATTTTATGATCAAATTCTAGTCCAAATTAGTTTAATTTGATTTGAAGGCTATTTTATGATCAAATTCTAGTCCAAATTAGTTTAATTTGATTTGAAGGCTATTTTATGATCAAATTCTAGTCCAAATTAGTGTAATTTGATTTGAAGGCTATTTTATGATCAAATTCTAGTCCAAATTAGTTTAATTTGATTTGAAGGCTATTTTATGATCAAATTCTAGTCCAAATTAGTTTAATTTGATTTGAAGGCTATTTTATGATCAAATTCTAGTCCAAATTAGTTTAATTTGATTTGAAGGCTATTTTATGATCAAATTCTAGTCCAAATTAGTTTAATTTGATTTGAAGGCTATTTTGTGATCAAATTCTAGTCCAAATTAGTTAAATTTGATTTGAAGGCTATTTTATGATCAAATTCTAGTCCAAATTAGTTTAATTTGATTTGAAGGCTATTTTATTATCAAATTCTAGTCCAAATTAGTTTAATTTGATTTGAAGGCTATTTTATGATCAAATTCTAGTCCAAATTAGCGTAATTTGATTTGAAGGCTATTTTATGATCAAATTCTAGTCCAAATTAGTTTAATTTGATTTGAAGGCTATTTTATGATCAAATTCTAGTCCAAATTAGGTGATTATTAAAATCACTATTAATGTTGATTAACAATTTAGAATTTATTTTAATCCGTGCAAACTTTCCTTAAGGCAATTATTGTATAGAAGTTAAACAAAGGCCAGCATAATAATAGCGAAATTTAAGTACGTCTTGAGAAAGCATAAATTCTGTATAACTGGGTTGCATTATATTGAGTAAATCGATTAAAGCCTAATTGGGATTTTTAGTCAATGTCTAGAGGAAATAAGTAAACACGTATTTTGGCATAATTTTCATGCGGATTAGCACTGAGTGACCTTGAGTTTTCCAAGAGATTGTTTGTTAAGTTATTTTTAATAGTTAATACATTTTGAAATTGAGAGACTGATCAAATTTCTAAGAATTTTGGAGCTGGTTATATTTGAATTTTTTAATTGTTTACAATGTGAAATTAATTAATTTTCATATTTATAATATTCTTATTCCGAGGAAAAGTTAACTTTACTGTACCTTATATGCAAAGCTTACACGATTTAGAGCCTGGTGCATATTATTAGCTATTTAGTATATTACATTTTATAGGAATATACGTGTTTTAGGCTTAATATTTATAATTAAGGTAGTTAGAAATGTCCCCGGCTTTTACCATAAGTGTCATTTATTAAAAGAATCAATGTGGTTTGATATTCGTGAGGGTGGAGGTCGCGTCAATGTAAGTGTGTGGTTTAAGGGGTGTCTGCATAATATTATTTGTGTAATTATATTACAGTGAGATGGAGGCAACTTATTACGTTTGATTGATTATTATTACTTTAAGTGTGGATTGATGAAATGAATTCTATGTAATAGATACCTGGGGGAATTAGTGGATGGGTGTAAATTTTGTGGTAAGAAACCTAGATTATTTGTTGGATCTGAATTATGAGAATGAGTTGGAATTGGCGTCTTTATACTTGGATCAGTTAGAGTATTTTTTATTGTAATTCGATTAGAGTTCATGAATAAATTATATCTTTGTAAGTGCAATCATTATTAAGTAGCATTCTTGCTTATCCTTGTATTGCACTTAGTATTGGCGGTGGGAAGGGGATCGATTCAGCTGTTTAAAATTTCTTATTATTGAATTCGATTATCGTTTGGTCTAATTTCAGCATTGTTGAGTAAGAGATTTTGATAGAATTTTTATTTTAAATCGTGCTATATCAGTGTAAGTATTGAAGATATTTTTCCATAATTTCAATTATATCTGTCTTGACGTTGCTACTAAAAGGGGGACTGAACCAGATATTTTTCTTCCGCCTCGTGCACTTGTATCGATTAGAAGAGTGGGGTATATTAGGGCGCTGTTTTTATTATCATTTGTATTTGATGTCTTTTTTATAGTTGCTTTTTCTGTGTCATTTTGCGTGATAAAAACTTAGCTTAGTAGGGAGAGGTATATGTTGAATAAATTTATTTTCTCAGAATAGCTTGAGATTATTAAAGAATGTAGAATTTTGGTCGAAGGCTTTTATCAGCTGAAAGTCTATATATTGTATTTGAGCTCGAGGTATAGCTTTAAATTATTAAATCATTTCTCTCTGATAAGTTCATAAGAATAGTGGTTGACGGACAGAAACTGGAGTCGCTAACTCTTTCTTATTTACATAAATGATCTCCCAAATCACATTCTTAGATCATTTGTAGACATTTAGGCTGACGAAACTATCATCTAACACTTTAAAGGCCGTACACGCCCAACTTCTTTGTGATTTTCGCTCCTCTGATTTTTGTTTCGTAGTGCAATGTGAAAAGCGGTGGCTAGATTATTTTATGCATCTTAAACCAAGCATTAATATTTCCATCGTCTGACATCAATCGAAATGATTAACTCTCGAGGTTAATTTTATGAGTGGTAATTAGAAAGCTTATGAACAAATTGAATTCCAAGTTTATAAGGAAATGGTTATCGAAAGGTTGAAATTATAAAAGAAAACATGTAATGTTTTAATAGCTTTTCTTTTATTCTTTTTGTCAAATCTAGTAATAAGAAGGGTGCCATTTCTATATAATCTCCATTAGATGATATTCAATTTAGGCTTGAGATTTTCAATAGATATATGCCTACTTGGTCTGTGACTTGAGCCAAGTCTGAGCCGCTTATAAGAATGTCGAAGTTTGATGTGTTCTTTTCTGTTCAGAATTTATTATCAAAGTGTAAAATGGATCGTCTCGCTAATAGGATTATTTTAATTTCTAAATCAGTGAGGTCAGAGTTAATTTTAGCGAGAATTAGGATTTTAAACTCCCCTTAGTGTAGAGCTTTGCTATCTGTTGTAGACCCGTGCTATGCGTCACAGATGAAAGAAACCACACGTAGTGAAAAGTGTATAAAATATATGTATTTATCATAAAGAATACAGGAACCACTAAAGTGGTATGAGAAGAACGTGTTCGTAGCATGCAGTTAAACATGGTATGAATGTCTCCATTTAGTCTCTGAAACTAGTGGTATTCGTAGGACTGGTTGATTCCACTTAGTTCTGAAATAAGGGTGATTTGTACCTCCCCATTTCGAGCTTTTCATTCCCCTGGGATGATCGTATAGCTCTTTTTCCTGAGGTTGATCTCTATCGGGTCGGTCATTTTTCTTTTTCTGGAGTACCGGCGTTGTCCGGCTGCTTGTTGTGTTATCAAGTCGAACGTGTCACATATCTGGTCCATTGCTCCGTCTGGTTCAACAGGAGGTTGTCTTCCGTCATCTGTTATACGTTTCCGAATTTGGTTTAAATGTTTCTTGTGAGTAAATCTTGGACATTCGCCCGATCCTTTTCTGGACCTTTTCCTTGTTCCCACATCGTATTATTATTTTTGTGTATCTGGAAAAATACCTTTTCACCAGAACTTTTTAGGAACTATAGTATTTGGCGGTTTCACCTGTTTTGGCGAAAGTTTCTCGAAGACCGGCCTCATTTTCCTCGTAAACATTAACTTCGATGAAGTGCTTTCATTTGGCGTAGTTCGGTAAACTTGTAAAAACTGTTGTAGCGCCTTTTCGGAGGGCGTTCCTTTAGCATTCTTCATGGCTCTTTTCAGCGTGTCTACAAGCCTCTCTGCCTGACCGTTCGATCGGGGATGATAAGTTGACGTCGTTATGTTGTTAACCTTGAAATCCTCGCAGAAGCTTTTAAAATTTGCTGAAGTGAATTGCGTGTCATTGTCTGACACTAGACAATCAACCACACCGAACCTAGCGTACAATTCGTGAAGAGCACTGATTGTAAAATCCGTCGAAATGCCTCAGGCCATTTTGAAAAACTATCTAAATAATAGTTTCCATCCAGTGAGTCTGCGTAATCTACATATATTATTTGCCATGGGTGGTCCGCTTTAGGCCATGGGATAAATTGTATTGGGGGTGCTTTTGCAGCCAATGCGCATCCCTTACACGACTTTACCTTCTATATCAGTGTCCATACTCTTCCAGTAAACATAGGACCTCATGAGGCTCTTCATTCGCGTAGCCCCAGGGTGCCCCGTATGGAAATCCTTTAGGGTAAGATTTCCAAACTGAAAGCTGTCACCAAGAAGACTCATTATATGGTATAATTCAACTAACATTGAAAGTTATAGCAAGTTTCAATGTAAATATGAAACGACGAAATGTAAACTATGATGGAAACGTATTTTATAAACAAATCGAGAAGTAGTTTAACTACATAAAGAAGATAACTTAGCTTTAGATTTTGGAATGAAAAGAATGTGGCTTTGACTTCAGTTATCGTTCTTCCATAAACTCTTCTTGGCTTTTTTATAAAGATAGCGACTATATTTTTTAGCCTAGTTGTAGGCGTTTCACATTTTAAATAAAATATGCTATAATTATAAACAAGTGCCGCTTTACTTTTTATTTTATTAAGACCATTTGTATAATGCACAGAAAAAAAAACATACAGTTCCGCTCATCATGAAGGCTAAGTTCTCTCAAACTGGGATGTCTTCGTGTGTGTGTGTGTGCGTGTGCGTGTGTGCGTGTGTGTGTGTGTGTTACTTTTTTCATCCCAAACAAAGCCTGTTGCCAATTGGTCGTAAGCGGCTACTATTTGGGATCATGTTTATAAGGGACTACATGAGGAATGTAGCAGCGAGATGTCTGCTCACATTACATTTAAACTTCTGCATCTTAGTAGAGTCAGAGAAACAAGAAACAGAAGAGATGTTCCGAGCATATCCTTGTTTTATTGTTATTTTCATGGCAGGTGCTCGTCTGAACTCCAATCCCTGGTCCCCCCCTCGCCAATCTTTCACGAAAAACACCCGTCTAGCTGAATCCACTGTGAAAAATTTTCCCCACTCTATATCTGTGCCTAAATCAAAACGCGGATTTCATGAACAAAGCTTCTTTCTTAGAACTGCACGCCTGTGGAACTCTGTTCCGTCTGCCTGCTTCCCTCCGGACTACAACTTGGATGTCTTCAAGTCTAATGTTAACAAATTCCTAATGAACTGCCCCCTTAAGTAAACACTTCATCAAATCTCCTCACTAACGTAATGTACTTGCAATAACCCTTATCCCTGAGTGGCTTCCGGGCCTTGATAAGTGGTGATCACTGTGTAAAAAAAAAAAAGTACTTGTAAAACAAATACAGAGATGGCGATGGGACAGAGGTTGGAGCTTGTTTCCAGCAAATGTCTCGTCATACCACAGCAATATTTTGAAGATGGCCACAGACTAAATTCAGATAGCTCTACTGATTTGTTGCCCATAAACGTTAAGTGAGGAATGGAGGGGATGGCTGAAGTGGAGTTCTGTGTATGGCAGCATGGCACTTCTAAAAGTCGCAAAATCGAAAAGGCCTAGAAGTGTCAATCCGAAAAGTTCCATCAGTCTGATCCTCAATTCAAGTGATTGCAACCAAATGTACAATCATATGTAAGAGCACAGTTAAAAAGACACTAAACTTTCCACCACAACGCCGGGGATCAGCTGATTGCTAGGATGAAAATGCTGTTCAGTTTTGTTTCGAAGGACGCTGTGAATGACATAAGTTTCAGCAAAAGTTTAGGTATTTTAAATTTTGATTTTGACAATACACCGATTATCAGGTTTTATTGTTTTAAGTTGCTTTTAAAAATGTCCCAAATTTCTCTCGGATATTCTGTATAAACCTTCACAGACAGCTGTTTCGCGATATCAAATCTCTTTGTCGTTACTAGACAAGTGAGATGCTAAAGTTAAGATTCGATACCCAATCGTAAGTTTAATATTCAACGTCCTTAACTCTGAGCTACATTTTCTATTCTGTAGGACTTTGCATATAGGTTTATATTTATTTATATAGATGTATTTGCGCTTTCATATTTTTCAAGATTGTTTATTCATGCACACACGTATATATATATATATGTGTGTGTGTATGCACGCACGTACACAAACATATATCTATATATACGCATCTATGTGCATATATACATACATATACTCAATATATATACATACTTATACTCAATATATATATACATATACTCAATATATATACACATATACACTCAATAAACATATATGTATATATATATACATATACTCAATATATATATGTATATATATATGTGTCAACAATATATATGTATATATACATATATTCTCCCTCTCTCTCTCTTTATATATATATATATATATATATATATTTTTATATATATGTATATATATATATACATACATATATATAAATAAGGTTTTGTTATTGAATCTTCCTGAAATGGGAAGATTCATATCGCTGCCATCGCCCGGTATCGTGGTTTTCCCCCTTGGGGTCCAGGTTTTGGGTAGGGATTGAAGGACAATGGGTGGTCAAAGAACGGTGGTGAAGTGGTGGAACCGTTTACGGAGGAGGCTAGAAACGTGCGGTGCCGGCCACGATAGCGCATGCGTCATGATTGACTAATAAAAGATAAGGACAACCTACGGCAGATATGGACGAAAAGAAAAGAAAGCGGATTGGAAGAATTGGAATGGGCGGGAAAGAGGGGGTAGTAGTTATAATAATAATAATAATAATAATAATAATAATAATAGTAATAGTAATAATAATAATAATAATAATAATGATAATAATAATTGAATCGAAGAATACTGAGGTACACGAAGAATGAGAATAAGAAAGAGGATGGACTTGATACAAGAAAAATGCTAGAATAGAAAAAATCTAGCACGGGAAAGAAGAAGAAGAAGAAGAAGAAGAAGAAGATGATGCTGATGAAAAAAAGAAAAGAACAAAAGAAAGAAAAAGAAGTACTATTAGTAGAAGAAGAAGAAGAAGAAGAAAAGAGGAGAAGGAGTGATGAAAAAATGATAAGAGTACAAAGATGGGGTTCATAAGAATTGAGAAAAGACTTCGACAAACGTGAATATGAAAGAAAAAGAAGCAAAAAGATAAAGAAGATATAAGTGAAATGAAGCTGGATTATAGAAGAAGAAAAAGAAGAAGAAAAAGTAGAAGAAAACGAAAGAGAAAAAGAAGGGCTGAAAGAAGACATAGCAGAAGATGAAGAGAAAGAACAAGAAGAAAAAGGAAGAGAAGAAACAAAACAAAATGAAAAGAAAGAACAATATTGGAAGATAAAGAGGAAAAGAAAACTGATTGTCCAACGGTTAAAAGTGTTAATTGACAATGAGTTTAAAGTAAATTCTGGAAGTCAAGGGTTCGATCCTTACAGATGAACTAAGAATAACACAAATAATCAACACGTTTGGCGGACGAAACAAGGAAATATTTTCCGAATAAAATAAGGGATTTAGTTTGAAATTCGTACGTAAAAATTATCGCGTTCGATTCCTAAGTTCGAGAAGATGTACCTGAAGAATGTTGGAGGTTACATCGGTCGAAACGGTGTGAAAATAATAACAAAAATTAGAATTGTTGTCCGAATAAACATAATAAAGGTAAACGTTACTTATACCAATATAAATTTAAATGGGTACAGTTGGAAAATTAATTAAAACAATATATTTTTATGTTCTGTCTCGACCCGGTAACAAATTTCTGAGTCTCCGGTGGCAATTCGAAAAATATGGCTCGGAGTATTCATTTATCGGAAATCTACAAACGTTTTCGATAATCGCGTTCGATTACACTCTATCTCTACACTACGTTTTCCTCTATTTTTATGCGTTTTTCTTTGTGTTTATTGTTTTTTATCTCGGTTATTTTGAGTGAAAAAATTGATTATGTTTTTTATTTATGTATTTATTGTTTTTATAAAATTTTTAGTATATGTATTAATGTGCTTGTTTATTTTATTTTTAAATATTTTTTTTGCATATGGGATTGTGTATTTCGTTCTTTCTCTCTCTTTAATTTAATTAGGGAGGACGAATCCATACCCTTCGAACTACAACCGGATAAATAATTACGAAAAGAGAAAATTTTATTCTATTCAATCAAACTTATATATATATATATATATATATATATATATATATATATATATATATATATATGTTTGATTGTTTCTTTATTCTTAAATATATCACGTTAAAAGGAATATACACAAGTATTTACTAATTTTAAAAATGTTGAGCGTTCATTGATAACATCTTGCGTACAATTGTTTCCGCACCCAGTGTTAGTATACAAGTATATAACAGTTTATCAATTATAATTGTGTACTATTGTTGTGGTTTAAATGTTAAAAGAACGAGAAGGCTTGGAAACAGTGAAACGAAATGTATATTAAAAGAAAACATAGAAACGTAAATAGTTTCAGGTTCAAACTACTCAATCGCATAGATTAGTTACTGGAAATGACGCCAGGCATAGTCCATCGTCAGAATATGTAGAGGTACAACCCCAACATTCCTCCCAAGATTTTTCTTCGTAAAAGCTGTTAATATCTCTTACGTTTAGGATCGATGATTAGTGGATCGGCGACTTTCTTTTTCTGAAGCCACCGTCGTAGGTTCTGATATTGATTGGGGGAGGGGAGGGGGGAGATCGCATGTTTCGAAAATTCACCCGATCCTTGATGTGGGTCTTTTGCATCTCCGGCAACTCGATGTAGCTATCGACTACGATTAAGTAATAGTGGTCATCGACAGGACCTTCAAAGTTGATGTGGATTCTTGACCATGGATCATCTCCATTTCGTCTTTGTCCATGTAAGATCAGTAGACGTAGTTTCCCATTAAGCTTTTTATCCGGTGTTTTCCAGGGTGTCAACTATGAAATCCCGTAGAATTCTTTTCTGGAGACGTTTCAGAATTACCACTCTTTTTCTACATAGTAGGACCCCGTCGCAAAGCGACAATCCTCCTGGAACGTTGTTGTCCTTTATAGCAATCTATTTTTTGATGTCGCAAATAAAATCGTCCTTTCCTGCTGCTCTTTTAGTTTAAGGTAGGGACACTGGAAACTCTTTAATTGTGTTGCCGATCATTGTTTTTATTTCAGAATGAGTACGAAGTGCAGCAATTATGGAATCCTCAAAAGGTTCCCTTTTCTTTGTTATCAATCTTGATAGGCTCTCCGCGTTGGTATTTTGTTTTTGGTGACAGATATACCAATTTAAAGTTATGATTTAGTAATCTATTACCAGTATACGTCGGTTAGCCTTTTTTGGACCCGAAAATTATCAGTAACGACTTACAATCGGGTTGTAACATGAAAATTATCAGTAACGACTTACAATCGGGTAGTAACATGAAAATTATCAGTAACGACTTACAATCGGGTAGTAACATGAAAATTATCAGTAACGACTTACAATCGGGTAGTAACATGAAAATTATCAGTAACGACTTACAATCGGTTTGTAACATGAAAATTATCAGTAACGACTTACAATCGGTTTGTAACATGAAAATTATCAGTAACGACTTACAATCGGGTTGTAACATGGAAATTATCAGTAACGACTTACAATCGGGTTGTAACATGAAAATTATCAGTAACGACTTACAATCGGTTTGTAACATGAAAATTATCAGTAACGACTTACGATCGGGTTGTAACATGGAAATTATCAGTAACGACTTACAATCGGGTTGTAACATGGAAATTATCAGTAACGACTTACAATCGGGTTGTAACATGAAAATTATCAGTAACGACTTACAATCGGTTTGTAACATGAAAATTATCAGTAACGACTTACAATCGGTTTGTAACATGAAAATTATCAGTAACGACTTACAATCGGTTTGTAACATGAAAATTATCAGTAACGACTTACAATCGGGTTGTAACATGAAAATTCTGCCATGTAAGTGCCATGAAATGTCATTACCGCGAATATAATACTTGACGCTTCTTTTTCGATTTATGAGTACTGTCTCCCGGCTGGAAGTAGCATTCTCGATGCGTGGGAGATCGGATTTTTTGAATTGTCGGTCATTATATGTTATATACAAGCTCCAATACCATATGAGCTTAGGTCGCTTGCTACTATTATTTTCAGCTTTTGGTCATAGTGCGTAAGAAACATTTCAGATGTTAGAGTATCTTTGATTTGTTTAAACGCCGCTTGACATTCAGGTGTCAACTTCCAGGCCTCTTCCTTCTTCTGCTTCTTCAGTATGTGCATTATATGGCTCAAAATCCTCTCCGTCGTCCTGCATCATACTCTCTGTCCTTTCAGAAGACATCGTACTGTCTTCCTCTTCCTCTTCCTCCGATGTAACAACATAATGGTGAGGGCGCAGATCCTTCACGTGGCGAGGTACACCGTCCACCAACATCGATTGAAGGCTGATTACCTTGGTCACCTCACCCTTGCTGAACCTCGTGGTACATCGATTTTGCGGTCTTTTGACCCACACGCGATCTCCAACCTGGTAAGAGCTGTTCCTGGAACCTGGGGACGCAGTTGCGAAATTGGTCTCCTTTACTCGAACTTCATATCAGTAAATCCTGTTGGTAGGTGCAGTGAAGGGAGATGTGTCGTCTCTTGGTGTGATGTTATACCAGTAGACAGTCTCCTGTATGGGACAGCGCATTCTAACCGCTATTCGTTTAACTGTACGGTGATCACTCCGCTATGCCATTCCCGGCTGGAGTGTATGCACAACGGAATCGCAAGTGAACTCCCCATTTATGTCCAAATGCTTGAAATATGTTGCTGCAGAAAGCCATGTCATTGTCTAAAAGGATTTCATGCGGTGAGTCACGTTCGAGGAACACTGTCTCCAACTGATGAATCACGCTTGCCGAGTCCTGCCTCGTCAATTTCCTCCAAATGGAGAAACACGATGGACCACAATCTGCTAGAGTTAAAAAATGGAACGTGCCATAATACGTGATATCAATTCCAATTCTCTGCCAATTCTCGTTCACTTCCAGCTTTCCCTTTTCCCACTTGACCGGCGCTGGGTCAATGGACTGACATTCCTCACATTTCCGTATGACCGTTTTAACGGTTGCTTTTGTCGTGGTTGGGCAACTTTTCCTGACAAAGTTGGTAGTGCGTCACACCCCCGGATGTCCACTACCTTTGTGAATAGCCATGATTTGACTCTCATCCAGCTCGTCTGTGTGAACTGCACCTATCACTGGGTCAAGGCCACTTTTCTTTTTAATCGCCTCAAATCGCTGCTGTGGTACTCGTGAATCGGTCAGCGATGTTTCGTGCTGATAGAACCCTCGTCACGTCAACTGTCAGCCCGTACTCTTTCACGAGCTCCTTGACAGTGCTTGGTTGCCTCCTAATGAGCATCTCGCTTGCTGCTTTGGTGCGTACTTGCGTCTTTCCAGCGTGTCCGAGACGCAATGGTATACGCAGACAGAATCTGTCTTTATGTGTAGCACTTTGTTCTGCCACTGAAGAGCCAAATTGATGCCTTTCAATACGGCGTCTAGTTCGGCTAAGTTGATGTGTTGAGAGTCATCTTCAGATCGCAGCCAACATCCATCTTCCAACACAGTTACACATGTCTCCAAGGCTGCACCAATTGCTAGGGAGCCAGCATCGAGCCATGTATTCAGCTCTTTGCCGTCTACACACCAATTTCCCCGGGCCGGATCGCCCTGCTGCACAGATTCTAAGGTCTCGGACATCATACGATGCAGTACGGCGTCTTTCGCTTTAGCACCCCACTCCTTTGTTAAATGTCGTCTTTGTCTTCTAGTAAAGAATTCTTTCTTAATAAAATCAAATCATTTTCAACGGCAGTCAGGAAAAATATTCAAAAAAGAGGAAAATAAATTATTGAACAAATTAAAAATGTTATATTTCAGTTTTACAGTTTGCAATGAATTAAATCACCGAATGAATCAATGCGACACACGTGCGCTAAATTAGGTCGCCCTTTAAAAATGAACAGTTTCTGATACTTCAAAGAGATCTGTTGTGATTTTCTTGTTTTCTTTTGCAACAATCAAAAAAATTCAAGCCACAAAAACACCAAGTAACAGAAATCGGGTTTCTTGTTTATTTTTTCTCGAGAAAAAAAGTTTTAACTTATGATTTGAGTTTTGATATTTCCTTATTGAATTCGTTTTTTTTTTCTTTTTATGGGTTCGTTTCTTTTTATGACTTATTTGTGGGTCTTCGAGAAAATGTTGCCTTTTTCTCTTTTTTTCTTTTCAAATTAGCACTAACCGGGTTTTGCTTGTGAATTTCCGCGCGTAAATTCTTTTCAAATCATCGTCAATTGTTATTTTGGATTCAAATCCCTATGTCGCCAGTTTGTTGGGGTTAAATGCTGGAAAGCGAAACAATAAGGCGTGGAAACAGTGAAATGAAATATATTATATTAACAGAAAATTCAGAAACGTATATTGCTTGAGTGGGATTCCGCTCAACTGTAAGGACAAAGTAAGGTTACGACCCAGTCCCGTTGAGTCTCAGGTCCAGACTTCTCGATAGCAGAAACTGGTTACCAGAAATGACGTCAAGAATAGTCTATCTTCAGAATCTGTAGGGGTGCCAAGCTAACAACTACTAGATTTTTCAGTGCGTAAAAAATGCAAATTTTCCAAAGTTTCAGAACCCACGAATAAAACTTTTCTTATAAATACGCGGGTATTCATTTTTTATCGACAACACGCACGCATACACACACACACACACACACACACACACATATGTTTCACAGTCCGCGAATAGGACCTTTCGTGTTAACACACCGCTTTCTTATTAACACAGCGTGTATATATGTTGTCGATAAAAATGAATACCCACTGTGTTGATAAGAAAGGTCCTTTTCTTGGGTAGTGAAACTTTTGAAACACGTTTCTTTCTGCGTGCGGATGAAGCATAATAGTGCAAACGTATAATTGATGGACTATTATGTACTTATATGTCAACACCAGAGGCTGAAACAATTGTACGAAAGGTGTTAGCAATTAAACACCAACATTTAAAAAATTTAAAATACTTCTGTTTCTATTCATTTTAACTTGGTATCTTCAACAAAAAAGATTTATAGCTCTAGTATCACACCATTAAGCTATCTAAAAGAAAACTTTATGTTATTTATCCATGTTATTACTACTTCTAGTAAAGATAAACATATAAGCAATATATATATATATAATAATTATTATAATTATTATGATTATGATATATGAATTCATCAATATTCACATATAATATTATAAGATGCTATGCTATATTGTGTCTATATTTCTTGTATTTACTTCAACAATGCTCAATGTCTGTATTAGTATGAAATAGCAAAGAAGTTACACAGATGCTGTGTTTAATTCCATCAGGTAATAACCCATAAAGGTGAGGCTATAAACAGACAATTTCATTTAGCCTGATTATTTTCTGACGGAATTAAACATTCAACTCCGTAGCTTACTTCCATTGATATATGGTGGGATCCTTCTACCGCTCCAGAAGATATCTCACTACTGATGCAATTCTCTATCTATATAAAAGCCAAGTACGTCCAAGGATGGAATACTGTTGCCATATCTGGGCAGGAGCTGCTAAAAACAGCCTATCCTGCCTTGACAGAGTACAAAATAGACTTCGTGGCTTGGTGGGGGATGCCTTTTTCTCTACCCTGCAACCTCTCTCCCACAGAAGAGACGTTGCGAGCCTGTCCTTGTTTTATCGTTATTTCCATGGCAGATGCTCGTCTGAACTCCAATCTCTGGTCCCCCTCGCCAATCTTTCACGAGAAACACCCGTCTAGCTGAATCCACTGTGAAAAATTTCCCCCACTCTATATCTGTGCCTAAATCAAAACGCGGATTCCATGAACAAAGCTTCTTTCTTAGAACTGCACGCCTGTGGAACTCTGTTCCGTCTGCCTGTTTCCCTCCGGACTACAATTTGGATGTCTTCAAGTCCAATGTTAACAAATTCCTAATGAACCGCCCCCTTAAGTAAACACTTCAGCAAATCTCCTCACTAACTTAATGTACTTGCAATAACCCTTATCCCTGAGTCGCTTCCGGGCCTTGATAAGTGGTGATCACTGTGTAAATATATATATATATATATATATATATATATATATATATATATATATATATATATATATATATATATATCGCTGGATTCAGGCACTCTGATTAGTAGACGACGAAACTACATTATATATATGCCTCATTCAATGACAAATAAATTTTTGTTTGTGGGGGCACAACCCATGTCCGACACAGATTTTTTTTCAAATTTGCTACACATATAGATCTCCATGAAATGTCAATTTTTTTATCATTTTTTAATTTAATTATTTTTTATGTTCTTATTTTTAGATTAATTTTTTAATTATTGTTCGAGATTATATAAAAATTATGTTACGCCGAAAGTTTCACATTAAAATCTTGCATTTAAAAATCTCGCCAGAAGATATATACTGATAAAATCTAACATGTCAAGAATTTTTTTAGAACATTCATTTTAAAAGTTTTTTTTTTATTGAAAAGTATCCATAAACAACATAAATTTCCTTTTTGTAAATGTAGAATATCAATTATCGATAAAAAATTGTTAACCATTGAAATCACGTATGTTTTATGTTATAATTTAATTAACCCTGAACAGCTTTCGAAATTCTTTTTTATTATATAACTTTTTTCCATAACAAAATCTATATTGCATTAAAAAAATCAAATAAAGAAAATCCAGTTAATTTTTTAATATTGATTTTGTGACTATGGTCTTTATGTGTATATTAATCAGCATTAAAATAGCTTTACAAAGATATCAGACATGACGATATTGTGAAATATCAAAATGTTTTTATACGAAGTAGCAGATACTACATTCCGCCATTTTGAATTTAGCCAACTTCTTTAAAACGCTTGTAGGAATGGTTCTAGTTGAAAACCCATCATGAAATTTGGAATATATACTGTCATAAGATAGACGAATCTTTTGTCAAAATTAGAAAAAAATTCAAATGACCCTTTTTGAGTTAATTCAGGTAAAATGTCAAGGTCAAGGTCAACTTTTTTACATTTGACCTTGACAAAAAATATCCCGATATAAAATTGTAGATCTATCCAAATACTTTAGAATGATATATTAATGAACTTTGTAAGCCCATAAATAACAGAGATACCGTCTTTTAAAGTTGGTCACCTCTCCATAAAAATGGACATTTTTGTAAAAAGATCAAGGTCATATCTCAGAAACCCCTTGACCTTGAGATGTGTAACAGGTGCCGTTCAATTCCTATAGAGATAGTACCTGCATTAGAAGTGTTGCATTATTTGAAACTAAGAATATAAATATGATTGGAAAGTTAAAAACCACACATTTTTTTATGCATACAAATTTACTTGTTTAATTGAGATATTTCGATGATATAATCCTTGTTGATGAAAATCTGTTTTTCTCTTCTTTACATGGTATTCATGATGTAAATCTGCGAACAGGTGTGTTAATCCGTTGGCTTTAAAACACAGTAATCAGCAGAGTGTCGCGTTAGCCGCGAAAACAGGAGTTCTGTTGTCACGTCTGGGCTGGTGCATCTGCTGCTTGTCTCTCGCTCCTGGACAGGGTTCAAAAAAGAGTCGCAAACCTGATAGGTCCTGAACTGTCATCTGGGCTTCAACCTCTGTCCCATCGACGAGATGTTGCATCCCTCTGCCTGTTCTACAAATACTTTAATGGTGAATGCTCTGACGAATTGCAAACACTTGTACCTCCCCGACGTAACTACCCCCGACAAACCCGACAAGCTACTAAGTCTCATCCCTTTACAGTGGAGATCCCTAGGTGCAAGAAAGCCTTTTACTCCAATAGTTTCTTCCCCAGAACTGCGGGTCTTTGGAACTCCCTTCCGGGATTCTGCTTTCCCAACTGCAATGATATGCAGAAGTTCAAGTGTAATGTCAACAAACATCTTTCTACTCTTCTCCCTTCATAATGACCCCGCTAATTAATTCCCTAATAGTAGCCCCCTGCTTTAAAGTGGCACTGTGCCTTGTTTAGGGTGAAAATTGAAAAAAAAAACCAGATTAAAGAAATATTACCTGCATTTGAAGCATTTCATATATTCGAAATTAAGAATTACGTATATAAATGAATACGCTTGGAAGGCTAAAACGCATTTTTTATAAAAACAAATGTGTTTGTTTCATTCATATATTTCGATGATATACATCCTTGTCAATGAATGCAGCCAAGATAAAAATTATGGAGCACTAACAAAAATCGACATTATGATTTAAACTTATAATTTAAAGGTTAAGAACAGTGAAGTGAATCTATTTAAACAACAATCAATATTTGGTATGTCCTCCGTTTTCCTTTATAACAGCTTTTATTCGTTTTTGTATATTATTGGCTAGATTGTTGCAGGCGGTACGATCTATTTTCTGCCACTCTTCATGAAGTTTTGCCTCTAATTCTTTTTCTGATGAATATTTGTGTATTCTCACTCTTTTCCTTATATGAGACCACAAAATTTCAATGGGATTAAAGGCTGTAATCCCTTTTTTCTCAAACCAACCTATAGAAACTCTTCCCGTATGGCATGAGGCATTGTCTTGTTCAAAGATTGCATCATTGGAATGTTCTTATTAACTGTTTTAGTCAAAGAGGTTTGGTAAACCTGGTCCAGTTTATTTTAGTATATTATGTGGAGTTCATTCTCTCCTCAAATGTATACAACGGTCCAGTGCCTGAAGAAGCTATGCAGTCCCAAACCATTACGATTCCTTTTAGAAATTGGACAGTTGAAACCACACAATCAGGATAAAATGCTTCTTCTTCTTCAGGCCCTTTGTACTGTTCATAACTTTATGTGCATATATACATTAAAAAGTTTGACTTATGTCCAGGTAACCTACATCTAAAATTTCAAGTGTTTAGACCAAAAATTGGCGGAGGAGTTTGGTAGAGTCTGCAAAGGTCAACTCTGTAAACTTTGACCTCTTGGCAGCCAAATTTCGCCCAAAAAACTGATTAAAAGCTTGCTGTATGTTTAAATACCCTCTATGTAAAATTTCAAATTTTTAACACAAAATTTGGCTGAATAATTTGCTAAAAACCGCAAAGATAAAATCTTTTGAATTTTGACCCCTTGGAAGCATAATTTTCGGTCAAAAATTGATTAAAAGGCTTGCCTTATGTCTGAATACACTTTATGTAAAATTTCAAATGTTTAGACCAAAAACTGACTGATTAATTTGATAGAAACCGCAGAGGTCAATTTTCTTTTAACTTTGATCCCAATTTTGACCTCTTAATATTTATTGTTTTGAGCTCAAATCGAATCAAAAAGTTTGATCCATGCCCAAGTAACCTACATCTAAAATGTCAAGTGTTTAGACCCAGAATTGGCGGAGGAGTTTGGTAGAGTTTCCAAAGGCCAAACCGTTGAACTTTGACTCCTTGACAGCCAAATTTCTGTCCGAAAACCGATTAAAAAGATTTTCCCAAATCTTAAGTCTGTAGCCTGAAAATTGACAAACCGGAAGTGGCGTAGGTTTTAATTAAGGTTAGACAATCGAAAGGAGAGGATGACTTTCAAAAATATCGGCGAAAAAAGTGCCTTGATAAAGGTTAAGATATTAGTGTTTTTAGCCAATTTTTCGGTATTTGTCGTCTAAAAGGTCGAAGTTCAAAAACGATACTGATCTTGGTAAAATCCGTCGCCTCTCTTGAATGTTTTAGGCAGAAATGCAAACATACATATATACATGAATATATTGGTAACTAAAATTTTTTGACCCTTTATAAAATTTCGAATGTTTAGACTAGAAATTGTCTGAGTAATTTGCTAGAGACCACAGAGGTAATTTTTTTAAAAACTTTGACCCCTATTATAACCCCTTAACATTTATTGTTTTGGGCTCAAATTAAGTTATTATGTTAGATCCATGTCCAAGGAACCTATATCTAAAATTTCAAGTGTTTATACCCAAAATTGGCGGGGGAGTTTGGTACAGTTCTCAAAAGTATAATCGTTGAACATTGACACCTTAACAGCCAAATTTATGACCGCAAACGAATTGAAAAGATTTTCCCAAATCTCAGTACCCTGTATATCAAATTTCGAGTCTGTAGATTTAAAATTGACAGTTACTGCGTAGGGAAATGTACACACACAGACACACACAGATACGTTCACTCATGTATATAAATATAATCGTTTAAGGAGGTTAGGACAACATCGATGCCATCGGTTTCAAATCCAAATAACGGGAATCTATAATGGGTCTCCTTCTTCAACCACTATTTATGTGTCTCCCTTGATGCTATTGTTGGTTGTTTCTGTTTTACGGCATATCAACCCTTTTCAGGTTATTTAATGCCGAATCCTGTGATTTTGAAGAAACATTTTATAATAGAATATATTTGTTTTTTGCATTCCTATTTAACCCATAGTTGGGACCCTAACAGGTACTACCACTCCGGGTCAGAGTGGACCTGGGAGCAATGACAATTAAAGGGTGGCTCCACACTCCCCAGAGCCCGCAAGCTGGGGCCTCACCATCGGATATAGTTTAAGGTCATATCCAGGACCTTGATGCTATTGACAGAGGCTGAAAACTGTCCAGCATAGGAGATCAACAATAGGTCCTCTTTATTTTTATTTGAAACCGATGGTACCAATGTTGTTCTGATCTTCTGTAATCTATATATTAATACAAAAGCGTGTGTGTTATTTTGTGTATCATCTTTTTCTTTCGAGTGACTGTCGTTTGATTTTTATGCCCTTGTATTTCTTGTAATTAATAATTTTTACAAGAATTCTTCATAAGTTTTGGTTTCGGTTTCGATTACAGCTGATGTATCAAAGTAATATAGATATATTTTTTATTTTCTAAATCACAACTTTATATATATATACTAGCGGAGGTACCCGGCGTTGCCCGAGTGTTTGTTTCCGGGACGGGTGGGGAGTTTTAAAAAATGTTATGGTAGGTAAGTAGGAAGGATCAAACCCGGAGTCATGAGTAAAAGTAGGAAAATAAAGTGTGAAAAAAAACAAACATCTGCAACGTTAACAGTTCGACCACCAAGAAAAGTCCATTCCAGTTGTTTAGGAAAAAAAAAAAAAAAACCCGACTACGGTAGGTCGGCGCGAACGTGAAAATGTGAATTGTCCAGCACGCTAACCACTACGCCACAGAGCACTGCAGCTTAGTTTAGTGATTTTAAATAACTTCACATGAAAGAAGTACGAAGCCAAACCGGTGTTCTCTTCTCAACTGTTCCTTGTGAACGATCCCCAAACGGTGTTAAGTGGTGGCAGGGGGAGGAGGAATTTATTAGAGAGAAAATATTTTACCACTTCCATTGATCTTAACCGATTTTGGCCGTGACTTCTCAGCAGGAAAAGTATAGAAATCTAAGATTATCAAGGAATTTGAGAAATAATAAGCCTATAACACACCTCAGATATTGTTCTGCCGTTTGTGCATATTATATTTGCATGAAATATATTGATTTTTAATCCTATTAAGGTGAAAATCAGACAGGTAAAAATGAGGTCATTTTATTTATATAGAGAAGAAGATAAAATATGTATATATATATATATATATATATATATATAAATATATATATATATATATAAAAAGGAGGGAAAAGATCTACCTTAAACCACTAACCTAGTTCTAAAACATATTCTTTGTTCGATAAAATGCATGCCCATTGGCTCATAGGAGGGGGCGCGGTGGATACTAGAAAGCTAATTGGCTAACTAGAAATCCTCAACATATATAAAAACAAGAAGCAACCACAAAATTCGCGCATAAGCCTGACGAATCCTACAGTGGATGAAACGCAGAATATTCAGTGTAGCTTAGTCGCCATATATATTTTATAAATTACTAACTAGCTCTACCTACGTATTGAACACTTTTGAAGTAAATACTTAAAGTTTACGCATAAATCTATACTTTCGTATATTAAATTTATGTGAGTAAATGAAGTAGTTATATATATATATATATATATATATATATATATATATTCCTTTTCTTTCGAACTCTCGGCTGGAGTTCTCTCCTACTAATCTTATATATATATATATATATATATATATATATATATATATATATATATATATATATATATATATATACTAGCATGGGTGCCCGGCGTTGCCCGGGTGTTTGGAGGTGTATGCTGAGCAAAAAAAGAGGGTAATTTTTTAAACTTTGACCCCTATTATGACCCCTGAAAATTTATTGTTTTGGGCTCAAATCAAGTTATTAAGTTAGATCCATGTCCACGGAAGCTATATCTAAAATTTCAAGTGTGTAGACCCAAAATTGTCGGAGAAGTTTGGTAGAGTTCTCAAAGCTCAAATCGTTGAACTTTGACCCCTTAATCGCCAAATTTCTGGCTAAAAACCGATCACATAGATTTTTCCAAATCTCAGTACCCTGTATATCAAATTTCGAGTCTGTAGACTAAAAATTGACAGAGTTATTTCGTAGGGAAATGTACACAGACACACACACACACACACACACTTTCACTTTTATAGATATATAGATTTAAAATTTGAGTCTGACAGAATGACAAAATTATATTGCAAACCGATATATTAAACAAACGAAATTCAAAGAGACAAATGTACACATAAGTAAAAACAATTTGTATTAGAAAACATTTATTATTCCACGTCTTTTTTTTTACAGACCTGACGACTGAGGTTCGCTCTTAATAAAAATTGTTTTTTATAGTCTTAATTTTGACTTCCTTTTTCATAAAAAACTAAAACAAAAATTAAGAAAGAAAAGAAATTTTAATTTTATTTTTTCATTAATTTCTTTTTGTGCAAAGCAATTCTTTCAAACTTACTCTGTTTCCAAAATGTTTTTATTTTATTCCCCTCCCCCTTCATTCATTTTCCTCCGCATCCTGGCAAGTATTAAAATAAACCATTTATAATATTTATTTATGGATTTATTTACTTATCATTTCTTTTGTATCGGTAAATGAATTCCATTTAAAAAAAAACTGTAAAAGTCACGTTAAAGGTGATTAAGTTGGAAAGTAAGTAAAAATTTACCCTTTTTACTTTTATACGATTTCTGATCACTTTGAAAAAGGTGTGTGCGTGTTTTAAAAATGTTTTTTAACTGCTATAATCTCATTTATATATATATATATATATATATATATATATATATATATATATATATATATATATATATATATATATATAACACCGTGAGTATTCATATCGTGGGTTTGTATTACTGTACACATAGATTCGAAAAAATAGTCAAAAACAAATATATAAATAAATGTTATCAAAGGCAAGATAAGTTACTTTTCTACCTAACTGGATATATTTTTTGTGTTTTTATTCAATGTAATATATTTATTCAGCTCGAACAACATACAGTGTTTACCGATGTGTTGGAAAATTCAAGATGGCGTCTCACACCCTCTTTAACACTGTAAGTTTGGGAAAAGGTTTTATAAATATAAAACTATACAAAATACTATTAAAAACCCGCCGAATATATGTCAACCTATGTCACGGTAACATATATTGAGCGAGTTTTTAACAGTATTTTAACAGGGCACATCATAAAAACTGACCCATTAATTTTCCTGAAGTAAAAACTATATAGTTTTTAAACTTTTAAAACTGTACATTATAAAAAGAAAACTGTTCGAGTGATTTTTTTTTACATGGGTGTCACCACTTATCAAGGCCCAGAGGCCACTCAAGGATAAGGGTTAATAGGTATACATTAGTCATTGTGATTTTAGCATAGTAAACAGTGGGAATTTTGTAACTTGGATTACTTGAAAAAGAAAACTGTTCGAATGATTGAAAATGAAAACAAAATAACAATGTAAATATATTGATAAGAAAAAAACAAAAACAAACGAAGTTTCCGTTTCAGGAACCCAAGTTTAATTTTATGTCGTAATCATTCAACTCGTTAGCGGTTTTATTCAGCGATTAGGGATAACCATACGACATATCTAATTACCAAAGCGATTTTTTTTAAATTTTTTTTTTTATTAAAACCAAACCTGTTTAGTTTTAATGAACCAATTTTTTTAAAGCCAACACTTTAGTTATTTTGAGAGCGTGCAACTGCACCCGAAAGTTTGATTAGGAAACTCCAAATCCTTTTATGACTCGAAAAAAAAAGGGCTTTTTATCGGCTTAAATGATAAACTAATGTTAAATATTAGTATTTAATGTAATGAGATATCAATCTACACAATTTGCCATCGATTCTGAAATAAAATGGAATCCTGACATTGTGATCATTTTTGCAGGTGTTATGTGCCAAATATTGAAATAAGAATGTTTAAATTCAATTATTGTAATTTAAGTCTTTAATTTTAAAATCGATTTTATTTATAAAATATCTTTTTAGAAATCAATCTCAAAAACAATCTGAACAATAAATCTCTTTTGTTATGGCTAAGTTTTTGTCAAGGGTAGAAATTATAATAGACAAGTATTCATCCATGATGACATTTTACCGATTTCCTGGTTTACAGGTATTCTTGCTAAATTTCTTCGAAAGAATTGACATAAACAATACTTCAACTAAATACGTATATTTCATGCAATAATGACTTTTGTTTCTTCTGACTTTTCCTAAACTAAACATAAAACATCGGTTAGGGTTAGTTTAACATTCTGTAAAAGTACCTTCCGTTTTTTTTTTTTTTTTTTTTTGTACTTCTGCAGAGAAGGTAAAAAACCGATAAAAACTGGATATATTTTTCGTGTTTTTATTCAATTTAACATGTTTATTCAGCTCGAAAAGAATACAGTGTTTACCGATGTGTTGGAAAATTCAAGATGGCGTCGCACACATTCTTTAACAGCGTAAGTTTGGGAAAAGGTGTTATAAATAAAAAACTATACAAAATACTATTAAAAACCCGCCGAATATATGTCAACCTATGTCACGGTAACATATATTGAGCGAGTTTTTAACAGTATTTTAACCGGTTTTTTATTTATTACACCTTTTTCCAAACTTATCGTGTTAAAGAGAGAATCGGCCGCCATCTTGAATTTTCCAATACATCGGTAAACACTGTATGCTTTTCGAGCTGAATAAACATGTTAAATTGAATAAAAACACGAAAAATATATCCAGTTTGGTAGAAAGTAATTTATTTTGCCTTTGATAACATTTATTTGTTATATATTTGTTTTTTGGCAACTTATTCGAATCTATGTGTACAGTAATACAAACCCGAAATGAATTTAAGACCACGAGTGAAATGAGAAAATGAAGAAAATCACATTTACTGTATGTGTTTACTGTTTATGTACCTATTACTATGCCTCCCCACGCGACAGAGTTAGACACCAGGGTCGTTTTTTAACGTGAAGAAAAGGTACAAAAATAAAAATTATCTCAGTCGTGAAGGATTTCTCCTCTAACGAAAGAGAACAAGAAAATGAAGTGCAGCATCTGAAGAACAGATGGTATTTATTTGCTCCCCCACCGAGCAAATTAGGCACAAGGCCGATTTTTAATGTGAGGAGTGAAGGGGAAATGGGGACCAACTCCCCGGGGAGTAGGGGAGTTGGATAGTGACAATTGGTATGAAGGGTTGCCCCTACATTGACCAAGGTCTTATATGTGAGGTTGCCCACACATATGGTCTTTGCTTGCAGTATCTGCTGGAACAGATACTACACTTTGATCTTGACCAAAAGGCCAAAAGTCAGCGGGTTTGGTTGCCATAACAACGTGACGGTAGTGAACGTGTGTGTGTGCGTGTGTGCGCGTTTCGTGTAGTTTAGTTTCGTATTTTTTTAATTTGTAAATAACAAGTTATTAAAAAATTAAACCCTTCCAAGATGGACAATAAATAAAGCCATAATATTTTATGGTAAAGGTAAGAGCGTAGAAACGATTGTTTTTTAGGAGATGTGATTATTGGATTAACCAATCAGAAATCGTCTGTGGCACACACATCTCTGTTTTAATAGATATATAGGTCGAGGTAATTAGTTAAAGAGATTTAATATAATGTGATATATAGATAGATAGATTAAATGTTAAATAGATTTTGTAAATAGTACAGTTGAAATGATTAGATTATTTCCAATATGTAATAAGGTCGAGGTAATTAGTTAAAGAGATTTAATATAATGTGATATGCAAATGAGCATAAGTCATTCGATATGGGGGTGGTTTGTAGAATAGTATATAAAGAAATTAGGCAAAGATTCTTATGTCTCCTATAACAGAAACATCCTAAAATGGGTTCTAATGTTTCTCTACCAGGAGAGATCTACCCTCTTACCTCCTTTATATTTCGTTGATGATGGAGAGCTGTACACACAGACAGAAACACACGAACCCTATTACTTTATAAAAATATAGATAGATATATATATATTGAGAGAGAGACAGAGAGACAGAGGCAGAGACAGAGGATAAAGTGTGACACGTCGTTTCTGCACATATCCACGTAGATAAAATGTCTGATAATTTAATGCTGATAAAATTAGTTCTTGAAATTTAATCTTCATTATCGGTGTTTTAAATTCTGATAAAATTAAACAGTTGCAAATTAAATGGACTTGTATTGAAATCTTTTTTTTTTTTACACAGTGATCACCACTTATCAAGGCCCGGAAGCCACTAAGGGATAAGGGTTATTGCAAGTACATTACGTTAGTGTGGAGATTTGATGAAGTGTTTACTTAAGGGGGCGGTTCATTAGGAATTTGTTAACATTGGACTTGAAGACATCCAAGTTGTAGTCCGGAGGGAAGCAGGCAGACGGAACAGAGTTCCACAGGCGTGCAGTTCTAAGAAAGAAGCTTTGTTCATGGAATCCGCGTTTTGATTTAGGCACAGATATAGAGTGGGGGAAATTTTTCACAGTGGATTCAGCTAGACGGGTGTTTTTCGCGAAAGATTGGCGAGGGGGGACCAGAGATTGGAGTTCAGACGAGCACCTGCCATGGAAATAACGATAAAACAAGGATAGGCTCGCAACGTCTCTTCTGTGGGAGAGAGGTTGCAGGATAGAGAAAAGTGCATCCCCCACTAAGCCACGAAGTCTATTTTGTACTCTGTCAAGGCAGGATAGGCTGTTTTTAGCAGCTCCTGCCCAGGTATGGCAACAGTATTCCATCCTTGGACGTACTTGGTTTTTATATAGATAGAGAATTGCATCAGTAGTGAGATATCTTCTGGAGCGTTGATGATGTAATGATAGGATCTTCCCCCACTGAACCACGCGCTCGAGATCAGAGGAGAGAGAATCAGAGAGAACTTTGTCATTTACAGCCTTTGATGTGTTGCTGTAGATGGTCGTGTCATCAGCATACATGTCAACGAATGATTTAAGTATGTGTTTAGGGAGGTTATTGATGTAGATCAGGAAGAGAGTTGGGCCCAGGATTGACCCCTGAGGGACTCCAGCATTTATATTGCAGGCCTCCGATTTTTGTCCATCTACCACTACTCTTATGAGCCTATCGGAGAGAAATCTACGGTATTCTCGAAAGTTATAGATTTTCAAAAATTAATATTCAAATTGTTTTTAACGCTTCCAAAACCGAGTGCTTGTCTTCATTTTACAATTATTTTGTTTCATTTTTATCGGGGCCCATTAAAATAATATCCTCATGTGTCTTATTCGTTTTAACCAATTGTTTCGTCAATAATTCTTTGACCATGTTATGTTTTTCAGATCCACTAAACTATGACCCTGATCCCTGTTAGTCTGGAATATTTTGGGGTATATGTCTCTTGACATTTCGTTTTTTGATCCTGTCCTGTTGTTTGGTCCGAAGACATGTTCAAAAGCTGAACTGAGTGGCTTCCGGGCCTTGATAAGTGGTGATCTCTGTGTAAAAAAAATATATACAGAATAAACAAGACACTTTTGTTTTTTAAATATAATTTATTAAATCAAAACTTGGATGTTTACGTAAAGTAATACACATAGTTTGCAGCTGGTTTCGAATCTCCCGACTAGTAAAAATCATCACCTCCTACACTGATAGTTGTAAATGCATAAGACACTAGTGTTTATAGGTATGAAATATAATTATGTATAATTATTAGCTTCCTTAAGAAGAATTGTCTGTCTGGGAAATAAAACGCTGGTCAGCTGGCATCATGCGATTTTCAAGATTTCCGGTCGTTTGAACACTATTGACTGCCTTAGCGTTGTGGTCCTATTTTGAATGTATAGTTATTAATTTCCTTTGATTCTTATGACGGTTAATTGGAGTCTGGTGGAAACTTTCTCATAGATGAAGTCAAGGTGGCTTTGTAACTGAATTAAAATCTTTCGACCACAATAAACCGTCATTTTTTGCACTGATGATGTCGAAAGAATAAACTACCATTGTCTCTAAACAGAAAAAAAATTGTCAGAACAAACATACGATGTATAATTTTCTACGAACTTCTTTCGTCTTATATTTGCATGCGAATAATTTTTGAAATTTTTCTTAAAGGTTTATATGTACGAAAAACGTCTGTTGTATTTATGCTCAGTATTGAGTTGCTCTATCCACCATTTATGAGCACATGTTTGGTCAAGATAAAATCTTGTTGTTTTGAGATATCTTTATTGACTACCTTTATTTCAGTTGCCCTTTTTCAGAGATGGCCATTTTAAATACCGTTTTTGCGACGGTATTCTACTTTGCGTTCAATATATGCCTCTACTAGCGCAGACGATTTCCATATTTTAATATTCTAATCATAAATCACCAAACTAATGAATTAATAATTAATAAAATTGATTACCATACTAATCAATTAATTAATTCATTAGTAATATTAATAATAACTAGCAGAACCCGTGGAAATTGAACGATAGTTGAAAATTTAACAACACACATCAATAAGAAACATCTTATTACATAATTAAACAATTACATTGAGATTGGACCATGTAACATTAAAGACTTAACTAAACAAAGAAGCTCTGTATCTCCAGGTCCTGATATCTCTGCTGACAATTTGATGAACTGTTCTGATCTTATCCTGATCTCGCAGCATTATGATAATGTGGCAATGTGGTAGCCCTTTATTGAAATTCAATAATTCTTTAATGTCTTTCAAATATCAGCTAGATGTGCATGATACACTCGTGATATTAAGTCAGGTCGATTTTTTTGTGTAAGTTTGGATAGCCACAAGCTGTTTACTATTTAAGGACATCTTGGATTACAAGTTTATGTAAGGAATAGTTGGTTTTCCATATTTACAGCAAACTGCTTTGTACTAAGTGCTTTGTAATAATTTCAACATAATATGCAAGTAGATAATAGAAATTTTCTTGAGTTATTTCTAACATTTTTTTTTGTAGCAGAACAACCTTCTGTTTTTTGGATGACAACAATTAAAAACCAACAAGTTATTGCATTCAAAAACAAATTATATTCAATTATGATTACAAATACAATAAAGAGTAATTTCAGTTTGAAGTTTGGTCGTTTCCAAAACGGTTGTTCTGGAGAGTGTTCTTTATTGTTGAAGAAAATTAGATAGTAGAGGCGAGGAGAAGTGTTTTCATTCGTTTCAGTAAATTTTTTTTTTGGCCTTTTTTCGTCCAAGGTTTTTTTTTTAGTGTTTATATAAGCATCCTATGATTTTACTTATTTCAACATGACATGCAAGTAGGTAATACATTTTTCACCTGAAATGCGTACGTTTAAAAGATCCCTAATCAATAAAAAATTATTATTATAAATATTTTGATACGGCACTTAAGTAGGTTTCAGTATGTTTTCATCTTAAATGCGTTGAATTTGTATTAATTTCAACATGCCAACAAGTAGGTAATAATATTTTCATCTGTAATGCGTAAATTTAAAAGCTCCATAAATCCACAAAAACACTAGAATGTTCTTATTTGGACCTAACTCTTTAGTTGGTATTTTCACTTGAAATGCGTTGGAATGTGTACTAATAACATATGAGTAGGTAATAATGTTTTCACCTGAAATGCGTTGGAATTTACACTTTTTTTTACATAGGCGTCACCACTTATCAAGGCTAAGAGGCCACTCGAGGCTAAGGGCTAAAGAGTGTACAGTAGAAATTGGACAATATAGTAACCGTTAGTAATGGAGATACGGTAAATTTGTTAACTTATATGGAACGGCTCATCAAAAACTTGTTTACGTTAGACTTGAAGACAGCCATATTGTAATCAGCTGGAAAGCAGAAAAACGGAAGACAATTCCATAGTCGTGCAGTTCTAAGAAAGAAGCTTTGCTCATGGAATCTACGCTTAGGTTTAGGCACAGATAAAGAGTGAGGGAAAATAGTGATAGTGTTTTCTGCTAGACGGGTGTTTCTTGTGAAAGTTTGGCGAGGAGGGACCATAGAATGGAGCTCAGCCGAGCACGTGCCATGAAAATAACGATAAAGCGGAGACAAACTCGCAACATCTCTTCTGTGAGAAATAGGTTGCAGGGAAGAGAAAAGGATATCCCCCACAAGGCTACGAAGTCTATTTTTTTTGGAAGGATAAGACCTTTCGAGCAGCTCCTGCCCAGATGTGGCAACAGTACTCCATCCTTGGACGTACCTGACTCTTATATAGATAGAGAATTGCATCAGCAGTGAGATATCTACTGGGTCGATAGAAGGATCCCACCATTTTTCCAGCGGCCTTGGCAACGGATTTTATGTATATGCTCCATTTAAGATCAGGAGTAAAGGTCAAGCCCAGAAGCTTGTCAAAACATGAGGCCTCCTAAAGACGAGGGCTATCCATTTCAATTGATGCCAGATGGGGATCAGAGCGTTGATGATTTAAAAATAAAAGCTTGGTTTTTGATGCATTAAAAGTAACCAGGCACCTCTTTCCCCATTGAACCATTTGCTCAAGATCAGAGGAGAGCGAATCAGAGAGAACTTGATCGTTTACGGTCTTAAATGTGCTACCATAGATAGTAGTGTCATAAGCATAGATGTCTACGAATGATGTAAGGATGTGATTTGGAAGATCATTAATATAGATCAGGAAGAGAGTAGGGCCCAGGATGGACCCCTGAGGGACTCCAGCATTAATTCTGTGAGCTTCTGATTTTTCCCATCAACTACTACTCTTATGGACCTATCAGAAAGAAATGATTTAATAATTGAGAAGACATTTCTAGCTATACTATAGCTGGAGATCTTCTGAAGTAAACCTTTATGCTATACTCTATCAAAGGCCTTTGATATGTCAAGAGCAATTGCCCTAGAAAGGTAGCCTCCATCGAGAGGTTCGCTAATCCTATGAGATATAACTGTAAGCACATCTGCTGTAGATCTAGCAGAACGGAAACCATATTGCGTGTCACCAAGAAGGTTATTTTTGCTAAGATGGTTGATTACTTCTCTATTTAACACAGATTCCAACAACTTACTCATGACGCACAGGAGACTTATTGACCTGTACTGTGAGGGAGATGACCGATCACCTGAATTCTTAAATACGGGACATACTGATGAGATTTTCCAGGGTAACGGGAAGCAATTCTCCTTAAGACAACGTTTAAACAGTTTTGTAAGGATGGGCGCAAGTTCTGGTTGAAGTCTTTTGAGTACTATAATTGGAATACCGTCAGGGCCGGTTGCTTTACTGGAATCAAAGTTTTTGATTAGCTTGGCAACATCACGTACATATATTTGTATATCACATATCATGTTTTCTGATACAGGAGGAAATATTGAAAGTTGGCAGCCTTGGTCGCAAAGGGTAAAATTAGCTGCAAAGTTCTTGGCAAAGAGTTTGGCTTTGTCTGATGCTGACGAGATTACCTCAGGTCCATTTATGATAGTTGGGATAGAGCACACGCTTCTGTTCAGGATTCTGTTTGCTATTTTCCAAAACTGGTTGGAACCAAGCCGCTGCTCAGCTACTCTGGACTTGAGGGACTGACCATACAACTCTCTTGCGTTCTTTATTACTTTTTTACAGTGGTTGCTGGCAGTTCTGAAAGCGGCTTTAGTCTCATTTACTAGTAGTCTTCTATTACGTTGGAAGCAATGGAAACAGTGATTTCTATGCTCAATGGCAGCATCACATTCCGAAGAGAACCACGGCTGGCTGTTAGGTTTTTGCTGGAATTTTTTCGAGAGTATGAAACGGTCTATACCTACAATTAAGCATTCTGTCAGGTCTGATACTATAGAGGACACATCCTTTTTAAACATGGAATGCAGAGGTAGATCTTATATAAATGTGCGGAAGCTATCCCAGTCAGCCATAGAGTATCGATATACCGTACGATCGATAGGTACATCTGGGGACTTATTACATCTCATTTTTATCTTAACTGATACAACTGAGTGGTCGGAAGATCCAAGTGGAGACAGAACAGAAGCTGAACACAGTTCAGGGTAAGTTGTGAGAAAGAGGTCTAGGAGACTTGCATACTGGCCATCAGAATCGGGAACACGGGTGGGTTCGTGAACAATCTGAATGAGGTCATAAGCAATAGAGAAATCATGACAGAACCTCCCCTCATCATCTGTTTTATTTGAATGGGTCTAACCCTAACCCTAACCCTAACCCTAACCTCATCATCGGTCTTGTTTGAGTTAACAATTCTACATTATGAACATTGAAGTCTCCACAGACGTGAATATTAGCTGAAGGATAAGCAGATAGGACGCGGTCAATTTTCTCAGATATGCTTTTTTTTTTTTTCTCAGCTTTGCTTTTAAAGATAGTAACTCCGCTGTTGTGGGGGAGATAGAGAGTAAATATAAATGCAGTAGTTTGAGCTAGTGCAACCCGGAAGCACATATAGGGTAAGTTAGGATCTTCTCTGGAGATGTCCCTACCACATTGAAAGCCATCTTTTATATAGGCACATATTCCATACCCTTGGCGATCTTGGGGGTCAGATTTGGAAGTTAAATTAGAGTATCCTTTAATTATGAACTCATCTAGGGAAATGATCTGTCCAATGCCAGTTTCACTTAGAAATAATATGTCTGGTTTAGTCTCCTGTAATTGGGTTTCAACCTCTGGAAGGTTAGAACGTAGACCCCTGATGTAAGAAAAGGAGACCTGGTAGTGGGGTTCTAAGTTGGAGATCCGAGTTTAATCGTGTGTTTTTTATTGAGACTTTTCATGATGGTGTTTTGGGATTTGTGGACTTGGTCGACAGACATGCCTGAAGCAGGGCAGAGGGAAAGTAAGAGAGAAATAGAAATGAAAATTTTTTTATTTTTGTAGCACATGAAAAGGTAAAGCCGTAACAATTCCCCACTAATATGGTATCGAAAGGCTCCCTAGAAGCTACTGCATGGTTCAGAATCTGTGGCAAAAGCTGTGAAAATGAGGGCTTACCGTTCAAACGACCTAGGTGTGCGTGTGTGCTTTGTCATCGCTGCGAAGCTAGGATAAGAAAAGAATTCCAAGATGGCGCCGACGGTGTTTTGTAATCGTATGATCTCGGAAACTCTCGCAAAATCTCGTGCATATATGCAAATCAGTTGGTCTCCGACAACTATAAATTCAGGTCGTTTTGGAAGGCAAGCAGTGAGGAAAGAACGGCCGGTTGATAATTGTGTACGCTGGTTCGTGTTGGTGGTGTGTCACCGTGTCTGTGTGTGTGTACTGATCGCACCGCTTTCCTGTCACTTGGACTTGGAATTTGTTTAGATTGGACTTCAACTTCAAGCTATTTCGGCGGATATCTCCGGTATGGACAAGTTCGACCTGAAATTGATCCCAGAATTTTACGGCTCCCCGGACGGACCTTCGGTGGTCGAATGGCTAGAGAAAGCCGAACGCGTTTGCCGGTTGTGCAAGATGAAGGACCTAGCTATAGTCATCCCGCTTAGGCTCACCAAGGGGGCCTATGCCGTGTATCAGCAGCTCGGGGATGACACGACTATGGAACAAATTAAAGAGGCGTTGTACGGAGCATTTGGAGCGGATCCTTTTGTTGCCTGGCGGCAATTTTCTGGACGACGGCTTGGGCCAGGGGAGACGGTGGATGTCTATCTGGCCAACCTGAAGAAGCTTGCCACCCCCTTCGGGGGTGCAAGCGACCGTATACTGGCGTGCGCCTTCCTGTCTGGGCTCCCGGAAAGCGCCAGTCGACTGCTGCGGGCGTCATCGAGGCTCAATGAGCTTGGATTAGAGGAGCTATTGGCTAGAGCCCGAAACATCATGAAGGACGACGAGGAACGAGTCTCGGCGGCAGTTGACGCATTGGAATCGCCTGTAGAGGGCCGACGATGCTATAAATGTGGCGGCCCCAACCACTTCGCCAGGGGTTGTAGGAGTGACGCAAAGCGCGCCCCGGATTATGGAGCACGGAAGTGGGTGCGTTGTTACCGTTGCGACAAGCCAGGCCATTTAGCTCGGGCGTGTCCGAGAAACGAGCAGGGGGAGGAAGCCGCGGCGCCAGCACCCTCCCCAAAGCGGCTGTGAACAAGGCGCTCCCTGAAGTAATCGTGAGTGTTGACGGGCGCAAACGCTCAGCGCTGGTTGATACCGGGTGCACCCAAACCCTGATACGCAAGGGACGTTGCACCGCATGGAAGGAGCGGAAGGTCCCGGTACTAACTGTTGGCAGAGGTTCGCTGATGTGTAGTGGGGTGAGCAAGATCTATGTAAGCATTGGCAGTGGCCCTCCCCCCGGTGGCTGTGGAGGCGTTGGTGGTCGACGGGGAACTACTGGGGTACGACCTTCTTCTTGGAATAGATTCCATTACACGGCTGGGCGGAATCACCATAAACGGCGCCGGTGATGTAAGGTTCCCCAACTTGAGACACCGGTCTGCACAGCCATCACTCTTAATGAACCCGACTTCCACGCAAAATACAACAGGGGCACGAACGCCTAGACCGTGTCCTGGAAGTGGTCGGGTGACCAGCCACCAGTGTCCCTGCGGAATCGGCTGGCGGAGTATCCTCCTCCCGCACATCTTAGGGGGCAGTACGAGGCAGAGCTCCAGGTTTGGAAGGACAATGGCTGGCTGGTCCCGTACCCGGAAGACCAACTTGGGTCCCCAAAGGGGTTGATTCCCCTGATGGCTATCAGGCAGGAGAACAAACAAAAAGTCCGACCCGTCATGGACTACCGGGAACTCAACGAGCACGTTGACCCGCACACGGCGGGTGCAGACGTCTGTGCACACAAACTGAGAGAGTGGCGGCAACAAGGGGCGGACGCAGCAATATTGGATTTACGAAGAGCTTACTTGCAGATACGCGCCGAAATCGCTGTGGCCATACCAGACGGCCAAGATTAAAGGGACACGTTAACGAGGCTAGGGTTCGGCCTGAACGTGGCCCCAAACATCATGACGGCAATCATGCAAGCGATCCGCCGTCAGGACGAAGCCGTGCAACAAGCGACATCGTCATATATCGATGACATCTACGTGAACGAGAGCCTCATGCCTGCACAGAAGGTTAAAGAACACTTCGAAAGCTTCGGGCTAACGTGCAAGGAGCCGGAGAGACTGCGAGATGAGACGAAGGTGCTCGGCCTGCGCGTGAGCGGCAGCACAGACGGACTCCGCTGGGGAAGAGGTGGTGACGTCCCGGAAGTCCCAACTAGCGTCACGCGTCGGTGCGTCTTCTCCATCTGTGGGAAACTGGTAGGCCACTTCCCCGTGTGTGGGTGGCTCCGGGTGGCAGTGGCGGCCATAAAGCGACGAGCGACTTCCATGTCAACCGGGTGGGACGATGAGCTGCGCGACCCCGCCCTGCGGAAAATGCTAGAGGAGACTTTGGCCCGAGTCTCCGAGGACGATCCGGTGCGAGGGAAATGGTGCGTCGACGGGAGCGAGTTTACGGTTTGCGTGGACGCCAGCTCGCTCGCCCACGGTGTTGCCCTGGCGGTCAACGGATCTATTTTGGAAGATGCCTGCTGGCTTCGGCCAGAAAAGTACGCCAGGCACAGTAACCTGGCTGAACTCAATGCCACAGTGAAGGGGGTCAACCTGGCGCTAAAGTGGCAAGCCAGAGTCCTGCACATCGTTACAGACTCCACATGTGTGTATCGGTGGACGACCGCTGCCTTGAGTGGAAAGGCACGATTGGCGACGAAGACATCAGGCGAAATGCTCATACGGAGGCGGCTTGCTACCCTAACCGAAACCATCAAGGAATACAATCTGGTCTAACATTGAAGTAAATGTCTGTTTTTAAGGTCACACAATAAACGGCGGGCGTTTAGGAAATTGACTTCATCTGTAAATTCCACAATTTACACTTTTTTCTTTTTACATGTAAATCTCATCGAGTCGCAATATTTTTCTCGCAAAATATGTGTTCAATTTAGTAGAACGTTATAATTGAAAACTGATCCCCGACGATAAAAGTCAATTATTTTTTTTAAATCTGAAAGTTAAGTTTGCAATTCATGGAATTAACGTAAAAAAAAGAAGAAAAAAAGTAAATTGTGGAATTTAGAGGTGGGGGTCAATTTCCTAAACATCCGTCCAATAAACAAATACTAACTTTAAATTTTAATGTTTATTTAATAGACTGAAGATTAGGTGGCAAAATACTCTACACCCCTTTATCACATAAAAGGGACATAATTTCCTAATCACCGTTATGTTACTATGCCAACAATACAGGGTGTTTCAAAAGTCTTGGGAACATAACGATTTTTAATAACTCAAAAACTATTAGGAGTTGAAAAATGAAATTGGTACCGTTGGAAAGGTTAAAGTTTCAAGTTTTGTGGGGAATCTTCAAAGTTGCTCAATATGAGCAATATTCGTCACACAGCAGACATCTAGTCGATAGTCCATTTCCTGCCAAAACGTGTTCCAGCATCTTGACGTCAATGGTTCCCACAACTGCCGTTACTCGAGCCTTTAGTTCGTCAATATCTCTTGGAATGGGCAGCACATAGACTTGTTGCTTGACAAAGCCCCAAAGGAAAAAGTCACACGGGGTAAGATCTGGAGACCTAGGAGGCCAGGGCATGAGAACGTCCTCATCTCGCCCAGATCTCCCAATCCATCTACCAGGCAGCCTTGTGTTAAGAAACTGCCTTACTCTAAGACTCCAGTGTGGTGGTGCACCATCTTGTTGAAAAATGAAGTCATCAGATTCTGCTTCTTCCAACTGAGCCATTAACCAGTCTTCCAGCATGTTGAAATAGGATTCACCAGTGATAGTTGCCTCTTCAAAGAAGAACGGTCCATAGACACCTTTCTTGGAAATTGCACAAAACACGTTCACTTTTGGTGAATCTCGCTCATGCTCAAGAAGTTCATGAGGATTCTCAGTACCCCATATGCGTGTGTTATGCTTGTTAACTTTGCCATTCAGATGGAAGGTCGCCTCATCGCTAAAAACAAGCCGATCATCAAAGCCGTTATCTTCCAACTTCTCTTGCATTGCAATGCAAAAGTCACGGCGAAGTGGCTTATCAGTGTCCTTCAACTTTTGGACCAACTTGAGCTTGTAAGGTACCATTTGCAGTCGTTTCCTTAAGACACGCCAGGCAGTTGCTGGAGCAAGGTGAAGTTCCCTGCTGGCTCTTCTCACTGATTTACCGAGGCTCCACTGAAAGGCTGTCCGAACTTGCTCAACTGCATCTTCTGAAGTTAAAGGGCGACCTGTTCGCTTGCTTGGGCACAAACACCCATCTTTCACAAATTTAGCATGCCATCTGACAATGGATTTCCTTTCAGGGGCTTCTTTTTTAAATTTCCTGCAAAATGCACGCTGAACACATGTCCACGATTCAGTCTTTGCAAATTGGAGGACGCAAAATGCCTTGTCTTGTTTAGAGAACGCCATTACCGCACCTGGAAAGATAAGACGAAAATCATTAGTATGACCAAAAACTTGATTAAGCAAGCTTTAAAATGGCACCAGTTTCATTTTTCTACCTGGAATAGTTCATGAGATATACGCATTTGTAATGTTCCCAAGACTTTTGAAACACCCTGTATATAAACAATGATATCGGCAAGCTAACAGTTTTAAATAAGCAAAACTTACAGCTTGTTTTTTTTTTTTAAAGAATAAGCACTTTTATTTATTTTACATAATAGAGGGTGACCCCCCCCCCAAAAAAAAACAACAAAAAACAAAAGCTAAATGGAGGCCATCTAGAACATATGCGGTAGAACGGAGAAAAAAAAGGCCAAAGACCCTAGTGTTTTGATGTGATGTTTTGAATATAATAAACTAGTTATGATCAAAGTTTCATTTCATTCAGATAAACCACTAAGAAACCGGGTCTAATTAGAGTTGGGGCCCGTTCTTTTGGGTCGCCCTGTATATATAGAACTTTTTAACAATTTAAACTATAAATAGATATTTTTTATACTATTTAACAATGTAAACATCTCACATTTTTAATTCAAAACAATATAAACAGAACTTTTATATTTTTTTATTTTAAATTTTAAACAATATAAATATAAATTTTATCCGTTTTTATTGATTTCCACCTCAACATTTTCCTTTAAAATAATGACATTTAAGGTTTTTTGGTATGCTGAAAACGAATATTGCATTTGAATTTACCGCAAATAAGTAGTTTTCCGAATATCAAGCAATATAATTTATGTTAAAAGTGGTGGGCATACTTGTACGCTAAAAATACGCGTGCTTGCGCGTACAACTACGGCCAACACTTTACACAAAAGAAATTATGTATTGCTTAATATCCGGAAAACTACTAGATTTAAATTCGATATTCGTTTTCAGCATACCGGAAAACATGTAAAAATCGTTATTTTAAAGGAAAAACCAAGTAAGAATTGCCATAGAATTTTTAAATTTTAAACGATATAAACTTTTTTTTACTACTATCGTTCACAAATGCCGCTGTGTGTATGTCATTCTTTTAATGTGAAAGTCCATTTATTTTCGTTTATTTCACTGGAATAATCCATTATAAGACAAAATTAAGTAATTGAATTTTTTTTACAACAAACTAAAAAAAAAAAAAATGAGAACACACATGTTTAATTGAATTTTAATTTAAGTCATTTATAATTATCACGTGATTCAATTTTCACTAAACACGTGATCAATGATCGGTCATTAGGGGAACAGTTCTATTTACATTCTGTAAAAAAAAAAGTTTTATATTGTTCATCCAAAATAATAAAACATTCTAATTATATTATTTAAAATATATAAAGTGTTTATATTTTTTAAAAATGTTTTGTCTATATTGTTTATTTTGAAAAGAACTCCTGACCAATATATCATTAGGGGAACAGTTCTATTTACATTCTGTAAAAAAAAAAAAGTTTTATATTGTTCATCCAAAATAATAAAACATTCTAATTATATTATTTAAAATATATAAAGTGTTTATATTTTTTAAAAATGTTTTGTCTATATTGTTTATTTTGAAAAGAACTCCTGACCAATATATCATTAGGGGAACAGTTCTATTTACATCCTGTAAAAAAAAAAGTTTTATATTGTTCATCCAAAATAATAAAACATTCTAATTATATTATTTAAAATATATAAAGTGTTTATATTTTTTAAAAATGTTTTGTCTATATTGTTTATTTTGAAAAGAACTCCTGACCAATATATCATTAGGGGAACAGTTCTATTTACATTCTGTAAAAAAAAAAAAAGTTTTATATTGTTCATCCAAAATAATAAAACATTCTAATTATATTATTTAAAATATATAAAGTGTTTATATTTTTTAAAAATGTTTTGTCTATATTGTTTATTTTGAAAAGAACTCCTGACCAATATATCATTAGGGGAACAGTTCTATTTACATCCTGTAAAAAAAAAAAAGTTTTATATTGTTCATCCAAAATAATAAAACATTCTAATTATATTATTTAAAATATATAAAGTGTTTATATTTTTTAAAAATGTTTTATCTATATTGTTTATTTTGAAAAGAACTCCTGACCAATATATCATTAGGGGAACAGTTCTATTTACATTCTGTAAAAAAAAAAAGTTTTATATTGTTCATTCAAAATAATAATAAAACATTCTAATTATATTATTTAAAATATATAAAGTGTTTATATTTTTAAAAAATATTTTGTCTATATTGTTTATTTTAAAAATAACTTCTGACCAATATGATAATTGGATACTAGTGCACTTATTAATCCGTGCTGAAATAATAACGTTATTATTTAAAAAGCAATCCTTAACATGGGAAGAGGGAGGGTGTTTTGTACTTATTCTATATTTAACCTTACAATTGAATAAAAAAAAACAAAATTAAACTTTAATTAAACTTGGAAATACGATTTAACAAATAGCGCAGATCAGTAAGTGCACTAGAACCTCAAATTGTTACGTGGAAGCAAAGAATAGTTACAAAACACCTCGCTTCCCCATGTTAAGAATGGCTTTCGAAATAATATTATTATTTCAGCACGATGTCAAAAGTGTACAAGTCCCGAAAAATTACGTGCAAATGCTATAAAAATTAGTGCAGTAATATACAAGTTATTTTTTCTTTTTAATTTAATTTTATTTACAAACCAATAATAATTATAATTTTCCAAAAAAAAAAATTTATTACGTTCATTTAAAATTTACACAGTAGAATTCTACTATAAACAATTAGAGGTGCTTATGCATTTACTGATCCGCGCTATTTTTTAAATCGTATTTCAAAGTTTAATTAAAGTTTTATGTTTTTTATTCAATTGTAAGGTTAACGTACAGAATAGGTACAAAACACCCTTCCCTCCCCATGTTAAGAATGGCTTTTTAAATAATAACGTTACTATTTTAGCACGGATGAATAAGTGCATGTGTTTCCCCCCCCAAAAAAAAAGAAAAAAGGAAAGTTAGTTGTATAATAAAAGGTGTTGTTACTTTAGCAATCAAGCAAAAAATGGAATTTTTACTTGATTAAATAATTCGAAATAAGAAAAACGATATTTGTTTAAATTTTATTATACGAAATAGGTAAAAAATGAAAAACAAACTACATCACTACGAATTAAAAAAATATTCCATCAAATTTGATTCTTGAGTAAATAGTTCGAAATAAAAAAGATGGTATTTATGCATCAATGTCACCGCACTGAAATTGTTATTAGAAAGCCATTCTTAACATGGGAAGAGGGAAGGGTATTTTGTAACTATGTTGTACTATCACCTAACAATATAATTCAGGTAATTATGAAGTATTTAAACTGTCAAATTTTGTTAATCAGTCAGCATCAGGCTTTTTTTTATTTTGGGGATGTTTTTTTTTAATCTGTAGTTTTACCTAGGAATTTAATAAACAAAAGATGCTGTAAAAATTGAACAGATTTTCGAAACTCCTATCCAAAAATAAATAATGAAAATTATAATCTTAAAATATGTAAATGTATATAAAAAAAGGAAAACATAACTTGTAAATACTATAAAAAATAGCGCAGTAACATACAAATATTTTTCTTATAATTTAATTTTATTTAAAGCATTTAATTTTAAATTTTAAAAAGAATCTACTACGTTCATTTAAAATTTACACAATAAAATCCTCCTATAGACAATTTGAGTTTTTTTTTCTATATTTTTCTATAAGTTTTATGAATTAATATTAATACGTACATAGGAATGTTACCCCTTTCAACGGACAGGTAAAACCGCCATTTTTTTCTTAGCTTTCATTGGTAAGTAATCCTGATTGGATAAAAAAAAAACTTGCTAGAATATTAATCATCAAATATTAAGGTTTCTAGGTTTTATCTTATTAACGACACTAATTTTTTTTTAATTTTTTTATTTTTTATTGTTTCAAATATTTATTAGCCATTTGGATTATTCTATTTTCCTTATAAGGTGTGATTACCATGATAACGCCTGAAGCGACAAGGATAATAATATATACATCATGCTAATTAATTAATAATTAATAATTGTTAATTTTAATTTATAAGGTAATAATTGTTTATGCCAGTCACACCAAATAGTCGAAAAGGCTCAAAAAGGATGGAAAAACCGAGAAGAGAAAGCACTAACCGGACTTCCACTGGATAAGTGTAAAGCGGATGTGGACCTTAGGGAGACTTATTACCATCCAAATTCTAGTGAGGACCACTGATCATTGCCAGCGGGAAATCAATGGCTGACAGCTACTGTGATAACGCAAATTTTATTTACAAAGTTGTCGAAAGAGGTGGAAGGTGCTGGAAATCTTGAGAAACTTGTTGTCATTCAGATAGCAGGGAACACAACCGGTTGTTGTTAGTGAGTAATCTCTGACGATGGCCTGTATGAGGACTTCTAGTGAGTACAAATAATAACACTACGCCCTCTCCCTACGTATATATGTGTGTAAAATAAGATACGTAGGTATTTCGAGTTCGTACGTACGTTATAATCCTTCACCCACTTTACAAATGGGATTATCCAATTAGCAAAGATGATGACTGATCTGATGTTGCTAAGGTTTACTCATTTTAAAATGAATTGTTCTCAAAATAAATTAGTTGTCCCGTCGACTAAAACGATACAGTTTTTGCACGTTTATAAGTCAAGAATATTTATTGTTTTAAACAGAATTAAATGGCCATAAATGAAAAAAGATATATTTGTTTTGTTTATGAAAAGAATATTAATGTAAAGAATGTAAAGCAAAGCTCCGGCAAAAATAGACACAGTGAGAACAACAAGGTAAAAAAAAAAAATTACAAGTGCTACCTGCCTCCAAACGGATTTGACTAAAAAATTAAAATAATTTATTAGAAAATGAGGCTAAGAATAGAATAATTTTTTTAGTTTTTCGCGTGCTTCACAACATTTGATTTGGCCTATTTTTAATGACGCGTCAACAAGGCTGTAGATTTTCAGAACACAATTATTTTGCAATATCGTCAGCACATGTAGCTAAAAGCTTTCAAGAAGGCGATCTTGTTGTTCGGAGTCAGGTTGGAGTTGCTGTTTGAGTTAATATGATGCGAAACATGAAACCGGCAATGAGGGCAGTGCATCACTGAAGATCCCTCTTGAGGCATTCATAAAAATGTATTTCACGATTAACTGACAGCGATAATTATTTTTAAAGACAGACAGAGACATTTTTTCAATAGCATTGCCAGACCTCGATATTTAAAAAAAAAAATTATTATTATTATTAATAGTAAATTATAGAGATTGGTGTAGAAGCACTCTGGAGTTTCCACGAAATCCGTTAATATATATATATATATATATATATATATATATATATATATATATATATATATGCATATATATATATTACAATAGAAAAATGCGAGAATGAAAAGTTATATGGTTAAGCTTAAACATGGAAACGTAAAGGACTTATCTTTGTACTCCTCAAACGGCTGTCACCCCAGGAGGAAGCCTCTTCTGGAGGCAATACACAAAAAAAGCCTGCAAACAGTTTGCCGAAGACATGTCAACAAAGCCCATCGATTACTGGAACCATGTCATATGGTCTGGTGAGACGCAATGTAATTTGTTTGGTTCTGATGGCCTTAAGCGGCGATCAGGCGAGGAGTACAAAATGCCATGCCTATAGTCAAACATGGTGGTGAGAATGCCAGATGCATGAGTGTTGCCAGTAGTGAAAAGTTACATTTCATTGAGGGAAACATGAACTCCAACATGAACGGTCAAATGCTGTAGCAGAGCATGGTAATCTCCCTCCAGAAACTGAGTCGCAGAGCAATGTTCAAGCATGGCAATGACCTAAAACACACATTCAAGACAACCACTGCTTTACTTGAGAGATAGAGACAAAGAGAGACAGAGAGGGTAAGAGACAGAGGAAAAGCGAGAAAGAGAGAGAGAGAGAGTAAGTAGGGGGGAGTGTGGGAGAGAAAGGGGCTCAAAGAGAGATGGAGAGGGTCATAGAGAGAGAAAGAGGGAGAGAGAGGGAGAGATGGATGAAGAAAGAGGTAGAGAGATAAAGAGAGAAAGGGAGAGAGACAGAGACTGAAGTACACTGGAGTACTGTTGCATAATCTGGAGAGGAGCTGCCCGGAGTACCCGACTGGACAGTGTTCATTATGGCTTGTATATGTATATATATTGAAAACCAAATTAGTAAAGACTCAAAGCCAACAGCAAACGGTATCCTGTCAGGTTCAGTTCCTGATAATAAAGATTTTCTGGTTTGCCAAGTTTAGTACTAATTTTTATTTCATATACTAGCGGGTGTTTCCCGGCTTTGCCGGATCGTACAATATGCTTAAATATATTTTTTTATTCATGCAGATTTTGTATTTATTATTACAGAGCCAATTCTCTATTGACTATTATATCAATAATATATTAATATATAGTAGTGATTTAAAGAGTTAAAAAAATGACTTGGGGTGCCATCAGCTAGAATCGAAACCAAAATATTTAGCCCTCCAGCCCCGCCTCCTACCGATCAAGAGCTAGGAGAGAAACACTTAATATTGAATGACTTGAAGAAATCAATTGAATTTGGGCATGCGCAGAAAGAAGTAAAATATGTCGGCAAATTGAAATGATCAGTTTGCATCATTGGCACATGATTACTATTTCCTATTAATTTCAATGTTACGTGACCAGTAGTTTAAGCGTTTATCGGTTAAATATTTACCACACAGATAGACAGACACATACATCTGCTGTTTTATTTATATATTAAATTGTTGAGTGAAAGTACAGAATAGTTAACAACTCTTCCTCTCTATTAAAAAAGTCTATTTTCTATCCCTAACTACCCTTTACTCAGAGAAAAAAATGAGAGACTATCTTTGCTGCATCGACTGAGCTGCAATCTGTGGTAACCCTGAAAAAATTCACAATCAACACTCATCTAGTTACAACCACTATGAACAATTTTTCTTACTATCTGTCTGTGTTTAAAACTAAACAAATATTCCATAAGTTACGTTTCTTTCCTAGAATTGTTGCCTGTGAAACAGAATATCATGTAAATAGGATTTTGTTGAGTGTTTTTCTTAAATAATCAAATTGCAATCACTACCGATCACTACACTACTGTCTCATCGACCATCTTATACCATTAGGTTGGCGCAAAAATAATGTCGTTTTGTGAGGTTCAACGTGTAAAAAAACGACATTATTTTTGCACTAACTTAATAATTAATCCTTATCCTCGAGTTGCTCTTGGCTCTTAATAACCGATACCCTTTTACTAAAAAATAAATAGTAATTAAGAAAAGTACAACAAAATATGTTTGTTTTATGGAAAAGTAATTTCTTTTACAAAAATAATAATCAAAAAGCCATTCTTAACACGGAGAGGAGGCATTCTGTACCTTCACTGAACAATTTAATGAATAAATTCATAAATTAAAAACAATTGAAAATTGAAATTCTCGCCAGAAATTATATTATAGGTGATGTTTAATAACAGGAACTAAATCTGACAGAACACCGTTATTTCAAAACTTAATGCCAATATAAAACTGAAGATTGCAATTCTGTATTATAATCAAAAGGAAATAACACTACAGTAAATAATACTATAGTTGGAAAAAGAAGAAGGGTTAGAGCTGAGAAAGACTAATTTAGAATAATAGACTTTCTATATTTGTGATTCGCAATCATTTTCACATAATCAGCATTTATTATAGATTAAATTTGTTGATGCAGCCCGTGGGTCACATCTGTTTATATTGTGATCATATCAAACACAATATAAACAGATGTGACCCACGGGGTGCATAATAAATAATATTTTAATGCAATTGGTGCGTATATTACATCTGACACACAAACTTAAAAGCCTGTTATAGAGACCAGATTTCCAAAAAAAATGCTTGGAACAGCAATAATAAAACTTTGGATACTTGTAATGCAATCTAGTTTCGTTTCCGTTTTTAAAACGTCTAACCATATTATGAAAATATTATCAACTAGCAGAGTTATTCGGTGTCGTCTCTTTCTGGTTGTATACTTGCTGACCGTATCCAGCGTTGCACGGTAGTGTAATAATTCGCAATTTGTTTTGCTTTTCGTCTTGTAAACCATATCGTTTTATTTTTCTAAAGCATCATTGTTTTGTATCAGTGATAACAAGTAACGCTTTATGAACGAATACGGAATTGTGTTCATTTGTATGGATATAAGTTATATTATTTATTACATCTATATAAATTATATTATTTATTACATCTATACAAGTTATATTATCTATTACATCTATATAAGTTATATTATGTATTACATCTATACAAATTATATTATTTATTACATCTATATAAGTTATATTATTTATTACATCTATATAAGTTATATTATTTATTACATCTATACAAGTTATATTATTTATTACATCTATATAAGTTATATTATTTATTACATCTATATAAGTTATATTATTTATTACATCTATAGAAGTTATATTATTTATTACATCTATACAAATTATATTATTTATTACATCTATATAAGTTATATTATTTATTACATCTATATAAGTTATATTATTTATTACATCTATACAAGTTATATTATTTATTACATCTATATAAGTTATATTATCTATTACATCTATATAAGTTATATTATTTATTACATCTATATAAGTTATATTATTTATTACATCTATATAAGTTATATTATTTATTACATCTATATAAGTTATATTATTTATTACATCTATATAAGTCATATTATTTATTACATCTATATAAGTTATATTATTTATTACATCTATATAAGTTATATTATCTATTACATCTATATAAGTTATATTATTTATTACATCTATACAAGTTATATTATTCATTACATCTATATAAGTTATATTATCTATTACATCTATATAAGTTATATTATTTATTACATCTATACAAGTTATATTATTTATTACATCTATATAAGTTATATTATTTATTACATCTATATACGTTATATTATCTATTACATCTATATAAGTTATATTATTTATTACATCTATACAAGTTATATTATTTATTACATCTATATAAGTTATATTATTTATTACATCTATATAAGTTATATTATTTATTACATCTATACAAGTTATATTATTTATTACATCTATACAAGTTATATTATTTATTACAGCTACACAAATTATATTATTTATTACATCTATACAAGTTATATTATTTATTACATCTATATAAGTTATATTATTTATTACATTTATACAAGTTATATTATCTATTACATCTATATAAGTTATATTATTTATTACATCTATAGAAGTTATATTATTTATTACATCTATACAAGTTATATTATCTATTACATCTATATAAGTTATATTATTTATTACATCTATATAAGTTATATTATTTATTACATCTATATAAGTAATATTATTTATTACATCTATATAAGTTATATTATTTATTACATCTATATAAGTTATATTATTTATTACATCTATACAAGTTATATTATTTATTACATCTATATAAATTATATTATTTATTACATCTATATAAGTTATATTATCTATTACATCTATATAAGTTATATTATTTATTACATCTATATAAGTTATATTATTTATTACATCTATATAAGTTATATTATTTATTACATCTATATAAGTTATATTATTTATTACATCTATACAAGTTATATTATTTATTACATCTATATAAGTTATTTATTACATCTATATAAGTTATATTATTTATTACATCTGTATAAGTTATATTATTTATTACATCTATATAAGTCATATTATTTATTACATCTATATAAGTTATATTATTTATTACATCTATATAAGTTATATTATCTATTACATCTATATAAGTTATATTATTTATTACATCTATACAAGTTATATTATTTATTACATCTATATAAGTTATATTATCTATTACATCTATATAAGTTATATTATTTATTACATCTATACAAGTTATATTATTTATTACATCTATATAAGTTATATTATTTATTACATCTATATACGTTATATTATCTATTACATCTATATAAGTTATATTATTTATTACATCTATACAAGTTATATTATTTATTACATCTATATAAGTTATATTTTTTATTACATCTATATAAGTTATATTATTTATTACATCTATACAAGTTATATTATTTATTACATCTATACAAGTTATATTATTTATTACAGCTATACAAATTATATTATTTATTACATCTATACAAGTTATATTATTTATTACATCTATATAAGTTATATTATTTATTACATTTATACAAGTTATATTATCTATTACATCTATATAAGTTATATTATTTATTACATCTATATAAGTTATATTATTTATTACATCTATACAAGTTATATTATTTATTACATCTATATAAGTTATATTATTTATTACATCTATATAAGTTATATTATTTATTACATCTATAGAAGTTATATTATTTATTACATCTATACAAATTATATTATTTATTACATCTATATAAGTTATATTATTTATTACATCTATATAAGTTATATTATTTATTACATCTATACAAGTTATATTATTTATTACATCTATATAAGTTATATTATCTATTACATCTATATAAGTTATATTATTTATTACATCTATATAAGTTATATTATTTATTACATCTATATAAGTTATATTATTTATTACATCTATATAAGTTATATTATTTATTACATCTATATAAGTCATATTATTTATTACATCTATATAAGTTATATTATTTATTACATCTATATAAGTTATATTATCTATTACATCTATATAAGTTATATTATTTATTACATCTATACAAGTTATATTATTCATTACATCTATATAAGTTATATTATCTATTACATCTATATAAGTTATATTATTTATTACATCTATACAAGTTATATTATTTATTACATCTATATAAGTTATATTATTTATTACATCTATATACGTTATATTATCTATTACATCTATATAAGTTATATTATTTATTACATCTATACAAGTTATATTATTTATTACATCTATATAAGTTATATTATTTATTACATCTATATAAGTTATATTATTTATTACATCTATACAAGTTATATTATTTATTACATCTATACAAGTTATATTATTTATTACAGCTACACAAATTATATTATTTATTACATCTATACAAGTTATATTATTTATTACATCTATATAAGTTATATTATTTATTACATTTATACAAGTTATATTATCTATTACATCTATATAAGTTATATTATTTATTACATCTATATAAGTTATATTATTTATTACATCTATACAAGTTATATTATCTATTACATCTATATAAGTTATATTATTTATTACATCTATATAAGTTATATTATTTATTACATCTATATAAGTAATATTATTTATTACATCTATATAAGTTATATTATTTATTACATCTATATAAGTTATATTATTTATTACATCTATACAAGTTATATTATTTATTACATCTATATAAATTATATTATTTATTACATCTATATAAGTTATATTATCTATTACATCTATATAAGTTATATTATTTATTACATCTATATAAGTTATATTATTTATTACATCTATATAAGTTATATTATTTATTACATCTATATAAGTTATATTATTTATTACATCTATACAAGTTATATTATTTATTACATCTATATAAGTTATTTATTACATCTATATAAGTTATATTATTTATTACATCTGTATAAGTTATATTATTTATTACATCTATATAAGTCATATTATTTATTACATCTATATAAGTTATATTATTTATTACATCTATATAAGTTATATTATCTATTACATCTATATAAGTTATATTATTTATTACATCTATACAAGTTATATTATTTATTACATCTATATAAGTTATATTATCTATTACATCTATATAAGTTATATTATTTATTACATCTATACAAGTTATATTATTTATTACATCTATATAAGTTATATTATTTATTACATCTATATACGTTATATTATCTATTACATCTATATAAGTTATATTATTTATTACATCTATACAAGTTATATTATTTATTACATCTATATAAGTTATATTTTTTATTACATCTATATAAGTTATATTATTTATTACATCTATACAAGTTATATTATTTATTACATCTATACAAGTTATATTATTTATTACAGCTATACAAATTATATTATTTATTACATCTATACAAGTTATATTATTTATTACATCTATATAAGTTATATTATTTATTACATTTATACAAGTTATATTATCTATTACATCTATATAAGTTATATTATTTATTACATCTATATAAGTTATATTATTTATTACATCTATACAAGTTATATTATCTATTACATCTATATAAGTTATATTATTTATTACATCTATATAAGTTATATTATTTATTACATCTATATAAGTTATATTATTTATTACATCTATATAAGTTATATTATTTATTACATCTATACAAGTTATATTATTTATTACATCTATATAAGTTATATTATTTATTACATCTATATAAGTTATATTATCTATTACATCTATATAAGTTATATTATTTATTACATCTATATAAGTTATATTATTTATTACATCTATATAAGTTATATTATTTATTACATCTATATAAGTTATATTATTTATTACATCTATACAAGTTATATTATTTATTACATCTATATAAGTTATTTATTACATCTATATAAGTTATATTATTTATTACATCTGTATAAGTTATATTATTTATTACATCTATATAAGTATTATTATTTATTACATCTATATAAGTTATATTATTTATTACATCTATATAAGTTATATTATTTATTACATCTATATAAGTTATATTATTTATTACATCTATATAAGTTATATTATTTATTACATCTATATAAGTTATATTATTTATTACATCTATACAAGTTATATTATCTATTACATCTATATAAGTTATATTATTTATTACATCTATATAAGTTATATTATTTATTACATCTATATAAGTTATATTATTTATTACATCTATATAAGTTATATTATTTATTACATCTATACAAGTTATATTATTTATTACATCTATATAAGTTATATTATTTATTACATCTATACAAGTTATATTATCTATTACATCTATATAAGTTATATTATTTATTACATCTATACAAGTTATATTATTTATTACATCTATATAAGTTATATTATTTATTACATCTATATACGTTATATTATCTATTACATCTATATAAGTTATATTATTTATTACATCTATACAAGTTATATTATTTATTACATCTATATAAGTTATATTATTTATTACATCTATACAAGTTATATTATCTATTACATCTATATAAGTTATATTATTTATTACATCTATATAAGTTATATTATTTATTACATCTATATAAGTTATATTATTTATTACATCTATATAAGTTATATTATTTATTACATCTATATAAGTTATATTATTTATTACATCTATACAAGTTATATTATTTATTACATCTATATAAATTATATTATTTATTACATCTATATAAGTTATATTATTTATTACATCTATATAAGTTATATTATTTATTACATCTATACAAGTTATATTATTTATTACATCTATATAAGTTATTTATTACATCTATATAAGTTATATTATTTATTACATCTGTATAAGTTATATTATTTATTACATCTATATAAGTTATATTATCTATTACATCTATACAAGTTATATTATCTATTACATCTATATAAGTTATATTATTTATTACATCTATACAAAGGCATGTTGAGTTTTTTTAATGTGTGGATAAAACAGTTATATTACTTTTTTTAATGTATGGGCGAATAGAAAGTTATTTTATTAATGGAATTCTTTTGAGATGAGGAATTTGTACGTTTATTTATTTGCGGACTGTTATCCTCATCTTTTTTTATAGTTGTTGTTTCACGACGTTTCTGCTAACAATTCCCCTGGACTTTGTCAGGATGTTAACTTTGTATGTTACCATGCAGTTAAAAAAAAAACTACGACAACAACTATAGAAGGCAGTGATTACCAAGGATCTAGTTAAAAGTTTCAGCATTTTTATCCCGTCACTGTTAACCACCTGTGAGAATAAATTTTATTTGTCTAGAATTTTAAAAAACAAAAATAAAAATCTGTATGCTGTATGTATTAATGACTAAACAAAAATATATTACAAAAGTCTTGTCCGCCATTTTAAAAACAATCTTAAAAAATGAGCTAACTCAATAATTCATCTTGCAAGATTTATGTTGTAATGCCTATAAATTCCCATTGTTTAAAAATTTTCTTAATAACAATAAAACTACTTGATCAACTTAATTTTGTTGAGTATGATATTGGTCGAAACGTCGTGAAACAACTATGAAGATGAACTATGAAGATGAAGATGAAGATGACGGTCTGCAAATAAATAAATGAATACAAAGATATGTTAATTTTTTAAATGTGTGGACGAGTTATGTTCATGTTTAAAACAATATCTGGACGAATCCATAATTATGTTTATCATTTAAATGTATGCACGACTAATCTGTGTTTGTACTTGCACAGTTTACAAACCGCATTGAAATAATTTATATTTAGAAATCCATTTTTAATACGGGGAAAGAGGGACTCATTTTTTTTTTTAACTATTGTGTATTTCACATTGGAATTTAATAAACAAAAAAATGTACCGTAAAAATTGAATTTAACAGTCAAAAATAATACCGTTTGTAAATTGAACAAGACCTGGTTTTACTTAAGATTTTTTTTTTATTTTATAGTTTTTAATTTCTTAATTACCATTTTTTTAAACGTGTTCTGTAATTTTCTGTGAATGATCGTTCTCAAAACTTTTTTATGCATGATCTTTTTTGGAAGAAGTATTCGACGAAAAGTCGACTAGAGATTCAAAGGATCACGTAACAAAATAACATCGCTTTAATTAGCAACCGTATCGTTTTATCAGCACTCGAAACGGCGATATTGAAGCCTACATTTTGAGAAATCGTTTATCAACATTTGAACCAGATTCCAAGCCATTTTATTCGGCTGCATGGGAAAAAAACGTATTTCTCATACAACGTTCCTGTCATTTATTCTTCATCTGTCAGTGTGTAGGTGTGTTTGTAGTTTCCGTTAACAAATAAAACACCCAAAGAACTACAAAATAAACGCCCACAAAGTTTATATATTCTTGATCATATTACCTTGGATGAATAATATCTAAAATTTAGAAAAACGATTATTCATTCTCTGTGAGTAACCTTTTTCCAAGTTTGATCAGGGAGGTCAGCTTTTCAGTGTTATGATGCACTAATTTAGAAAGAAAATGTCGAATCATTACACGAGGAGTCTATTATATAAAGGAGTTTTCTTTATCTCTTCCTCTCTCTTTCTCTTTCTCTCTCTCTCTCTCTCTCTCTGCGCACATCCAGAGAGGAATCCACTGTGAAAAATTTCCCCCACTCTATATCTGTGCCTAAATCAAAACGCGGATTCCATGAACAAAGCTTCTTTCTTAGAACAGCACACCTGTGGAACTCTGTTCCGTCTGCCTGCTTCCCTCCGGACTACAACTTGGATGTCTTAAAGTCCAACGTTAACAAATTCCTAATGAACCGCCCCCTTAAGTAAACACTTCATCAAATCTCCACACTAACGTAATGTACTTGCAATAACCCTTATCCCTGAGTGGCTTCCGGGCCTTGATAAGTGGTGATCACTGTGTAAAAAAAAAAAAAAAAAAAAGGAATGGGCTGAGCGATAAAACAAATAGAGTTATGGAGCGGGAAGGGGAAACCGGAGGAGAATAAAGGAAGAAAGATGGAAAGACAGATAGAAAGGGGTAGAGAGATAAAAAAAATCATAAGAATATGTTATATTTTTGTCCGAGACAACACCAGGTAGCCTTGCTAGTTGATACTAAAGTTATGTTCCTATCTTTCTATCGACAATGGTGTGATTGAGTTTTGCTTGTCAGGCGACTATTGGCAACCGAGGAAAAGCGCAAGCTCGGAGTTATAGTTTTGTTTTTATAAGTGTTAACAATTTGGTGCGTAGATTCATGCAGTTGAGAGGGCATTGACACAACAATTCTCGTTTTATCACCGAAGTTAAGACACGTTGAGTCTGGTGGTAGGCTAGATAAGTAACAATTTGAGAATTCGAAACGCTGTATCTGGCAAACAAAATGAAACAAAGCAACAACAAAACTAACGTTATCGTATCTTCTGATTCTGTACATAGATGTTACTAGACGTGCGAATTTAATATTGCGCATATGATGAATTATGCACCAGGCATAAGTACCAGGCAAGAGATTGTTTTAGGTAATTGGATTATTGTTTCTATTTACTTGACTCCCCACGAGAACAGGGTTAGATTCAGGATCGGCTTTTAATATGAAAAAATTGCCGACGTCTAGAAAGATTTCTCTATCATTCACCGAAAACAGATAGTATGAAGTGTAGTATCAGAGCAGTATTCGAACGCATTGACATCGATGACTTCTTTTTTTTTTTTACTACAAAATCATTTTTTTTCAATTTCTTACAATAATAGCAACCGTCAGTTTCGGGAGACGATGGGGTAGTAGTGGAGCTACATAGCTTGGGCAGGGTACTATGGAAGGATAGCTGTTCTCCTTGTAGCAGTCCTCCACGAAGCAAGGAGATACAAGGGAAAGACAGAGTCGATACAGCTTGACTCTAACTACACTGTAGGAGTTGTAAGTATGGTCAGACCGCCACAGGGACTCCGTCTCCAGATTTTCTGTTGGGATTTACTCCCTTAGCTTTGATGGGGTAACCCTGCAAAGCAGCGGAGATTTTGAATCCTAGGTGAGTCACCATCTAAAGTTGACGAGCCCCACCTGCCCGAAGTGACTGGTTTTAAGGCGCCAGTGGATCGCCTTTGCCCTTTCTCCCAATCAGTATTAACAGTTTCACCGGGATTAGTAGCTAAACCACAGGAGAAGGCCAGGAACTGGACTCAGTTGTCAGAGGCTATTTGAGATGCACACAATGAGGGAAGTGTTAGGGAGAAGGGGTTTATACCTTTGAAAGCTTGCAACAATACATCCAAGAATAACAAAGTTAATAAAATTATATTAAAAAATATTAAAAAAAAGTAAATGTGGAATATGAAGTCATATTTTGTATTGGAAGAAAATGATGGGTTGTGGCACTATTTCCTTGTGCCACTGTTTCTAACACACTCTGCAGCATGGACGGGTGGCAATTTGTCCATCAGCGTAGAGATACAAAGAAATCCCTTCCCATAATTCCCTTGCTATCTTTCTGTCTCTTTCCTGAACGACCACCATGATGTGAGGATGCATAGTCTGTCTCTCCGTAAATGAGGGGGGGTACCCCCTCCCTCAACACTAGTTAGGGTAGGTTAGTTAGCTTTGAAAAACCTATTGTACACTTTTAATTGTTTTTTTTTTGTAATATATATTGTATCTCTAATGTAAAATAAAATAGTTAGTTATACCTTATGTATATTACAATTGTGTCGCGTGTAATTTTTCTTGTGTCTGACATGAATGCCTTCATAAATGTCTTACGTCGAAAGGCGGCCCTGAGGACAAGGAGATGAAGATTCCCACCAGAATGCCACCAGGGTGAAGAGATCATCTTGAGAAAAGAAAGCAGCCACACCCAGATCCAACATCTCAGGTATGATTTTCTTCTTGCTACACAGACCCTAATGACTGGTCCATCTTCATATCTTCATGAGACCGCTTTAAGACATTTACTATAACACGTCTGTCGGTCACACCTCAGTGACCGGCTGATAGTGGTATAGGGTTGGATGGTAATAAATCTTTCAAACTACAATATGGTCGTCTTCAAGTCCAATATAAACAAGTTCTTGCTGAGCCGTCCCCTTAAATAATTTAATTATAACCAATTCCCATTATTAACGATTACTATGCTGTTGTCCCGATAGCTACTGAACACTCAGTAACCTCGAGTGGTCTTCGGGCCTTGATAAGTAGTGACTCCTACATATATATATATATGTGCATATATATACATATATATATTTCATCTATATATATGTGTATATATATATACATATATGTATATATGTATATATATACATATATATATATATATATATATATATATATAAAATACTGAAATGCAGTAAGATTACAAGTTGAATAATACTGTAAACATAAAGTTCGATAAATATTATTATCAATAGTTATAAGACGATTATCAATAGTTATAAGACGAAGCGGGAGACCAGTACCCGCATAAAGCTGGTCTGCAGTTTAACTTATTGCTGGCTATCTTGCTCTTGATTGAACCGAGAGAGAGAGAGAGAGAGAGAGAGAGAGAGAGAGAGAGAGAGAGAGAGAGAGATTTAGCTGTCGTACAAAGCTCAGACTCTGTAACATCATCTGTGTATAGATACTCCCTCAGACATTTGTCTATTAAAATGGTCCTGTGGCGATGGAAGTCATTTTTGGGCTCATGGACTTTAAGTGTCTGAGGGAGTAGCACTCGTCTGACAAGACGTTGCAATCATCATGTATATATATATTTACTGTGTCATAATTTTATCGCAGCGATGACGATCTTTCATTCGGGATATTTCATTAATTTGTGATTATTTCCCATTGATTTATTTCTTATCTTTCTTTTTTCTTTTTCATTCATTTCATTCATTCTTTCTTCTGATGATTATCTCTCTCCCACGTCGAGATGATGTGAAACAAGGTCAGAAAAATAGTATTTGAAAAGTGCGCTAGCGGAAGAGCACCATGCTCCGCAAAAACGCCTGAACAGCCCCATCGACATTCTCCAGTAGAAGTTCCTCGGGGGGGGGGGTTAGCAATAAACTAACCCCCTCCTCAAATGGTTGAACGTCAGAGTCTGAGAGAGTGGATTCCTAGAACTGCACATGACCATACCTACCTCAGCAAACAGAACAAGAAATCTCAACAATGGATTAAATTCATTCATTCGTTCATTTTTACTCTTAACCTGTTTCTTTCTTTCTTTTTACCTTCACTTATTATTCCTTCATATTCATTTATTTTCTTTCTTTCTTTTTTTCTGATTTGTTTTGGTATTTAATTTAATTCATTTCTTTTTGTTTCTTTCTTACTTTCTTTCTTTTAAATCTTTAATTTCACCTTGCTCATGTTTCATTCATTTTTCTTCATATATTTCTTTCCTTAATTAATTCCTTCTTTATCTCTCTCATTCATTCATATCTTTTTTCTTTCTAATTCTTTTCCCTCTTTTATTTCCGATGTTTTTTTTTATTTTCTTTCTTTAGTATTTGATTTCATTCTTTCTTTCTTTCTTTCTTTCTTTCTTTCTTTCGTACTTCTTTATCCTTGTTCCTTCATTGATCTGTTTCTCTTTCGTTTTTTTATTTCGTACATTTGTGTCATTTTAACCTTTTCCCGTTCGTTCATTTCTTTCTTTCATTCATTGTCTTTCATTTTGCTTGTCCATTTCATTCTTTTTTTCTAGTTTGTTTATTTCTTTCTTTTCTGTTTTCATTTTATTTTTTCTATTTTTTCCTTTTCTTCTTTCTTCAATTTTATCAGTTTTTCTTTTGGTATTTCTTTCTAGTCATCTATTAATTATATCTATTTTTTCCCTCTTTTTTCCCTCTTTTTCTTTTATTCAACTTTGAATTATTTTTTATTTCCGTTTCTCTCTTCTTTCTCGTCCTTAATTTCGTTCCTTCTTTTCTTTTCCATCCTCATTAGTTTATGCACCCAATCGAGTCTCATAAATCTGACCCCAGCTCCCCCCAAAAAACACAACCGACCCCTTATAAAGAAACCTACCCCTCGATCTATTTTCTCTTGCTTTCTCCGATTTATCGGTTTCCTCCTTCTCGACGGTCGCTTTCCAGATCGCTGCCTCAAAAACCGCCAAAGCACATCAAATGAGATGTCGTAAATTGCGACAGTGTGCTACCGTCGACGTGAAGATGACTTTTCAAGATGAAACTCAACAACTCGGGAAAACCATTTGGTGCAAAAAAAAAAAAAAAAAAAAAGTACAAGCGGTAGCGCAACACGGATCATCCGACATTCAAACTGATCCGGATTTACACAAAAGTTATCTATTCCAGACGATAGCGAAAAGAAGAAACATACACTAAAGGGCGAAGCACAAAATATTATTTTTTTATTTTTGAAATCACAACTTTATAATATATAAGAATCGATAAAAAATGGACTCTATACTAATATACACGAAATCTGCATAAATTAAAATATCATATTTAAGCGTATTTTATGGCCGGGCTACGCTGGGCGTCCCTGATAGCTTAGATAAATACTTTTGCAATTTTAACAAAAGAGCTACAATAATATCAGGGCGTCTCCATTTACGCTAAATATCCACAGAATGACAGAATCAATATATTGCATATGAAAGAGTTCGCCGTGCACTTTCCACAGGTCCTGCTAGTTGATATTAATAGGAGAGTAGAAAGTGAACTTTGGTTTTACTTTTGTCAGCCTTGTCTTTTTAGTCCTTATATACTATGAGCTATGTTTCTGACAAAGGAGGAAGAATTGATATTTTCTTGGTTGGAATGTATTCATTTAACGCGTATCGTTAGTGATTTCAAGTTTTTTCAACATTATATTGAAACTTACCACACACACACACACACACACATATATATATATATATAATAGAAAAATCTTAATGAAAATTAATTCAAATTCTCAAAAGAACATTAAAAACCTGTAAAGAAGCTATACAGAATTTTTTCCACAAGAAGCACAGATACACTTGAAAGACTTTATTCCATGGAGTTTCGAAAAATGCATTTCTTCATATCAGAGGAAAGCGATTTGCAAAATATACAATAAATTTTGCGGGTTAATGTATCAAAAGAAACTACAAATCATATTTGTATAAAACAGTTTTTAGCAATTAGCGAAAGTTTATAAAGGTTCATAATGATTATGAAAGCAGGAATAAAGTAGAAGTATTAAAGGATATGGTAAAAATCCGTTGAATAAAGAGGTAAAATCCAGGAAGAACAGGATAAATCAAATAAAGTCCAGTGATAATCCGCAAGAACAGGAAACAGAAATACAAATATCCAAAGGTTAGTTCATGGTTCCAGAAAATCCATCGGACCACAGAGAAATAAAATTCAAGTTAGCAATATTGAAATTTAAACTTGAGAAAGAGTGAGAAATAGAAAGGAAAAATAAAGAAAGGAAAGAAGAAAATGATTCTATTGTTGGCATTGTTTCCCCCGATATTTTTCCAGTCAGAATTCTTTCTAGAAATACATCGGGTACTTACGAGAACTGGACCATGTGAAGGTTGCCAACATCCTAAATGAAAGTGATTTTGTGGAACGAACTTTATTTGACTCGGAGCACCCAGGTCGTCAGCATGTGCCTTTATCCGTCACCTCCCAATCCAATGTTAAGAAGAATAAATTGGTTATTATAAATCTTTTACTAAGGGAGATGTAGTGCTGCTTCTCTGTATTACTCTATATCTAACAAAGAAAATTTCACAAAAATATTTAATTGGTTAAAAAAAAAATCAAAATTTGTGCAAATTCATCAAGCTTTTATGCTTAAAAAAAAAAAACAAATCAACCCTTTGCAAATTTAGAAAGAAGAAAAGGAAGAAAGAATAATAAAAAGCCGAAAAAGAGAAGAGAAGGCAAAATAGAGACATTGGAGAAAAAAAGGAGAGAAAAAAGGGAAAAGAGGCAGATGAAAAACAAACGTTATCAATATATTTTTAGAACAGCTAAATATAGGTCACGTGAGGTTATTTTGACCTAGACAGAGAGATAAGTTGCGAAAGTGATAATTCAAATTTAATTATTTAAAATTGGGGGGGGGGAGATTAAATAAGTAGAAAGATTTACAGATCATAATAGTTTTATAATTAAATGTATAATGGTTCGTATGCACATACAATCCTCGTCAAAATCATAAGACTACTTAAGAAAGTAAGCATTTACGCATAATATCGAATTTTTAATCAAACAAATGGTTGTAACCATTGCCAAAAGGGAAAATATGATGGAAAAAAATTACATCTGCTTCATTCGAAACCTTAACCCTGATCTAATAATTATTTTTTAAAAACAAACATTTTCACCTGGTCAAAATGATAAGACCACTTTAATAAAATCGGCTAGTTTTGAAAAAATGAATACGAAAAGCTTTCTATGTTACTAAAAGCAACTTGCTAGTGGATAAAAAACATCTTACTAAATTATAAATGGCAAAAGGGAAACCATTATCAGAGTTTGAGAGAGGAAGGATCTTTTAGCTTAATAGGGGTGGACTCTCCCATAGATCCATTGCAAACGAAATGAATCGTAGCAAAACGGTTATCACAAATTTTTAAAGAAATCCAGATCAATATGGGCACAAAAAGAGTCCAGGTCGACAAAAAAAAAAAAAAAAAAAAAAAAAAAACCCTCACTGGATCGCCGTATCAGAAGAAGTTAAAAAAAAAAAACTCCAATATGAGCTCAAGTCGATGGAAAAGCCAAACAGCAGCAGAATGTATTCCTAAAACCAACAGAAGGCATCTGAAAATGAAGGGGTTCAATCATTTAAAACGACTGCAGAAACCACGTCTTCTTGAACAGCACAAAACTAACCGACTTAAATATGCCGCCAAATACCAGATTTGGGATGAAGAGAAGTGGGAAAATGTAATTTTCTCCGATGAGAAAAAGTTTAATCTAGGTAGACCAGATGGATTCCAACACTATTGGCATGATAAAAATTTGCCCAAAGAGACTTTTTCAACTCGGCATAGTGGAGGAGGGTCTTTAATGATCTGGGGTGCTTTCTCGTCAGCTGGGACCATAAAGTTGCAAGTAGTGAAAGGACGGCAAACATCATTGAAGTACATTTAAATGCTTGAAAATGCTTCTATCAGGACTGAAGGTCCACGTCTGTGTGGAAGAAATTGGATTTTCCATCAAGACAATGCTACGATACACACTTCTTCGACAAGCACGAGAATACTTTTCTTCAAATAATATAGAATTGTTAGATCATCCATCATGTTCTCCGGACCTCAATCCCATTGAAAATCTTTGGGGATGGATGGCAAACGAAGTGTTCAAGGATGGAACCTAGTACGATTCGATAAAGGAACTTTCTGATTCAGTTTTCAGTACATGGGGTAAAATTCCTTGGCAACTGATAAAAAAAACTTAGACGCAAGCATGCCGAAGAGAATTTCTGAAGTAATTCGTAATAATGGAGGCTATACTAAATACTGAGACCCTTTTTAGTAATTTATAATTGCCTTTTGTTAGATAAATTACCAGTGGTCTTATCATTTTGACCAGGTAAAAAAGTTCGTTTTTTAAAAAATAATTATTAGATCAGGGTTAAGGTTTCGAATGAAGCAGATTTCATTTTTTTCCATCATATTTCCCTTTACAATATACAAATGTATAAATGCATGTACACACATGCAAATTGAAATAATATAAGAAGATTAAAGAGCCAACTTACTCACACCCTAAGGGCTCATACGCATATGTAATTATACACAAACATACCTGCATACATACATACACATATATACATGCATATATATACACATATGATGATTACAACGTCTTGTTAGACGAGTGCCACTCCCTCAGACATTTAAAATCCATGAGCCCAAATGCCTGAGGGAGTATCTATACAAAGATGATGTTACAGAGTCTTAGCTTTGTACGACAGCTAAGTCTCTCTCTCTCGGTTCAAAATGTTGAGATCCAGCAACAAGCAAGAGCAAGATAGCCAGCAACAAATTAAACTGCAGACCAGCTTAATGCGGGTACTGGTCTCCCGCTTTATGGTTTCTTAAATAAGAGATTTGCTTCTCCTAGAGAGGTTGCCTTCACTACGGCTTACGGGAGCCCTCTCCACCCCAATACACATACACACACACACACACACAAATATACACGGTGCTAGTTTGCCGTTGACACAGAAAAAGAGTTCATTCGCCCTTTGGAAGGTCTTGTTTTTAATCCTCCATGGAGACTAGCCGCCCTCCTCACCAAACAAGTCTGGTGGGGGAACCAGTTTAGTCGCCGGTGACCCGACCATGAGGCAGGTAGTACTAGGTTACATGGTACCAGTAGCATATGACATGACCTGACACATATATATGCATATATACACACATATATAACACATACATACACTCACACATGTACATTTACACACAGAAACATACATATACGCAGATATACCGCCAGGGCCAATATATAACAGCATTTGTCTCACAAAATATTAATGAAAAAGAATAAAAGAAATCCCTCATATTAAGTAAATTTATAGCCTAATATTTAAGAAGCAACCTAAGTAATTTCAAATTGGTTATATTTGAATTTTTTTCTTGGGATTACATTGAGAAATAAGTTAGTTTTTGAAACTGATTATGTTGATACTTTAGGGGGAAGTAATTATACTTATAACTTCAGATATGCAAAGGTGACAAGACTTAGAACCTGGGGTATAAGAGTTTGACTTTTAAGAATAGCCCAATTAATATAGAAAGGGGTGTTTTTAGATGTAAGTATCTGGCTATTGTCAGTGATTTCATTATTAAAGGAAGAAATGTGGTGATATATTCTAATCTTTATTAAAGTTGAAGTCGCACCAGTATATCTTGTCTGGCGTTCGCGTAGTGTAGATGTCTGTGAGGGTTTGGGGTAGAATTGTGGTTTAATTCAAGGACATTATAATAAGCAATAGTAGATTTAATATGTAGGGGTTATTGGAATCTGTATTTCGAGGGGAGTTTAGAATATTATAAATGTTTTGAGAAAATTAAGGCAGGTTATTATTATTAATGTTTTTATTACTATTATAACTGTGATCATTATATTCATCACTCTTGATATTATTATTCATGTTGTTAGTTGTCACGTGATTTTTTGTTGGTGAAACGGTTGGTGGAACGGTCGGTTCACTCACTGGAGTAAAAATTTGGGGCGGTTGATAGATGGGGGATTTCTGTTATGAGAGGATTATTTCTAACTATTGTATAGGTGTTTCGTAGTAACTTAGTTTCTGAGGAAACAGTACACGAATATATGAAATCCCATGGATGCAAGTGTTTCTGAGTGGGCAGTCTTGCTTATTATTATAATTGCAATTAGCTTTTAGCATTATGGGGAAAGCGGTGGTCTGGGCAAATTTGATTTTTTGTTGCAATATTTTTGATTGATAATGGGGTAGTTATTTAAATGCTGCCCACCTCAGCATTATTTGGCACAAGGCCTGGAAAGTGGGAACCCCGCAGGCTCCCCTAAAGGAGTGGCATTCCTGCAATTTTAAAAATTGCCTGAGTAACCCCGTCAGCATTCCCCGGTCGGGGCGCCTCAGGCAGCAAGCAATATTGCCCCACCGGAAAGCCCGGTGGCAAGGCCTGAAAGGGTGGACCTCCTAGGTATTACCCAGACGGTGTACCTCAGTCCAACAGGTGCTGGGCCGGTTCCCGGCCCCTCACCTGTTGGGCTGAGTGTCAAGTGACGAATCTTTGACTTGTGCTACCGTGTCTCCCTGCAGCCGAAGCCGCTAGGAGACACTTACCATCACAGAGTGGTAATGGGGTATGCTCTCTGAAAGTTGGGAGGTTCTATTTATAAACGATGCTGATAGGAACTGACGAATCAAATTAATTCACGTTCCGTTATCAACCAATCAGAAACCAGAATTGCTCCATAAAAATTGAATCTTTTAGTATTTCAGCACATAATGTTTTCGTGCCAACATGAGAAGGATCTTTTTCTCTTTACTTGCGAAATTATAAAGTCCAGAACCAATACAGAACAACTAGCAACTGAAAATTCTTCATCTCCAGGACTTGTATAGAATGGCTACCCATCGGAAACTATTCTGAAATTCAAGAGGTTATGGACCGGCGGGCGGAAGACTACTTCGATGGATAAGAATCAAAATTCGAATTGTGCAAGTAAAATTTTTAGGATATTTACGAATCCCAAAATTACACAAGATAATTCAGGCACAACCTGAAAAACAGAAACGACCTTGAGTTTATTGAAAAGAGCGCAAATGTCTTCAAGGAATTAATACAGTGCTCAGATGACAGAAGTCTTATTATGAGGGCCAAAACAACTGCATATTCATTAAAAATGTCTGGCAAAGTCATTAGCGACAGTCTGTTAATATCCATCGTCCTTAAAGTTTTGCCGAGTGGTTTTAGCCGTTTACCACCGTGATAACTCAGAAAGAAAAACACCCATGATTTTTAGTCAATTCAAGGTAGCACTTAGGAGTTACGAGGAAACTGAAAAAATGATCACAGATAAAACGAATCTACAAATATCATGAAATTTAAAAATGTCCACTAAAAACAACATTAAATTATACATTTACCTCGAATAAAAGCCTCAACTTTTCCGAAAACAATTTTTCCTCAACTTTTCCCAAAACAATTTTTCTCCTAAGAAAAGGAGGAACATTATTTGCTATAATTGTGGGCGACCAATCACAATAGTTTGCAGTGTAGATACAAGAATTTCAAAAGGAACTCTATTAAAAATGTGGAGAGCTCCGTTAGCGAACACACATTTTTATTTTCATGTACATTAGACGCTTCAACAAACCGTAACAACTTTCTTGTCTATTGTGGTGCAACGGCACATGTAATTACGAAGGAAGTGGATTTGATCAATTTTGACCCCAACTTTAATCTTCAGAGTAATTTTTAAAGCTAGCCGATGGCAGTCGAGTAAACTATATCGTTTTGAAGAGAGGCGATGCTAAAATTTCGCTAAAGAACGATAGAGGTGAACTTTGTTTCTGTATTCTGGAAAACGCTATTCTAATCCCGAAAATTAAACAAAGTATATTTTCTGTACAAGCCGCCACTATACAAAGTGCAAATATATAATTTAACCCCAATAAATCAAAACTGGTGTACCCGAATGCAACTGTATTCGATATTAAAGAAAATGGAAGACTATATTATTTAAATCCCATAAAAAACCGCCTGCCAAGATTTACAGACATGGCATAAAATTCTTGGAACTGCAATATTCCAGATATCAAAAAGTTGCGGAATGTGTTGACAATGAAAATAAAAACATTTAAAAACTTGACAAACTGCGAGGTTTTTACACAAGATAAGATCAGCACATAACGTAAAGTATCGGAATATGCCGAGGCAACATTTACGAAAAAATTCTCTGCATAAGTACCATTAGATTTTATGTTTTAGATATTTTGTGAATGAAATGAAAACTGCCACGTGAATATGGCGACTCTAAGAGAAAAGACAAAATGTGTGCCCTTTGTTTCTGGAGACAAAATCGAATTTCCATTGTGGTAGATCGAGAAATAGCAGAACGTTAGTCTTAAGAACGATGCATCCTAATTAAAGATGTAGGTTTCTCAAAAGTGTACTTTATAAGTTAAAAAGTTTTAAAAAAAAGCAATTGCGATATCTTGATTAGATGCGTTTTCTTTTAATTAATGTTTATTGAAGTTATTTTTAATATCACTCTATATGAACGCAATATTAATGGCCGATCCCAAAACTACTGAAAAAACATTTGGATCCTATCATTTACTCAAAAATTGACCAAAATTCGAAAGATTAACCAATTTTACTGAACTGTTTAATTTTAAAAAAATATGACAAATCTCTTTTTATAACATAGTTCGTATGATCTATCATATTATTTGCATATTATCTACCATATTATTTGCATATTATCTACCATATTATTTGCATATTATTTACCATATTATTTGCATATTATCTACCATATTATTTGCATATTATCTACAATATTATTTGCATATTATCTACTACATCATTTGCATATTATCTACCATGTTATTTGCATATTATCTACCATATTATTTGCATAGTATCTACCATATTATTTGCATATTATCTACCATATTATTTGCATACTATCTACCATATCATTTCCATATTATCTACCATATCATTTGCATATTATCTACCATATCATTTGCATATTATCTACCATATCATTTGAATATTATCTACCATATCATTTGCATATTATCTACCATATCATTTGCATATTATCTACCATATCATTTGCGTATTATCTACCATATCATTTGCATATTATCTACCATATCATTTGCATATTATCTACCATATCATTTGCATATTATCTACCATATTATTTGCATATTATCTACCATATTATTTGCATATTATTTACCATAGTATTTGCATACTATCTACCATAGTATTTGCATACTATCTACCATATTATTTGCATACTATCTACTATATCATTTACATATTATCTACCATATTATTTGCATATTATCTACCATATTATTTGCATATACGTATTTTATTGGAACTATTCGTCGCACGAAGCAGATCAAGGCGGTGTCTCATGTTTTACTTAGATGTTCTTAGTTATCCACTCCAACACTAACTTATTTCCATAATATTTTTATGTGCCACTCACGTGTTAAATGACGCGATGGTGGATTTTTACATTACATACTTAGTTCTGTAGTTTTGCGGAGTTTGCATATCCAATCTTGTCTTTATAAACCCGAGGAGTCGCCATTTTATAGTGGTTGCCCTTCCATAAATAAAATATCTGAAATACAAAATCTTATTGCTAAAAACAAACTTCAATAAACACTGATTAAAAAATAATCTTATTAAGATATCTCATCGATTGTATTCGTAATAATTTTTTAAGAGTATAGAAAGTAATCAATTTTTTCTTGTCTAAAATTTTTCTATCCTTTTTCTACTAAACACTTCCTTCTTTTTCTATTAGCTTATATTATTATTATATGTTTCTCTTTTGAATATCTCTCTTTTATCGTTTCTTCTCTATTCTCCTTTGTTCCACACTCTTTTTGATCAACACTTTTCCTCTCTCATCACCATCTCTTTTAATAATCATTAATTCACCATTAATTCACGCCATATATTTTAAATTGTATTTTTAATCTAAATGTTATTAAACCGGTGTTATATTTTTGTACCCATATAGTGTTAAAATGCCGTTTTTCTTCTTCTGATGAGAAGCATATAATTTGGAAATGCTATGGCCTAAACAGTTTTTTCACTTTTTCTTTCATTTTCGTACTGAGTGTGAGTTCCTTCTTCATGGGTTCCGAAACAGCTGAGCCTTATGTTTTCAAATTTCACACAAAGCTAATTTGTATGCCTGGCAGTGTTCTTAGATATGTTTTGTACAGAAATTCTTCTGATACGTATCGAAAATTTAAAAATTCCGATCTTAAAAATAGTCTTTCTCTCTGATAGATACACAAAAGAAATTTTACAGGATAATATTATACATTTCATCGGCAAGGGGAAATAACCAGTGTTGCCAATTTATTTGCTTTCTCGAAAAATCTGGAGGTCTCGTTTGAAATCTAGCGGGCAAAATTTTGATCTAGCAGCTACCGTTTTTTCTAGAAAATCTGGAGATATTTGACACCCACAAACCCGCGATTGAAGATTAAAAAACAAAACAAAAAAAAACACACACACACACGCGCGCGCACACACACACAGATAAAGAGAAAAACGCTTGAAAATACTTTAAAACATAAACTAAACTCATTCAAGCAGGTAATTCACCATTAATTCACGCCATATATTTTAAATTGTATTTTTAATCTAAATGTTATTAAACCGGTGTTATATTTTTATACCCATATAGTGTTAAAATGCCGTTTTTCTTCTTCTGATGAGAAGCATATAATTTGGAAATGCCATGGCTTAAACAGTTTTTTTCACTTTTTCTTTCATTTTCATACTGAGTGTGAGTTCCTTCTTCATGGGTTCAGAAACAGCTGAGCCTTATGTTTTCAAATTTCACACAAAGCTAATTAACATGCCTGTCAGTGTTCTAATTGACTCAGTACAGAAAAGATAAAGTATTGTATCAGAACATATGATATACATTAACGTTATATTTATTTGGAAAAGTAAAAAGTGATGCACATAAACTGAAAATAAAAAGATATTGTAAAATTTGCAAATATTTTAATCGTCATATTTTCATTTTTATAATATTTAGAGTAGACAGGGATAGCTAAGGGTCCTTATCTGCTTTTAAATTATATATATATATATATATATATATATATATATATATATATATATATATATATATATATATACTAGCAGAAGTACCCGTCGTTGACTGGGTTCAAAAACAGCCTACAGAAAATGGACTGTGATTGATGAAAGTATGATAGGTTATGAAAAGGAGGGGGTTGTAAAGAAATAGGTTTTGATACTCAAAAATTTTACCCTAAGTAAAATATGATGAAAGTAAAGATAATTTTCGCAAAAATGTATTTTTTATATCAACTTTGTTTCCATTCGTAACCAAGAGTGACCAACAAAATGATGTTTCCTTACAAAGAGAAAATGTTATATATATATATATATATATATATATATATATATATATATATATATATATATAATAATAATAATATAAATATACAAGAAATAAATGTTACCATAGTCAATAAAAGTTACTTTTATAGTAGAAAAGGTCATTGGTTTGTATTTTTAAGGAGTTTGTAAAAAAAAAAAAAAAAACTTTTTTAATTCACGAACCGGTTTAAAAAAAATCAAAATTGCAGCGACTTTAAAATGGAGGGCCCGGTTTTCAATTTGAAGGAGGGCACCTTAACATTCTGTGTTAATAATTTAGGAGAGTTCCGTCAACTTAAGAAATATTTATAAACATATTTTAATGTTTTCCGTTATTTTGTGCTTGAATAATATTCGATTATGGCATGTGTAGTTTATATAAAAATTCATTTAAGTAGTTATCGCCTCAAATTTCGTTTTAATTTCGGTTCGCTGAAATTATTTCAAGTAAAGAGCATTAAAAACTATTTCAAAACAAAAAAAACATGAACTGAACTTTTATTGACTATGGTAACATTTATTTCTTGTATATTTATTTTTTCGGGTAGTCGTTTGTTGGCTTTTCTGCTAAACACTCTTACTACATAATATCGACGAAATATCGAAAAACAAAGAAACAAAACAGTTTTGAAAAATAATGAAGCTTTACTTACTTTAGTAAAATAATCCGAAACAGCAAAATGGGATATTATAAAAGTAAACACGTAATTACTTTTTTAAATCAAAGAATCGATATAAATATGAATAAGAAGAAAATGTCGCCCTTTTAAAGCAGAACAGCTTCGTTTCAGTTTTATAGTAGTGAACGGTGTAGTATTGCGCCGTCGGATTCAGCGTTGTACTATTGTAATGTAAAGAACACGCAGAAAGGGTTGTAATCAACTGAATTCCTTCTAGTACACTGACAAAAATAGCTTAAACAGATATAGAAATAAAAATAAAACGGTTATGTATATGTTTTTAAAAAAGACACGTAATCACGGGAGCAAGATTTTTTCCTTCTTTTGACACGATAACTAGTAATGTTCTTATTTTTTATGATTTATCTATTTATTTATTTATTTTCGAAAGAGTGCCACGTGCAAGTGGAGAAAGATAAAAATAGAGTTATGCAAAATTTGTGGCGAGAATTGTCTAAAGTTCCGACTTTTATTTTTTGGCTTTCACTTTAATAAGAACGTGAATTTATGAGATGAATTTATTCGACACAATATGATTCAACTCAAAAACATAAATAAAAGCTAACATGAATTAAGATTAAAGTTAAGGTGTTATTGTGGACCCTCACCCTGTTAAACTTTGTGACATATTTACATTCTATGGAGGTCAGGCGCGAACGAACACCCCATAATTTTATTATACCATATTTCTTCAAACTGAAACATAATTATCAAATAGATACGTAAATAGATATGAAAAGTCTTTGTTAAAGTTTGTGTTATATTTCCATGGAGTACAGGCGCGAACGCAGACCCCACAATTTTATTATAACATCCCTATTTAAGTTCAAACATACTTATCAAAGTATTCTTATGTATATCTATATCAAAAACCCTTGTAAACGTTTTTTTTTTTATTTTTTATTTCCATACTTTGAGGGCCAGGCGCGAACGCAGACCTCACAACTTTTATGAACCACCGTTCTGACAAATCAAACATACCCATTCCTGTGTCTCAATACATCTTCTATCATTATATGTAATCAGTTTTTTAAAATAGTCAACCATATAGGAGCCTATTCGTGACCAGACCCCCCCCCAAACACACACAGACGTTCAGCTTTATATTCTAGAATATATATATATATATATATATATATATATATATATATATATATATATATTTATTTATTTTTGAAATTGACAAACTATTAATGTTTCCCCTTTGTATATATTCTCAAAGATTTTCATCTTGTGCCATGTTTCCTCATTTATACATTTGTGCCATTTTTACCTACCTTCCCGAATATTCCTTTCAGAATGATTCTAAAATCTATCAATGAAGTCACGTAAAAATGTTGTGACTACGTTTTAGGGATTTCGGTTATAATTATTTCTGTGCAAATATTAATTTTTCTGGCATTTGAGGAGAATTCATTCGGCAATATTAAATATTTATGTACGCCATTATTCTGATGTTTAATTTGTAATATATTTCAATTTAATTTTTATTTTGATTTTATGATTTGTTTCTTGCAAAACAAAATATATTCTTTCTGAAAACCAAATAAAACTAGCTAATAAAATTTGAAAACCTTCTGGGGAGCCAACCACTTCAATATAATTTTAAAAATGTATAGTGAGAAAACTCGGAATATTGTGTATATTCATAATATTTTTATGTATCGTAGGAAGTTAAAATATAGATTTTTCTTTTTTGGAGATTTTTCTTTTCGAATTAGCAGTCGAAAAAATCCGATCTGAGAAATACTATTTCTCTCTTAGAGATAAAAAAGAATTTTTACAGGGGAATAGTTTACATACACCGGCCAATAATAAAATCTCAACATAGAGGAGTAATTATATGATAATACATACGTTATCTGCATAAATATATAACTAGTATATATATATATATATATATATATATATATATATATATATATATATATATATATATGAGAGAGAGAGAGAGAGAGAGAGAGAGAGAGAGAGAGAGAGAATTTATCATTTTAGATTAAAACCTCGCTACCAATGCTCAATTTTGAGGATAGTATTTACTGCATTCATAATACCATTTTCCCATGTATTTTGGTCTCATTTTTAGAGGAGTTAGTGTATATGGTTCTTTTAATGATAATGGTCCACCACTTAAAAGTCTAAAAGCCACTCGAGGATAAGTGTTAGTGAAATTTACAGTTAGAGTATAAATCAGTCCTATGAAAGGATTGAGAATTATCATTAATTCACAAGACTACTGTTATCGGACTGTTACCTACCCGTCAATGGACTCTTCCAAATATTATATTAATCGAGAACCAGGTATTCTCAGAGAAATGAGAATAGAATTTTGTACCGGGATCTGACTGACAATTAAGCCCTGTTACGTCACGACTTTCCTTTAACTTTATTCTTTTTAAATATATCTTTAAAACCTGTCTTCAGAGTTGTTTTTTTTCTGTGGTCCCTCATTAACTAATCAACAGATATTTATCGACATTAGACTTGAAAACAACCATGTTGTAGTGTGTAGGGATTCCATTCCCCTTCATTGGGACAGGAGAGAAGGACGGGTGATATATAGCAGTAGGTCATATTAATATCAAACAAATCTAATTTATATCTAGGCAATTTGTAAATTTCTCATCAGCATAGAAGGAAAGATTTATTTGTTTATATGTAGATGAGGCATTCCGTAAAAATTAAGTTTCATTTCAATTTGTCCAAAGTCGATTAAATAACACGCCATATTTCCCGCATCTCAATAGGCATTTACAGCTCGCTTGAAATCACGAAAGCCGAAACTCATTTTTCATCTAATTTTACTTCCGCCCGAAAAGCATTTCCGATTTAAGTTCATGCAATAAATCTTTCTCTCCCCACCCTCTCTCTCTCTCATATATATATATATATATATATATATATATATATATATATATATATATATATATATATATATATATATATATATATATATATATATATATATAAATTCTTGTCTTGGTCTTAGTCTTGGAAGTTTATCAACATTTAAAACTACATTAAAAAATAAATCCCAGGTCTTTCAATGGGGAACTATTTGTTAAGAAGTCAATATCTTGCAATCGCTGTATTAGTTTCTTAGTTTATATATATATATATATATATATATATATATATATATATATATATATATATATATATATATATATATTACTACTTCATTTACTCATATAAAATAAATATACGAAAGTATAAATTTATGCGTAAACTTTAAGTATTTACTTCAAAAGTGCTCAATACGTAGGTAGAGCTAGTTAGTAAGTAATACAATATATATGGCGATTAAGCTACACTGAATATTCCGCGTTTCATCCACTCTAGGACTCTTCAGGCCTTATGCGCATAAGGCCTGAAGAGTCCTTGAGTGGATGAAACTCGGAATATTCAGTGTAGCTTAATCGCCATATATATTTTATAACTTACTATATATATATATATATATATACACACACACACACACACACACACACACACACACACACACACACACACACACATATATATATGTATATATGTTTATTAATATCCTATTAAAACTTATAATATGCTATTCAATGTTTATAGTACATGCGTTATCACGGAAAAGCCTTAAGAGGTTAATTTAATCTAATAAATTGTAAGACAGAAAAATGTTTTCTAAATTAATATCATCTTTTTTATTTATATACTTATTTATCTATTTAATTAAATTATTTTTTTTTAATTCTCTCTTTATCTATTTGTTGATTTATTATCGAAGTTCTATGTTTCTTTTTTAAATAGGACATTAATAAGTATACATAATAAAAAAATAAAAAATAAGAGTTTATTGACGCACACAGCCTAACGCAAAAAATTACAGATTCACAGCATCACTTACTTTCGGTTAAAAAAAAGAAATATTAACCAATATCTCATTCCCCCCCCAAAAAAAATAACAAATAATTTAAAAAAAGATTAAATAAAACATATGAATAAATAAATAAAAATTAAAATATTTATGGTAATATAAATATAGAAACCCATACATAAACCCTTTTCTGTTTTACACTTGTTCTCACATCCATTTTCGCATTACGATATTCCAAAGTTTTTCCTTTTTTAGAGACATTCTGTGGTCGTTTATCTTTTCAAAAAGAGATGTTATCTCGAAATATTAAAACCTCCAACATCCCATTACATCAAACAGTGTTCATATTTACTGATTTGTATTGTGATTATCTTAAAAAATAAATAGATATACGAGGTTGAATAAAATAAGACAAATAAGACCTTTTTTCATTTGTCCATCTTATATAGCAATAAATAGTAATTTTTACATCTAGAAACAAACAAACAAAAACAAAAACGTTTAAGGCTGCTAATATTCGTACTAGAATTGTTCGCAAGGACTTGTGGCTGACGGAACGAGAGCATACTATCCAGTAGATTGAATAAAGGGGCTCGTTCGAGATTCTGCGCATATTCCCGAGTTTGAAATAAAGATTTCCGAGTCCAATAAGATGCACATGCAGAAGGTCAGAGGTTGCATTAGCCGAAAATTACTGCAAATAACTCCGGAGATGAGTACAGTAGTCCAAATAATATAAAGATTTGTTTTTCTTCTGCGAATGTATTCTGCAATAGCGGATGGGAACATTATTTTTTGAAATAAGTGAACGAATAATAACGTTGGATATTCATTATATAAGTATAAATAAATAAGAAATGGTATAAGGTAACATTATTGTAGATCCCCTTCGGCTGGGCTCTTTAATAAGTATTAATAGAATCCGGAAAAGCTATGCTATAAATGAAAATGCATTTCTGTTGAATACTGTTATGACGGCGGACTATAGTTGTCTGCCTATATGACACATAAATATGATTTTTCCCATGTCGTCTGTAGTCATCCTCATTGGTTAGGGCGCTCGGATTTGAGTTAAAGGTGACTCTTGTGCCATGGTTTGAATCGCGCACTAACTTTAATGTTTTTTTTTTCTGATAATTCTGTATCCATCTCCGGAGAGATAGAAAATCAACAGAGCTCAAAAATGCCCCGATAAAGAGGCCTAGTATAGGCTTCCTTTTAAGAATTTGAAACCGGCGGTATCAATGTTGTTCTTATATATAATAGTTTTTAAAATTGAAGTTCTGCTTCCTCAATTTGAGCATAAAACGATTTAATTAAAAATATTTCGTCTATAAAAAGCGAAAATAAAATAAAAATAAAGCTTAAATCTGTAAGACGAAAAGAAAAGAATTTTTCAGCTTTTGTTGGGTTCGAACTCGGGGAAAATTGGGTTGGCACCATCTAGCAGCATGTGTCGTGCCGCGTGGGTGGAGAAGGCCAAAAGGCATCGTTTATGAGACGAAATGAAATGTACAATTGACATTAAAGAATGCTATGATTGGCTTATCGAATCCGTTACGCTCCATCGACCGCGAAAGTTAGGGGTGTGGATGACTGGACAAGAAAAATATTCTAAAAAGGGTGATGTTGGGGGGGGGGGGAGAATAGAAAGAGAGCAACAGCATGAGATTGCATATATACACACACACATATATATATGTATAAAAATATATAAATATTTATACATTTTGTAGATGAATTTCTTATTTGTTGACGTAGAAAATATCTTTAAAAACATTAAGAGAACAGAATTTCGCCTGTACTTGGGCGTTCTTCATTGTATTTAGAGATATATGTGTGAACCATATATATGTGTAGGGAAAATATATATACAGATATATATATATATATATATATATATATATATATATATATATACCGCTTGATTATATATTTATTTTCAATTTTTCTGTTCAGTAAAAGTAATATTCTATAAAGATCACTTTTGATTCTTGAACAAAAATCTGAATTAAAAAAACAGCTGCGTACGACATTTGTAAAGTTGTCAAAACAACAAACCGGTGCAATTCCTGAAGAAGAACGTTTACAGTTAAAACTCTAGAACACCAGAATAAGCGTCACATAATAAATTGTGTTTACATTAAGCATTTAATATGTTACTGGTTTAATATGTAATGCGTATTAATGGCAAGTTGCCAGTATTGAATGACAAAATGTTTAAACACCTATCTATCTATCTATCTATCTATCTATCTATCTATCTATCTATCTATCTATCTATGTATTTCTCTCTCTTTCCCATATATATATATATATATATATATATATATATATATATATACACGCACAAAAGTACGTTCAAAAATATAAAACATCGAATGAAAACTACACTAGTAAACAGTAGTCGAATGAAAATAATAAGACAAGCAAACACATGTAGAGACCTAGACGATCCATGTAGATTATGCATTCATGAAAAATTTGCTATCCTATACTTTAAAGAACTTCAACATCTATTAAATTCTAAGAAAGAAATAGCGAACAACTGTATTCACAGGATAAACTTTACTCTAGGATAGCGATTCAAAATAATAATTAAATTAACAATTAATGAAAATAAGTAAAATAAACATAAGCATACATATGCATACATTATCATATATATATATATATACATGTGTATGTGTGTAAACTAACATAATACTAAAACAAACGCATTTAACTATATATATGTTTAAAATAGGTCCAATCACTAGATATCTACACTCCCCGCTAAAAAAAGCACACACAAAGAAAGGGTTCAACATAAGGTCAACTGGGCCTGTTTTCTCCAAGTGCCTGCCCATTGGTTGATTAGGAAGGGAGCGGTGGAAACTAGGAAGCTGATTGGTTAACTAAAAATTCAATAGAATATGCGTATATAAAAACGTGAGATTACGACAACTCTTCGCAAAAGCCTGACGAATCCTGGTGTGGATGAAACACGGAATATTCTGTGTAGCTTAATTGCCATATATATTTTTATAACTATATGTATATATATATATATATATATATATATATATATATATATATATATATATATATATATATATAAGTGACCTTGTCTATAAGTTTGTCTTTCTATCGGGGGAACAGTCAATGTTTGGTTTATAGAGTTAAAACTTGATATATATAGATATGGACCTGTTGAACAAATTTAATTTGATCTTTAACTGGTAAAAATAATTACTAAGGGGTAATTGAAAAAAAAAAGAACATGGTAGGCGTAAATCGACTCAAAGTGCTTTTCTTTGAATGCCCAAATATATATTTATACTTTAAGGTCCGTTAAATTTTAAGGTTATTTTATCAATCTGTCGATAGCTCAAATAGTAACGATTAAGGCTGGAAAGCTACATGTTTAAGTTTCAGATTTTAGCTGATGGCACTCAAGTCATGCTTTAAAACTTCTTAAATCACTATTATATATTGGATAGAATATAAAAATCAATAGAGCATTGCCTTTATAATAAAAATACGAAATCTGTATTAAAATATCATATTATAACGTATCCTATGACCAGCACAACCACTACTGTATATTTTGTATGTATTTTACGATTTGGCAAGACAGACAGTCTGTTAATATATATATATATATATATATATATATATATATATATATATATATATATATATATATATATAAAGTGACCTTGTCTGGCTATCTGTGCGTTTAAAGAATGGTCTCTACTAACTGAAAATTCATATATAGGGAATTCGGATTTGTGGTACGAATTCGATTAATAAAAATAGATGCTAAAGTGTAAAAATTTATAAAATTTGAACTTGGTAGTCTTAAATCTACTTAAAGCGCTGATCTATGCATGAAAAAATATACATTTATATGTTAATGTCTATTTAATCCATTTGCTCGTGGCTCAAATGGCAACGATTAAGGCTAGGAAGCTACATATTTTGGTTACGATTCTAGGTCATGGCACCGACGTCATATATTTTTTTTACTTTTGAAATTAGTACTATATATTGGGTACAATATAATAATTAATAGAGCATTGGCTCTATAATAATAAATATAAAATCTGAATAAATCAAAATATCACATTTTAGCGTATTTTACGACCAAGAAACGTCGGGAAGTCACCACTACCACTATATATTAGGTACAAAAAAAATCAACAAAGATTTGGCCTCTATAATAATGAATACGAAATCTGCGATCTGCTAGTGTATATATATATATATATATATATATATATATATATATATATATATATATATATATATAAAAGTGTGTGTGCATACACAAACACACACATACATATATATGCATATATGTATATATATGTATATATATACTCAGTCAGATATTTTGAATACTCCTTCCTCCTCAGTTTCATAACATCTTATACAAAAACGTAAATCTACCTCTACAACAATTACTGAAATTAATTTTAGTATCTTTACCATTATCATCCTTAATCATCCCTTATCATCTTAAAATACTAGAAAATATTTATGAAGTCGAGACGACGTTCTCTCTATGAACAGAGAGAAATTCTTCTTTGACTTAATGTAAGAATTTATAAATTGTGTTTGCATATGCACGTTTATATATGTTTGATTAAAAACTAATGGAAACAGTTTTGTACACCATCGGATAAAATATTTAACAGAATTTGATCTGTATATTCTAAATGTAAATGTATGAGTATAAATACGGTATTAATAAAATGATCTTGAAAGAGGCCAATCAAATTCACCGATTTCCTTATTCATACCGCGTACATAGTGAATCCAAAAACATACAACCATTAATGAAATTTACACTCCTCTCTGCAATTCAAACATATTTGACATGAATAAACTTTAATCATGCTTGAATAATACATAAACTTTCAGTTATAAATATCTGACAATATTTTGTCATCGTCTTATTTCTAGGAAGTGTGATACTGAATAGGTTTTAATTGTTTTTTTTAACGAAGTTAATCTAATAAATAATTTTTTAACGAAGTTAATCTAATAAATATTCGAATTAAAAATTATTAGGCATTGATTATTGGAACTTGGTCTACAAATCAAGTTTTTATTTGCAATAAATATGGTTGGATTCCATCTCACAATTCATTCGAATGCCATTCGAATTTCGAAACGCTTTCCTAATTAAATTGCAAACTTAATACAAAACACTTCTAAACCAAGGTTTTTTTATAACGATTTATTATTATTATTATTATTATTATTATTATTATTATTATTATTATTATTATTATTATTATTAGTAGTAGTAGTAGTAGTATAATCATTAACTTCTTTAACTCGCACGTGAATATCATTGAATGACGACAAAACAGCCTGTTGGATATTCATGACCGAAAATTCGTGGACAAGTAAGGCCTAGCCTGAAGTTCATCTAAAAATGTTCATTTTATTGATAATAAGATTCAACATTGCTTGAGATTGAATAATGGTCTTACGATTTATCATGCAGCATTTATCATACATCATTTATCATACAATATAATATCTTTCTTTGCCATTTTCCCACTAGTTTCTGTCGCCACGTAATATAGTCGTTTATGCATATGCTTTAAATTTCATTAAAATTACATAAACGTATTTGAAGTTTTAAAGGGATTCCGTTTTCATTAATCAAAATGGTGAGCGCAGTAGACATTCGGCATATAGCGAGTAGCGTAGATATTTGGAAATACTTTCATTGTCTTCCCCAGATAACTTTATTGGTATGATATACATTTAATCAAAACATGTGAAGTTTTAAAAGAGATTCCCCCCACCCTTCTCCCTTAGATTTAGATGATATTTAAAGATTCGGGATTATTTTCTGTTGTCTTCCCCGAAAGAGTTGATTCATATGATTTAAACTTCATAAAAATGAGATATATTTGAAGATTTAAAGTGGATATGTCCGATATTAGGGGTACATGTAGAGAATCAAACATATTTCCATTGTCTTGCTCGAAAGGTTTTACAGTTTTGGATTTCATGATGTCACTAGACGAGTCACGGGCCGTTAGGTAAATAGACATTAAGGGATCTAAGCACAATAGTTCGTTAAATAATCAGTTAGATGAGAACGAGAACAAAATATGCAAAACTTACCATTGTCAACGGTCGCTGGAGGATAAAAGTAAATGAGATTGTCAGTTGTGATGAACAATGCTGTTCCGTCTGCCTGCTTCCCTCCGGACTACAACTTGGATGTCTTCAAGTCTAATGTTAACAAATTCCTAATGAACCGCCCCCCTAATTAAACACTTAATAAAATCTCCTCACTAATGTGATGTACTTGCAATAACCCTTATCCCTGAGTGGCTTCCGGGCCTTGATAAGTGGTGATCACTGTGTAAAAAGAAAAAAGGATTAGCAACAATGGTTAGAATGAGCACGATTTTGTTACTTAAGGTGACAGCTAAGCGTGTTTGCATTGGACCATGTTGTAGTTAGCAAGGAAGTAGTCCTGTTGTATTGTGGTCACATATAAGAGTTTCTTGGAACATCCATTTGGCTTTAAAAACACATAAGAAGACAGCAAAGATCTTGCAGTGTTTTTTTTTTTCTGGCTGAATTTTATACTCGACTCGGTGATTTTCTCATCTGTGCTTGGAAAGGTTATGCCAAAATTATGGCCTTTATTGTTCTCAAAATCTTACTAAAACGCAACTGAGTGCCTGATTACAATAAGTCATTGGAAAATGTTTGGATCATTCTACCGCTCTAAAAAGTACCATATGTAATTTTCTACCTATATAAGATAATTCTAAGATAAATTTTATACTTTGTAGGGGAGGATGATTACTTCTCTTCAATCTCTTTCTCAAAGAGGAGACATTCATAGACTCTCTGTAGCCTGAACTTCAATCTTTGATTTCTTCTTGTAAGAAATTCACAGAAATAACCCGTCTTTCTATCAAAATGATAAAGAATTCTTTCCAAGTGCCTCTAATCTGTAGAACACATAACCACGTGTCTGCTTCCCAATTATTACAACTTGGTTGTCATGAACCTTTTTGCCATAAACTGTGCATTGAGTAATCAATTGTAGTCCGATAGTGTTCCTCATATTTCAGTAAGCAATCATTTTATCGCATTAATCCTTATCCTTAAGTGGCTGTTAGCCTTGACAAGTCGTGAGCATATAGTAAAAAAGTGACATCTATTACAAAATGCAAAGAAATGATGAAAGAGTTTCGAATATTGTTGGACAAAAGATGCTAACCACGGCAAAGATAAAGGAGTCGAAGAAGTAAAACGCTTGATGGCGTTGACTTAAACGATTGCAAGCATTTGGAAGCTCCACCCCCATTCACACGTCATAAAAGAAACAAAACAAAACAGTGCATGTTACTGACTGAAAAAGTCCGGCAATGAAAAGAGAAAGTCTGTTGGTGTGTATTGAGGGAACAAAGGATGTGAAATACAAGGAATTTACGGATTAGTCCTTAAGAGAGGATTTTTTACAGACTTGACATGGAAGATTTAATTAAATGAGTTCCGTGTCAATGAAGCAGAAAGAATAATGCCTTTCTTGCATTTTTCTTTGCGAAAGAATAGGAATGACACTTCCGAACCCCAAATCGCTCCCCAAGGAAACAAAAATCGAAAACCTTAAGATACGTCCATTCTATCTGTTCTTAAGATGCGTCCATTTTATCTGCGCGTTCAGCGATGAAAATATTATTTTAAACCCCAGCGTGACATCATGGCGTAAATATGCGGCCTGTTTGTATAGATGTATTGGCATATAAGATGCTATTTCAACTTCAGCGTAACAGAATAACGAGCATAACCCATAATAGATGTGTTTATGAGCATCGAAATACGGCTGACTGACGTAGGTTCTTATCAAAATGTGTGCTCGTATCTGAACCCAAAAGAAATAAAGATCAAAACAATCAATCAATCGATTACTTTATCAAAAGCAATATTCAATCTCATTCGGTTTGCAAACCTTTATTTTGTTCAATAGACGCCACAAACTACCGGTTATTCGACATTTAGTTCAAAGTATCCTTTTTAAATACATACCTTACATTTCACGTGTTTACTAGGAAAATATTGTAATTTTAAAACCTAATATTTTTATTTTAATTACCTCCCTTGAAAACTAAGAGAAATAATATTTTGATTCGCGAAATGAAAAGTAATGATCCTTCCGAACTCTCAAATCACTTCCAAAAGAAACAAAAATCCAAAACTTTAAGATGTGCCTATTCAAACTATTCATTTAACGATGGGTAATTTTAAACCCAAACGTGACAGACCAACGGAATGATGTTTCAATTTGAAAAATGACAGACCCAGAAAAAATATATTTTCAAACAGAAGCTTGACAAACCAATGAAATAGTTATTTCAAACTTAAATGTGACAGACTTACGAAATTCTATTAATATTAAAACGTGACAGACTAACGAAAATCATATTTCAAACTACAACATTACAGACCGACGACAATTATATTTAAAAATTAAGTGACAGACAAAACAAAACAAAACAACAAAAACACTCACTATTTTAAAACTTATTTCAGGCCGACGGACAGATCATCTTATAGAGGTGAGTGGACGCATTTAAGATAACATACGTCCATTCAATTTATGCGTTTAACGATGAAAATAATATTTAAAACTTTAGGGCGAAAAAATAAAACAGTGAAAATTCTATTTGAAGCTTAAAGGTGACCGACTAACAAAAATGCTATTTAATCTAAACGGTGAGAGATCTTTTCAAAATTAGCTTGGCAATTCTGTCAGTATTCTCTGGACAGGGCACCTCAAGAAATAAACAATAAATATCTCTCTCTCTCTCTCTCTTTATATATATATATATATATATATATATATATATATATATATATATATATATATATAGTGTAAAATTTTGTTGAAAATTCATAGACTCACGTTTTCTTTTTATAACCTTCATTTATTTCCTGGATTTTTTCTATTACAGCTGTTTCATTGATGAGTAGGCAGTTTTACGATTTATGTTTCCATAAACATATCCTGTCGCGATCAACTTCTTCAGATGTTTATCCATTAGATTTTTACAACAAAAGGTATATTTTTAACATGCTGAACATCGTATTTAGGTAAAAAGATTTCAAAAAGCCATGCCTCCCCACTTCCTCCATCTTTTGGTGTTATATAGACTCATTTTTCTCTGTCTATACATACCTTTTAATCTATCTACGGTTTTACAAAGGTAGTTCAAAAAATAAAGCCTCCAATTGTTTTTAACCCCGCTCCCAAATGACAGACCAAAAACAATATCATTTCTGACATAAGCGGAAGAGCTACAAAGAAGGGAGTGGTATCCTTAAAAAAACAGACGTTTTGTTCTCCAATATGTTTTCCTACAAAGTCATCACCATTCTCCATGCACTTATATCAACGATGACCGAATACTGTGCATGATAGTCAGCAACGCGCTTTGTCATACGAAGGTCGTTTCAAAAGTAATGCTTTCTCATTTTTAACTCAGAAAGTTGCAGAACTACGAAAACAGTAGTACCATACAAAACGAGGGACTTTTTGTGTTTCAGAATTTATATTTTTTTACAAAGTCACCACCTTTCTAAATGCACTTTTACCAGGAATTAAATGACACATATCCGCTTCTGACGCACGTCTATGACAGGGGTGAGTATCATATCGTCAATATCTGCAGCAGAAAGATAAACTTTTCATGCATAATTTCAGTCATCATAACAATGATATTTGCAATTCCTTCTGATCCATTAGGTTGGAATAAAAACAGGAAGCATTATTTTTGGAACGCTTTTGGGTATCTATCTATCTATCTATCTATCTATCTATCTATCTATCTATCTATCTATGAAAATCCATCTATCTATCTCTCTTTCTATATATATACATATATATATATGTATACATTCATATATATACATATATATGCATACATACATATATATATACACACACACCCACATATATATATATATATATATGTATGTAAATCTATGTACTTACCATAATCTGTACACAGTCATATACATATCTCAATAAGCGCTCGCATCATTGTTTGCTCATCGTCAGAAAACATATTCCTTTCAAACCGTTGATCAAATAAAATGTTAGCCGTTTAGCCTCGCCGTAACATCAGCAAATTTGATCGAAGCATTTCTGAGCGACAGAAAGCAAAATATAGAAGATGCCTGTCGCCATCTTGACTTTCTTATTCAATTTTTACGTGTATACGCTCTATAAAGAATAAGAATCGAGATCTTTAGACGCGTCCAGTCAATCTATGCGTTTAGCAATGAAAATTTCATTTCGAACTTGACCATTACTGACCAAGGACATTACCATTTAAGCGCGATAGCAGATTGACATTTTTTTTTTTTAAACTCACCTTCACCCCAATCAAGGCATATCGCCACTTAGACGTAAAAGGCTTCTATTTGGGACTATTCCTAGGAAAGATTAACAAGATGTTGGTTTACGTTATATTTAAACTTCTGCATATCAGTACAGTCGGGGAAGCAGGTAGCAGGAAGGGAATTCCAAAGTCCAGATATTCGAGGGAAGAAACTATTCGAATAGAAATCTTTCTGGCATTTAGGGACCTCAAGAGTTAAGAGATGAGATTTTGGTGCTAAGCTGGTTTGTCAGAAATATGTACGTTGAGGGGGCACAAGTGCAACAGTTCATCAGAGCACATTCCATTAAAATATTTGTAAAACAGACACAGAGATGCCACATTGCGGCGATGGGAGAGGGGTTGGAGCTTATTTAAAAATGAAATCCTTACAGATGGTTGAATTCTCTTTCAAACTTTAGCGTAACCGAACAATAAATATTGATTACAAACCTGAGCGTAACAGACATTAAAAAAATCATTATTTCAAACTTAAGCATGATAAACAAACGAAAATGTTATTTTTAACTTTAGCCAGGCATAACAACAAGATTCTATCAAACTTTACCATGACAGACCAAAAACAATATAATTTCTGATTTAAGTGTAATAGGCTAATGAAAAATCTATTTTAAACTTAAGCGTAACCGACCAGTGAAAATCTTTTTAAAAATTAAATCGTGACAGGCAGTCGAAAATACTATTTCGAACGTTAGCGTGACTGAACAAAAATATTGATTGAAATTTCACGACAGACATTAAAAAAGCACCATCTCAAACTTAAGCGTGATACATCAACGATAATACTACGCGTGACAGACCAAGAAATTTTTACGCGTAACAGACCAAGAAATTTCTATTTCAACCTTAAATATGACAGACTATGGACAATATTACAGACTTAAGTGTGAGAGACTATGAAGCTATGAAAATGATCTTTCCCCCACCCTCAAAAATAATAAGAAAAAAGTAGTCAGCCACCTCAGCAGAAATAACCTTCTTAGTGACATGCAATATGGTTTCCGTTCTGCAGGATCTACAGCAGATGTGCTAACAGTTATATCTCATACGATTAGTGAATCTCTCAACAAAGGCTTCCTTTCTAGGGAAATTGCTCTTGACATATCAAAGGCCTTCGATAAGGTATGGCATCAGGGTCTACTTCACAAGATTTCCAGCTACGATATAACTGGAAATGTTTTCTCAATTATTAAATCATTTCTCTCTGATAGGCTCATAAGAGTAGTGGTTGATGGGCAGAAATCAGAGGCCCACAGTATTAATGCTGGAGTCCCTCAGGGGTCAATCCTGGGCCCAACTCTCTTCCTGATCTACATCAATGATCTCCAAAAACACATACTTAAATCATTAGTTGACATCTATGCTGATGACACGACCATCTACGACAACACATCAAAGGCTGTAAATGACCTCTCTGATTCTCTCTCCTCTGATATTGAGCACGTGGTACAGTGGGGGAAAAGGTGGCTGGTTACTTTTAATGCATCTTAAACCAAGCTCCTATCTTTACATCATCAACGCTCTGATCTCCATCTGTCATCAATTGAAATGAATGGCTCTCGTCTTGGGGAGGCTCCATGTTTTAACAAGCTTCTGGGTTTGACCCTTACTCCTGATCTGAAATAGAACACGTACATCAAGTCTGTTGCCCAGGTCGCTGGGAAAATGATGGGATCCTTCTACCGCTCCAGAAGATATCTCACTACTGATGTAATTCTCTATCTATATAAAAGTCAAGTACGCCCAAGGATGGAGTACTGCTGCCACATCTGGGCAGGAGCTGCTAGAAGCAGCTTATCCTACCTTGAAAGAATACAAAATAGACTTCGTGGCTTAGTGGGGGATGCCCTTTTCCCTTCCCTGCAACCTTTCTCCCACAGAAGATACGTTGCGAGCCTGTCTTTGTTTTATCGTTATTTTCATGGCAGGTGGTCGTCCGAGCTCCAATCTCTGGTCCCCTCTCGCCAATCTTTCACGATAAACACCCGTCTAGCCGAAACCACTGTCAGTAATTTTCCCCACTCTTTATCTGTGCCTAAATCAAAACGTAGATTCCATGAATAAAGCTTCTTTCTTAGAAGTGCACGCCTATGGAACTCTCTTCCGTTTGCCTGTTTCCCACCTGACTACAACTTGGATGTCTTCAAGTCCAACATAAATAAATTCCTGATGAATCGTTCCCTTATGTAAGACACTTTATCAAATCTCCAATACTAACGATTACTACGATACTACCCCATTGATTACTGTACACGCAATAACCCTTATACTCGAGTGGCTTCCCGGCCTTGATAAGGGGTGACCCCCATGTAAAAAAAAAATCCAACGAAGATTCCATGAACAAAGCTTCTTTCTTAGAAGTGCACGCCCGTGGAAGTCTCTTTCGTATGCCTGTTTCCCACCTGACTACAACTTGGATGTCTTCAAGTCCAACGTAAACAAATTCCTGATGAACCGTCCCCTTAAGTAAGACACTTTATCAAATCGCCATTACTAACGATTACTACGATATTATCCCATTGATTTCTGTACACGCAATAACCCTTATCCCAGAGTGGCTTCCGGGCCTTCATAAGTGGTGACTTCTAGGTAAAATAACAAAAAACAAAAAACACAACAAAAACAAAACAAAAGAAAAGAGAAATAACCATTAAAAGAAAACTAAAGATATATACAAGCAATTATTGCTTTCTCAGCCTTATATAATACTTGCAGAAACCAACGTGTAATAATTAAAGGTTCAAAAATTATTTATACCTTGGTTGCCGGTTGTTTTTTCTTGCGATCCACTTGGGTTGAGAAAACTAATTGAAGACATTAATAATTTATTCAATAGGATATCATCTTTTACAATCATTTGGCAGTGGGAACGAGGAGAGAGAGAGAGGAAGAGAAGGACAAACACATGTGTGAATAAAATAAAGCAAGATATAAACGATGCTTTAGACGTTATGTGAACAAAAAGGAAAAACCTAAAAGAGTAAAAACGAAAATAAAATCAACGTTTCGTCCCTATTTCAGGTGACATCATCAGGATTTCTAGGCGAGGATGTACAGGAAGACGGTCATATCACATGCGAAAGAGAAGTTTAGTTCTTTTTCTGTTCTCTTTCTGTTCTGGAGAGAAAAAAAAACAAACTTTTTTTTCTCTCCAGAACAGTAAGAGAACTAAACTTCTCTTTCGCATGTGATATATGACCGTCTTCCTGTACATCCTCGCCTAGAAATCCTGATGATGTCCCCTGAAATAGGGACGAAACGTTGATTTTATTTTCGTTTTTACTCTTTTAGGTTTTTCCTTTTTATTCACATATACATGTGCGTTTTGAGGGGAAGAGAGAGAAAGAGAGATCCCTAATTAATTATATCCTATCAGCTCATATCCTAACACACTCGAACGCGTCGCTTGCTTCTAGACTATCTTTTGTATTACCCTCTCTTTTTGAGCAATGTGACGTCACCCCGTTTTTAGTACATTCCAACACCATAAGCAATATTCGATACGAAAGAATTTGACCTCGATCGACTAACATCTCAGTGATTTCTACTTCCTTTTATTCTCAACTAACTAAATCATTTACTAGGGAATTTACTCGTACCATATCAACATAATAACGCTTATATATTATCCTTCTTAATTAATTACCAAACAGAAAATATGAAGTCGTACAATTAGTTAAAAATAAATCGTTCTTTTTAATTGATTAGTAAAACAACGAATAAGCTTCAAATATTAATCTGACTTTAATTTTGTTTCAATGTTATAGATTTATGAATAAACAAGCAGTTCGGTCCAGCTTTGTTTATAACTTTATGTGCATATATATATATATATATATATATATATATATATATATATATATATATATATATATATATATATATATATATATATATATATATACACTTGTGCCCGATATTATTCATACCCCTCGGATCTTTGAGATTTCTATAAGAATATTGCTCAAACTAGAAGGTAGACAATATTAAAGGGATTTCAGACAATAAATCAAGCATAGGCATTTAATTTAAACTCAACAAATAAATAAATTATGCTAGTTTGAAACATTATACAAAGAAAAACAATAATGGCACTAGTTCAAAATTATTCATACCTCTCTTACTAATAGTCAATAGCATGCCCTTTATTCTTAATAACTGCCTGTAACTGTTTTGGATATTTATCAACAAGGTTTTTACAAGCATCAACACTGATTTTTGACAATTCTTCAATGCAGTAGTTCTCCAAATCCCTCAAATTTCTAGGTTTCCGCTTTTTAACCTCAGTTTTCAATATGTGCCAGAGGTTTTCGATAGGGTTCAGGTCGGGACTCTGGCAAGGCCATTCCAAAACATTAATTTGATTATCCTCAAACCATTTCTTGACTATTTTGGCAGTATTTTTTGGATCATTATCCTGTTGAAGGACCCAGTTTGGTCCTAAATGGAGATTCTCCGCATCCTGTCTAATGTTTTTCTGGAGTATCTCCAAATATTGCTCCTTCTTCATGGTTCCATCTATCTTGACCAAACTACCTGGACCACTAGCCGAAAAGGAGCCCCAAAACATTAGGCTACCACCACCATGTTTCATCGTGGGTATGGTGTTCTTTGGGGTGTAAGCTTCTCCTTTCTTCCTCCAAACGTAAGAAGCATCCATATGGCCAAACAATTCAATTTTTGTTTCGTCAGTCCACAAAATACTTGAGAAAACGGACTCTGGAGAATTCACATGGGTCCTAGCAAACTTTAGACGTGCTGCAAGGTGTTTTCCGGTGTGCAATGAGGTCCTTCTTGGTCTTCTTCCTTTCAGACCATTTTCATGCAGAGTCCTTTGCAATGTTTGCCTTGATATTTTTATGCCAGAAGACTCCAGATTTTCTAAAATGTCCTTAGTAGTGGTGGTTGGATTTGCATTAACACTTCTTACAATATTCCTGGTGGCTCTAGCAGACAGTTTCCTTTTCCTTCCTCTACCAATCAAATTGTTTGTTGTGTGGTGGCTCTGGAATTTTTTGATGATGCTCTGTACTGTTGCTGTAGGGACCTCAAATTTCTTGGAAATTGACTTGTAACCTAAACCATCCTTATGTGAATTCGCAATTTTAGTCCTAAGATCATTACTAAGCTCTTTTTTCTTCCCCATTCTAATAATTTTTATTCTTTTATTGGTTTTCAGTTGATATCATTTTAATTTCTGAAAAATGCAAAAAACGAAATGAAATTAATCAAAGGTTGTATAAAAGCATTCAAAATAAGAATCAAACAGGAAACAAACAGTCAGAAATTCGATTAATACTGAAAAAATAAGGGGGTATGATTATTTTTGAACATTGCAGATTTTATAAATAGCTGTATATTTCTTTTATTACAAGTATCCCGAGATTTTAAAATGACGAAAATGATCAGAAGAGGTTTATTAAGAATATGTATCAATATGGACGTAAACAATAAATTCTTACAAAGTTACACATAATAAACTCAATTTTCAAGGTGGGGTATGAATACTATCGGGCACAAGTGTATATGTATATATATATGCACATAAAGTTATGAAAAAAGCTGAACTACGTATATATATATATATACATATATACACACACAGACACATATATATATATATATATATATATTATTTTTTAAAAACAGTAATCTTAATCCATTATGCTACGACGCCAAAGACAATTTACTGTTTAGTTTTTTATCGTTTATATATTTACGTAGATTTTGTTGTTGATTTTTTAAACGATATTAAGGTCAGCATCTCAACCTCGGAGATCTGGTGTTTTTTTTTGTTTTATTATTTATTTATTATTTTTTTTTAATGGGCGACTTTCTAAGAAAAAACACCCAATCTCCAAGGTGGAGACGCTGACCTTAATATCGTTTAACAAATCAACAACAAAATGTACGTTAATAAATAAACGATAAAATCTAAACTGTATTTGGCATCATAGCGTAATGGATTAAGACCCTGGACTGAAATACATAAGGTCGGGGGTTCGATTCCTAATACCAGTCAAGCTACGCTGAAGAGGGGTAAAACCCCGAAACATGCATGTCCGTAGATTAGTTTTTTTTAAAAAATAATAAAAAAATAACTAAATAATAAAATATTATTGTTTACGTCCAAATAAAAAATGGGCGATTTTCTAACAAAAAAAAAGAAAAAGAAAAAACCCACCCGAGGTGGAAATGCTGACCGTAATATCGTTTAAAAACCAACAACAAAATCTACGTATATATATATATATATATATATATATATATATATATATATATATATATATATATATGAATTTAAAATTTGTGATTTGAAAAAGTTAAATTTCAAATATAGAAATGTTATTGTATGCAAGAGAAAGAATACAGTAAAGTAAAATATATTTCCTCAACCGATGAGTTTTCGATGTTTATACATCTCCTCGGAGAAAAATATTAGCAAATATTATAAAAGGTTTGCACCTAATTTGCTAAAGATAATAAACATAGAAAATAAAATTAAATGTGTTTAAAGTTTTTAAATCATTTTAGCTACATAGAATAAAGGAAATTTAATATTGATGCAGCAACATACTTAATAATAAAATTAAATGTGTTTAAAGTTTTTAAATCATTTTAGCTACATAGAATAAAGGAAATTTAATATTGATGCAGCAACATACTTACGAAACTATTTAAGCGCTGCCTTAAAGAGAAGTGCTTTCCGACCCCCTGGAAGACCTCATCAGTTTGCCCTGTATTTAAGAATTCAGGTGATAAGTCATCTCCCTCTCAATACAGACCAATAAGTCTTCTCTGTGTTATGAGTAAGTTACTGGAATCAATATTAAATAGAGAAATAGTAAACCACCTCAGCAGGAATTACCTTCTTAGTGACACACAATATGGTTTCCGCTCTGCAAGATCTACCGCAGATGTGCTGACGGTTATATCCCACAGGATTAGTGAATCTCTTGACAAAGGCTTCCTTTCTAGAGCAATTGCTCTTGACATATCAAAGGCCTTTGACAAAGTATGGCATCAGGGTTTACTTCACAAGATTTCCAGTTACGGTATAACTGGAAATGTTTTCTCAATCATTAAATCATTTCTCTCCGATAGGCTCATAAGAGTAGTGGTAGATGGACAAAAATCGGAGGCCTGCAATATAAATGCTGGAGTCCCTCAGGGGTCAATCCTGGGCCCAACTCTCTTCCTGATCTACATCAATGACCTCCCTAAACACATACTTAAATCATTCGTTGACATCTATGCTGATGACACTACCATCTACGACAACACATCAAAGGCTGTAAATGACGAAGTTCTCTCGGATTCTCTCTCCTCTGATCTCGAGCGCGTGGTTCAGTGGGGGAAGATGTGGCTAGTTACCTTTAATGCATCCAAAACCAAACTCCTATCCTTACATCATCAACGCTCTGATCCCCAGCTGGCATCAATTGTGATGGATGGCTCTCGTCTGGGTGAGGCCCCGTGTTTTGACAAGCTTCTGGGTTTGACCTTTACTCCTGATCTGAAATGGAACACGTACATCAAGTCTGTTGCCAAGGTCGCAGGAAAGATGGTGGGATCCTTCTACCGCTCCAGAAGATATCTCACTACTGATGCAATTCTCTATCTATATAAAAGTCAAGTACGGCCAAGGATGGAATACTGTTGCCATATCTGGGAAGGAGCTGCCAAAAACAGCCTATCCTGCCTTGACAGAGTACAAAATAGACTTCGTGGTTTAGTGGGGGATGCCCTTTTCTCTACCCTGCAACCCCTCTCCCACAGAAGAGACGTTGCGAGCCTATCCTTGTTTTATCGTTATTTTCATGGCAGGTGCTCGTCTGAACTCCAATCCCTGGTCCCCCCTCGCCAATCTTTCACGAAAAACACCCGTCTAGCTGAATCCACTGTGAAAAATTTCCCCCACTCTATATCTGTGCCTAAATTAAAACGCGGATTTCATGAGCAAAGCTTCTTTCTTAGAACTGCACGCCTGTGGAACTCTGTTCCGTCTGCCTGCTTCCCTCCGGACTACAACTTGGATGTCTTCAAGTCTAATGTTAACAAATTCCTAATGAACCGCCCCCCTAATTAAACACTTAATAAAATCTCCTCACTAACGTGATGTACTTGCAATAACCCTTATCCCTGAGTGGCTTCCGGGCCTTGATAAGTGGTGATCACTGTGTAAAAAAAAAAAAAAAAAAAGCAACAAAAAAAAAAGGATATTGAACTTCAAATCGAAAGTGTATGCAAAATCCTGTAATGGAAGTTCTTGGTATTCGGCAGGTAAAAAGATCCAACACGTATTATAATAAATCCAAGGAAGCTGGTAACAATCCAATACATACATATTTAAACAGTTTTTCTTTAGTTTGATTGAATATGCTTATTTTCACCAGAATTTGACGTCCCCTGGCAACTTTTAGGATAAATGAGGGGGGGAGCAAGGTCAGACTTCGTCATTTTTTTATGCCTCATTCACTGTGCACTGACGGGGCAACATCAGGCTTAACTTGTTTTCAGTGTCTCTTGTTGCAGTAATTATCCTTCAGTGTTCTGGATTATATATTATTACATTTCTTTGTCATTCACACAGTCTCTTATACAAACTAGTCCTCTTTATATATATATTATTCCTTAATTGGAATTCATTTTTTGAGATGAGCATTATATGTTTAATTTTATTTTTATTTCGGACTATTAGTCTCATCTTTATTAGTTGTTGTTTTTGGATCTTTTTATTGGTTCACAACGTTTCGGCCAACTTCCTCTGGCCTTCGTCAGATGGTAACCGCGACGGATAGGAACTTCGAATCTCCTAACTGCATTCTCAGCCATCACTGCCGTCCGTAGTTGTTGTCGTCTCACCACATTTTTGACCAATTACTTCTGGCACACTTTGGGTGGGATTGAAACCGCTATCTTCAGACAATGTTCATCTGGAACCGTAGAGATTCAACGTCTCTATCAACTGCGCCACTGGCCCCGAAGAACATTGATCAACTATTCTGGCAATTCTGCTTTTTGGATACATCTTTTCAGGTTTTGAATGAACTTTTCATGTAGTGTTGTGAATTTTTTGAACCAGTATGCGTATTTTCCGTTCTGACCTGGTGCTCTCCAGTTTGCCATTTTCGTAAGATTTTCGTGAGAATTTTCTTGCTGATTTCATTCTCTTTCCCTTCTTCAGTTTGTTGTAAGTCTTCTTTAATTTGTAACCTCATTATCTGTCACGATGTGAGGGGCATTCGAAAATAAGGGTTGAAGTTGGACGATGAACGCCACCATGCGAAGATTGGAATTAGTGGATGTAATGAGCATAATATCACTTAAAGGGAATTGATCAGCCAATAGAACGGCTCAACAAATATTTGTGTACATTAGACTTGAAAATCATCTTGTAGTTGGCTGAGAAGCAGCCTCGTGCTATTTTGTTTCGGTTTTTGTTTTGTTTTTACTACTGATATATAGATAGATTAAGATATATATATATATATATATATATATATATATATATATATAAATAGATAGAGAAAGACAGCCACACACACAGTCAGACAGACAGAGAGAGAAAGAAAGAAAGAGAGAGAGATAGATAGATAGATAGAGAGAGAGAGAGAGAGAGAGAGAGAGAGAGAGAGGGAAGGGAGAAAGGGAAATACCAATACTGAAACGGTACTCATTCAAGACGATGGGAGTTTGAAATTCACAAGCAGTCCCAAGTCGCATGTATATGCTCATCAAGGAAGATAATAATGTTAGATTTTTGCACTCTTGCATGGAGGTGCCGACGTCCTTCTACGTGCCGCACTTAGTACTCCCAAATGGTCACTCATCTGGTACTAACCATGCTCAACATTGCTTAACTTCGGTGATTTAACGAGAACCCGAGTGTCAACGTGATTATGCAGTATAAAAGAAAGAGAGAGAGTGAGAGAGAGAGTGAAAGAGAGAGATATTAAGCCGTATATATGAGAGAGAGGGAGGAGGAATGCTTGGCGTAATCGTAGCAAGGCAATAGACTAGGGATTGGAGCACAGTCGAACAGCTACCATGACCATAATGATATAGTAAAGACAGGCTGGCAACATCTTTTTTTTGTGTGAAAGGGGTTGTGGGAAAGAGAAGAGATTATCCCTCAATTTGTCTTTATTTCTTGTATAAAATGAATATCTTAGTAGTTATTAGTTTTGGGATTGAGCTATGTTAAAACATCCACATTTATTGTTCTAATTAGCTGTAATCTGCAATTCACTTACCAAGTTTCTCATTTCTTACTATATCAAGTTACTATATATACATCTCACCCTCTCTGAAATGGAAATGTGGTTTCAATCACTGTTCTAATTTTATACGGCGTATAACATTTCACGTTTTGTCTACACTCTTTAACTCTTTCTTTTTATGAAATGTCAAACACAATAAAACTGTAGCTATTATTATTCCATTGATATCACCACATGTAGTAATACTATTTGACCTTTTACTGGAGAGAAAATAAAAAAAGAAGAGGAAAAGAGGGGGTAAACGACTACTTTAGGATTTTGTATTTTTATTTAAATAATTTAACTCGCATTGCAAAAACATTTTTTCCAGATTCAAACACAAACATGTATACTGATAAAATCTATATACTAGTAAAATACGATCCGTTGGGCCAGCTATTGAGCTCAGATTAAATTGTATGTATGCATTTCTGATAAATAGTAAATTCTTAGATAAAGTAATGGGGATAATATTAATAAAACATCTTTATACAATGACATATAAAGATATCGAGACACAGAAAGATTTACATGCGATAAGCAAAAAAATATAAATAAAATAACGACAAAAATAAAGTTTATTTGATCATCTAATCAATAAGGAAAAAATAAAAAAAAAGCTCTTAAGACCATAGATCCTTATATTTCTTCACACACATACACACATACACACACACCCACACACCCACACACACACGCGCACACACACATACACACATACACACACATATATATGTATATTCACACAGGCGTGTACGAACTGCACTACACTGACAATGTTTCGACTTCTAGTTATTATGATTAAGATCTCCTATATTTTTATTTTTGTGAATATGTGTGTGTGAACAGGCATACACACACTGCACACATACACACACTGCACACAATGCACACAACACACATGCACATGATGCATACGATGCACACATGCACACAACGCATACACTGCACACATGCACACAATGCACACATGCACACAATATACATAATGCACACAACGCACACATGCACACAATGCATATATGCACACATACACACAATGCACAAAATGCATACGATGCACACACGCACACATGCATACAATGCATACAATGCATACAAACACATGCACACATGCACACATGCACACAATGCACACGATGTACATATGCACACATACACACAATGCACACATGCACACATACACACAATGCACACGATGCACACATGCACACATACACACAATGGACATAATGCACACATGCACACAACGCACACAATGCACACGATGCATACATACACACAATTTACACATGCACACATACACACATGCACATATACACACAATGCACATAATGCATACATGTACACATACATACATGCACACATACACACAATGCACACATACACACTATGCACACATGCACACATACACACAATGCACACATGTACACAATGCACACATGCACACAAGTCACACAATGCACACATACACACAATACACACAATGCACACATGCACACATACACACTATGCACACATACACACTATGCACACAATGCACACATACACACAATACACACAATGCACACATGCACACATACACACAATGCACACAATGCACACATGCACACATATAAACAATGCACATATGCACACATACAAACAATGCACACATGCACATATACACACAATACACACATGCACACATACACACAATCCACACAATGCACACATGCACGCATACACACAGGCACGAATACACAGAATTCATAGAATGCACACATGCACACATACACACAATGCACACAATGCACACATGCGCACATACACACAATGCACACATACACACAATGTACACAGTGCGCACATGCACACATACACACAATGCATACATACACACAATGCACACAATGCATACATGCACACAATGCATACATGCTCACATATACACAATGCACACGTGCATACATACACACAATGGACACATGCATACATACACACATGCACACATACACACAATGCATACATACACACAATGCACACATGCACACATACACACACGCACACATACACACAATGCATACATACGCACAATGTATACAATGCATACATGCACCCATGCACACATACACAATGCACACATGCACACAATGCACATATGTACACATACACACGATGCATACATGCACGCAATGCACATATGAACACAATGCACACATACACACAATGCACACAATGCACACATACACACAATGCATACATTTACACATACACAATACACACAATGCACAAATGCACACAATGCACACATAAATGCCTACTAGACACGATCATGGGATGTCTAAGATCTGTTTGTAAAAGAATTTGTCAGGACAACCTTGCTTGAGGATACTGTTTCTCAGAAGTAAACCCTGATCAAATATACAAAATTACATAATATGCGCAGCCCAAATAAGATATTCTCGATATGGCTAAATCACAGTTTAACTAAGAATGGTCATTTTTTTCACGCGATATTACCTCAGTTTGCAGCACAAAACTAGTTTCTCCACCAGACTAGATGAATTCTTGTTCAGGAATCTAATAAGACCAAGAAATTAAAAGGAAAGACATTCTATAACATATTTAAATGGTTGATTGAAGAAAGGAAATTATTTTCTCAACTTCTTTACTGTCCGTTTTGGACGTGAAGGTAAACTTTAATGAAATATTTGAATATCTATGTATCTCATATGGAGATCAAATGTTAGCACCAGGAAGGGGGCCCGTTGGGTTTTTAGAACTTCAATTGAAGGATAATGAAACAAATATGTATGTATGCGCCCCCAACATACATACATACATATATATATATATATATACATATATATATATATATTATATAAACATGCTCACATCCCGCTGCTACAAATAACCACTTGTTTCAATCAAACAACAGATATCATCAGGCAGCGACTTGACTATTCAAAAGTTCAATGAATAACCTATTTATTCATTGAACTTTTGAATAGTCAAGTCGCTGCCTGATGATATCTGTTGTTTGATTGAAACAAGTGGCTATTTGTAGCAGCGGGATGTGAGCATGTTTATATAACAATAAACAAGTATTATCAGCTCTTTTTATTGAGCACTATCTAACAACCTCGTTGAATTCATTAGTCCATTACTTTTGAATATAAAAAAAACCCGTATATATATATATATATATATATATATATATATATGTATGCATGTGTGTATGTATATATGTGTGTATGTATGTGTACTAGCAGGCCTCGCGGCATTGCCCATTCGTAAAATACGCATAAATATTATATTTAAATTCATACAGAAACATACATGCGAGTATGGTTCTTTCTGTATGAATTTAAATATAATATTTATGCGTATTTTACGAATGGGCAATGCCGCGAGATCTGCTAGTACACATACATACACACATACACACATACATACATACATACATACATACATACATACATACATACATACATATGCATACATATCTGAAACAGTTCACTTCTCGTAAGTAAAAAAAAAAAAAATACTCCGGCTGAGATCAAAACAGAAACTTGAAGACAGTGAGTCAAGTACGATAACTATTAGGCCGGCTTGACACAATCTTAAAAAGTGTTTTCATCTGGGCAGGAGCTGCTAGAAAGGACTTGTCCTACCTTGATAGAGTTCAAAATAGACTTCGTAGCCTCGTAGGAGATGTCCTTTTCTCTTCCTTGCAACCTCTATCTCACAGAAGAGATGTTGCGAGTTTGTCTCTGATGTATCGTTATTTTCATGGAAAGTGTTCGACTGAGCTTCAATCTATGGTCCCCCCTCGCCAAACTTTCACAAGAAACACTCGTCTAGCTGTAAACACTATCAATAATTTTCCACACTCTTTATCTGTGCCTAAACCTAAACGTAGATTCCATGAACAAAGCTTCTTTCTTAGAACTGCACGCCTGTGGAATTGTCTTCCGTTTTCCTGCTTTCCGGCTGACTACAATATGGTTGTGTTCAAGTCTAACGTAAATAAGTTCTTGATGAGCCGTTCCATATAAGTTATCAAATTTACCAAATTTTCATTACTAATGATTACTGTACACTCTTTAACCCTTATCCTTGAGTGGCCTCTTGGCCTTGATAATGTGGTGATGCCTATGTAAAAAAAATTGTTTAAATTCTGATTCTTTAGCAGACCGTTTTTCTGGATGGAAATCTATTAAAAGATTTTCCACATGTCTAAATATCCTATATAACAAATTTCAAGTTTTAGAAACAAATCCGTTTATTAATATATAGGTTGAGAAGTGTTCTCTCACACACACATTCTCCCTTATATATATATATATATATATTGGTCTTTTTCTTGATCTTTTCCTCTATTTTTCTCTCTATATTATTCTGTTCATAGCTATCTATCAATCTAATTTTCAGTCTGATATACCCAGCTGTTTACCCTGCCGCTCACCCACCCGCTTACTACAACATCTGCATATGTGGGTATTTCTGTATTCGCTTCATGCTTGTTGTTCCCCTGACTCTGATTCGGGGGTCCTCGAACCCGCAGATTTTCAGTTACGCCACATGTCAAAAAATCGAGCCCAAAGAGAATTCTTAGCGAAATCTCCAAATGTTGCCATTTCACCATTTTGTTTTTCGATTTCATTCACGAAGGGTTCTTCATTGAAACACAAAACATCATTCTCACCCCAGTTGGGGGGTTTAATAACAAAACAGTTGACAATTAAAACGTGTATCATTTTTATATCTCTCTAAATAAATACATACAGACCGCCCACGTTTTAAATAGAGATAATAAAACCAACACCATTATCTATAAAACATGTTTTCTATTTCTAAAAAGAACATAACATTTAGCTTTTTAATTGGTTTTACATGTTCTTATAGGTTTTAAATATTTTTGGTTTTATTTTAATTGATTATAAAAATTTTAATGGGTTATAAAAGTTTTAATGTGTTTTGAAAGATTAAGCAATACTTAATTTTTTTAATCCGTTCTGAAAGTTTACATGCGTCATACATTTTTCATAGGTAGTAGATGTTTAATGAGTTTCAAAGTTTTAATGAGTTTTCAAGAACCGGATTGCACGAGATGGTAAATAAAGATCTCAATGAATAAAAATAAAAAAGCACACAACAATCTAGAATATATTATTATGCATTACTCTCAATTATTCTCAAGTTGGTAATGACATTGTCTTGGATGATGTAATATATATATATATATATATATATATATATATATATATATATATATATATATAAAGTGAACGTGTCTGTGTGTGTCTGTGTGTGTATATTTCCCTACAAAATAACTCTCTCAATTTTTAGTCTACATACTCGAAATTTGATACACAGGGTACTGAGATTTGGGAAAATCTTTGTAATCCGTCTTCGGCGAGAAATTTGGCTTTTAAGGAGTAAAAGTTCAACGATTTGACCTTTGAGAACTCTACCAAACTCCTCCGACAATTTTGGGTTTAACACTTGAAATTTTAGATATAGGTTCCTTGGACATGAATCTACTATAATA